>NW_004443951.1:1204588-1215215 GCF_000243295.1 Trichechus manatus latirostris | reverse complement strand
GTTCCATTGATCTATGTATCTGTTGTTGTACCAGTACCAGGCTGTTTTGACTACCGTGGTGGTATAATAGATTTTAAAGTCAGGTAGTGTGAGACCTCCCACTTTGTTCTTCTTCTTGAGTAATGCTTTACTTTATCTTTCTGATATTCTCTGCTTTCAGACAAGATCCATCTGACATCAGCAATGATATCCCTTGCTCCATGTCCTCTTCTGAATCTGGCTTGACTTTCTGACAGTTCCCTGTCAATGTACTGCTGCAACCGTTTTTTAATTATCTTCGGCAAAATTTTATTTGCATGTGATATTAATCATATTATTTGATAATTTCTGCATTTTGTTGAATCACCTTTCTTTGGAATGGGCACAGATACGGATTTCTTCCAGTCTGTTGGCCAGGTACTGTCTTCCAAATTTCTTGGCACAGACGAGTGAGCACTTCCAAGGTTGTATCCGTTGGTTGAAGCATCTTAATTAGTGTTCTGTCAATTCCTGGAGACTTGTTTTTCGCCAATGCCTTCAGTGCACCTTGACGAATGTGGTACATTTGTCAAAACTAAAAAGCTATCATTGGCACATTACTATTAACTAAACTCCAGGCTTTATTCATATTTTACTAGTTTTGCCACAAATGTCCTTTTTCTATTCCAGAATCCATTCCTGGGTACCACATTGCATTTAGTCATCATGTCTCCCCAGTCTCCTCTGCTCTGTGACAGTTTCTGAGTCTTTCCTTGTTTTCTGTGATCTTCACAATCTTGAGAAGTATTGGCCAGGCGTTTTGTAGAATGTCCCTTAGTTTGGATTCTTCTGATAATTTCCTTATGACTAGACTTGGATTAAGGAGCCCTGATGGGCACAATGGTTAAGTGCTTGGCTGCTAACCGAAAGTCAGCAGTTCAAACCCACCAGCGGCTCTGCAGAAGTAAAGACCTGGCAGTGTGCTCCTGTAAAGATTACAGCTTAGAAAACCCTATTGGGCAGTTCTACTCTGTCATACAGGCTCACTATGAGTTGGAATCTACTCAGTGGCTCACAACAGCATCAACAGACTTGGGTTATGGGATTTGAGAATACCACAGAGGGGAAGTGCCCTTCTCATCACGTCATCTCAGGTGCACATGATATCAACACAACTTATTGGAATTCTTCTCTAAGGGAGATTTGTCCCTTCTCCCCCATTTATTGCTTTCTTTTTATCATTTATTTATATCAGTGTGGACTCACATATACAGTGAAACCTGTGAGAGCCAGAACTCAATCGGACTGCCTTGTCTTTCCAGGTCTTAAACAAGTTTTCTGCTTTTGATAGGGTGCAGTCTTAACACTCTTCTGTCACTCCTTTTAGTGGAAAATATTTGAATTTTCCTTCTCTGACCGGTTTCCACCTTGCACAGTTTCTGACTCTTGCAAATTTTACTGCATTTATTTTATACTTTGGGTTGCTTCCAAGCTGATTGTTTTTTCACAGTGGAAATAAATTCATGTATTGTGTATATTTTTTAATGCAGAAGACACACAAATATCCATACTGTGTGAGAAACAAGTTCTATGCTTGGCAAGGTTTTTTCCCTCCACAGCTGTTTATGACTGTCTTTGAGTAGATAATCACTGGCTTATTGCTGGTCAACTAGCAACCTTAGACAAGCTATTTCAGCGCTCAGACCTCAAGTTCCTCATCTGAATAAGGAGCATGTTGCATGACATGGTCTCAGAGATAGAGAAAGTGATGACATTTGTATGTTCATAAGTGTCCAGGTGTTTTGTTGTCTGTTAATAGAACTTAAGTCCTTAAAGGCAAGTCCTTAAAGGTTCTCTTCTCTTATTTATGTTGGAAAATGAACCCAGAGCTAATAGCCCTTCAGAGCATCCCATAAGCATAATCAATATTTATATCCCCTCTTACAACCCGAAATAGTTCCTCTTCTGTGCTTTCACCCCTCTAACTGGGATTTAGTTTTCCTATTCCTCTGCTTTTTTTCCAGTGGTTGAAATCCAACCTGAGGCCTGGCATTCAAGGCCCTCCCTACAGGCATTTGCTAACCTCTTCAGCCTAAAATTATTAGGCCTCCTATCTACCTGTGCTGTAGCCACATTGACGTCCATATCACCCCCATGAGTGAAAATGCTTACTGAATGGATTGCCACCTGATCTATGCCAAGCCCTGTGATAGACTTGGAGACCTAGTAGTGCAAATGTTTAGTGCTTAGCTGCTAACTGAAAGGTTGGCGGTTTGAACCTATCCAGCAGCTCTGAAGGACAAAGATCTGGCAATCTGCTTCTGTAAAGATTACAACTAAGAAGACTCTGTGGGGCAGTTCTACTCTGTCACATGGGGTTGCTATGAGTTGGAATTGACAGCACCCAACAACAACAACATGATAGGCTTCAGGCCACAGAGATGAACCAGACAGGGGCTCCCAGTCCAGTGAGGGAATGGAGTCATTGATCCATAGCAATCTGACATAATAGAGGGGTGAGTTTAGGGCTTAACTCTGCCTGTGGAGGGGCCTGGTCTGTAGGACATCAGGAAAGGTTTTGCAGAGATGCTGGTTTTGAGCTGGGCTTTAACAGGTTTATAGGAGTTTACCAGGTAGTGAATGGGAGAGGTGGCATTCCAGGTACAGGGAAAGGTATGTGCCAGCCGGAGGAATGTCAGAGAACAGGGAACAAGATGAGTAGTGTGGCTGGAGCCAAAGGGCAGGAAGAGGAAGAAGGGCCTGAAATGAGCTGGGAGAATGAGATGGGGACCAGTCCTTGAGGGGCCTGAATGCTGGGTTGGGAATTTCTATTTGGTGAGTTTTAAAGATTTTGAGAGGAGGAAACTTCAAAGTAAAACTTCAGGTACATGCATCAGGTACTTAATACATGGGTAGCTTTCTTAAGGAATCCCTGAGTGGTACAAATGGTTAACACACTCAGAGGCTAACCAAAAGGTTGAAGGCTCAAGTCCACCCAAGTCCATCCAGAGGTGCCTTGGAAGAAAGGCCTGGAGACCCACTTTGGAAAAATCAGCCATTGAAAACCGTATGGAGCACAGTTCCACTCTGACACACATGGGGTCACTGTGAGTTGGAGTCAACTCTACGGCAACTGAAAATTTGTTAATCAGCAAATAATGAGCACCTGTAGCACATCAGGCTCTATTTATTAAAGTTTTCCTCCACACCTTTATGTGTACTTCTGTAGGGCAGGGACTGTTTCTGATTTATTTCTATGTCTTCAGCCCGGGATCTCGTACAGAGCTGTGCTGAATAAGTGAATCACAGACCCAGGTGCCTGGGCCCTACTTATGATCTCACTGTGCAGTATTGGGAAACCCTGGTGGCGTAGTGGTTAAGAGCTACAGCTGCTAACCAAAAGGTCGGCAGTTCAAATCCACCAGGCGCTCCTTGGAAACCCTATGGGGCAGTTCTACTCTGCCCTATAGGGTCGCTATGAGTTGGAATTGACTCGATGGCAAGAGGTTTGGTTTTTTGTGTTTTTTTTGGTGCAGTATTGGGGGCCAAGCCCTCCCTCGGCCTTGGGTTTTTCATGCTTCTGAAGTTGGTGCAGTCCACTAAATCTCTATCCTTGCAGGATCCCCATCACCACCTGCCTGCTGCAGAGAGCAAGGCTCCCTGAAGAAGTACTGATGGGTTGGATTACTTCAGAGCCAGAAAACCCAAGGACCATGTAAGCAGCCCTCACGGACATGGGGGACATGACATAATGCCAGCCCACAAGTGAAAATGTGTCTAGTCTTGCCACTGGGGCCTCGAGGTCAGTACTTGAGCTTATCAAATATTGGGATTTTTAAAAGGTATTATTCTGAGGATTATGTGGCAAAGGGGAATAAAAATAATAAAAACCCCAACCACCATGTATTAAGCTTCTACTACCTGCCAGAGACTGTACTATACACTCTTAAGCTTACTTTATTCTCATTGTTACCTCCAAAGAATAACCAAAATCCTGACTCTTGCCCACATCCCCAGTGCAGGAGCTCCTCAATTGGTCTCTTTTAGGGTCACACTTGTCCCTCCTAATCTGTCCTGCATTCAGCACCAGAGTGAACATCTACAACATGCTGCAGGTCATGTCATTCCCCTGCTTAAGACCCTCCAATGGCTCCCAACACACTAAAAATAAAACCAAAGTCCTCGCAGTGGCCTACAAGGCCCCATGTGTCCTGGCCTCTGGCTGCGTCTCCATCTTGTCTCCTACCCCAGGGCTTCAGCCACTCTGGCTTTTCTCTCCCTCAGCCTCACCGACCACGTTCCTTCCTTGGGGCATTTGCATCCTCTCTTCCCTCTGCCTGGCACACTCTGATCATCCAGTGGTGGCTCCTTATCGTTCAGACTTCCCTAGAAAGGTCTTCTCTGGCCACCCTCTCTAATGAGAATCGCACCCCCAAGTCTCTCTCTGACATATCACTGTTTTATTTTCTTCATAGCACTTACCACTGTCTAAATGCACCATATTCAATCCATTCATTCATTTACTGACATTTTAGTCTTTCCCACCAGCACACAGCTTCATGAGGACAACGACTTGTCTGTCTTTTGCTCATGAATCTCCAGTGCCTGGCATAGCACTTGGCCGGCTGGGCTCCATCCATATCAGCTGAGTGAATGTGTATATGAATGAATGAATGGCTCCCCCCACACCTCCAGCTGGCCCATAAGAATCGTGCCGCCAAGAGACACAATCTGTGCTACCTAGAAAAAGCTAATCCCAAGCATGCAGACTGACAGATGGTGCAGAGCCCAGCACTGAGGCACGGTTTTTATTAGTCTGAGTTGCTTTTGCTGGGAATAGGATTAGCGTAAGTACTGTCCTCGGCAAGTGGATAAGGTAAAGCTCTGTTAGTTACATTCAGATTTTGTTTCCCTGCCACAATTTAGCATCATCCTTTCACTGGGTTAGTCCAAGGCCAAGTGGACGGGGAGTGGGGAGGGTCATGCACACAGAGAATCTCTCTCAATCCCCTCCTTGCTCTACCCACTCCACATCGATCCCCAGAATGACCTTTCTAATCCCAAATCCAACCTCACCACACCTAGCGGAATGCCCTTTGCTGGTCCTGTTGCCCCAGGATGAAGCTCAAACAATTTATGATGATGAAGATGAAGATGTGATGATGGTTTCTACCATGTAACCCTCACAACAGCTCTGCAAGGCAGACAAGTATTATTGTCCCCATTTGACAGATGAAAAACTGATGCCTCAGTAGGCCACAGAGACAGGCTCCAGGCCCATGTCTATGGGATTGATTGATGGGCATTCAAGGTCTTCCTGATGGGGCCAACCTCCCTCTCCAGCCGAAGCTGCCATGCTCCTCAAGGAGCTCCGGCTTCAACCTCACCTGACTCAGCAAGGACCCCAGTCAAAGGCAGCTGTTTGCCCTGTGCAACTCCTATTTTCTGGCTAAGAAATATCACTTGCCCTAACCTCTTAACTTTCTCTTCAACTCCATCAAGGAGCACTTAGCTCTTTTAGGGAGTCATTTTTCTACTAAGATTTTAGGGAGTCATTTTTCTACTAAGAAACAGTTTTTAAAAATCACTTTTTAAAAATTAATGTGTGTGCTAAGAATAAAAGCTAAACTTACTGAGTATTTATCAAGTGCTAAGCACTGTGCAAAGTATTTTACATTCATTATCTCATTTTTTAAAATTATATGAACTTATTTACTTGAATAAGGAATCCCTTAACTATAGTAAAAGGAGCCCTGGTTATGCAATGGTTAAATGCTCAGCTGCTAAAAGGTTGGCAGCTCGAACCCGCCCGGTGGCTCCACAGGAGAAAGACCTGGATCTGCTTCCATAAAGATTACAGTCTAGAAAACCCTATGGGGCAAGTCCACTCTTCACATGGGGTTGCTGTAAGTTGGAATCAACTCGATGGCACCGAACAACAACTCATAATAAACTAACACTCATCTGTCAGTTTGTTGTACTGTAGTGGTTTGCATGTTGCTGTGAAGCTGAAAGCGATGTCACCGGTATTTCAAATACCAGCAGGGTCACCCAAGTTGGAGAGGTTTCAATGGAGCTTCCAGATTAAGACAGGCTAGAAACAATGGCCTGGCGATCTACTTCCAAAAATTAGCCAATGAAAACCTTATGGATCATAACAGAATATTTTCTGACTTGTTTGCTTTGGACACGTCATCAGGAGGGATCAATTGCTGGAGGGAAGACATCATGTTTGATCAAGCAGAGGGCCAGCGAGGGTGAGGGAGACCTTTGGTGAGATAGACTGGCACACAGCCGCAACAAGGACTCAAACATGCTGGCGGTTGTGAGGATGATGCAGGACCGGCAATATTTCGTTCTGTCGTGTATAAGATCGCCACGAGTCACAGTTGCCTCAACAGCAGCTATCTGTCTATTTATCTATCTATGATTAAAAAAATCAAGATATTACAAAAAAAATATGGTGAAAAGTAAGTCTCCCTCCTCTGCACTCTTGTCCCTCAGTTCCCCTCCCCATAGACCATTCTGTGACCAGTTCCTTGTGTAACCTGCACAGAGAAAGTCCATGAATTAATCTCTCAACAGCTTATTGAGTTAGGTGTTATTCTTGTATCACATATGAGGAAACTGAGGTTCAGAGACAGGTAGCCATTTACCCAAGGTTGCACAGCTTCAGTGGCAGAGCTGGGATTTAGCCCAATTGTTGATCCTAAGGGCCACCCTGCCTCCCACCAGAGGAGAGAACCAGAATGCTGAGTTGAGAAATGGGACTCGCTAACTGAGTTGGGGGGGACTCGCTAACTCAGGCTTTTTCTCCACACAAGGTATTGCAGCAAAGAATGCAAATTTGGGCCTCAGTAAAATGACAAATTATGACCTGTCACAGACTTTCGAGGTTATTGACAGAGTCAAAACCTCAAATATTACAACCCTGAATACTGCTAGTCATCAGTTCTTGCTGTTCCCTGCCTTCTTGCACCTTTATGTCCTTGGTTTGCCTTTCGGAGGTGTCTGCCCAACAAGCTGCTCAGTACAAACCAGGTTGTATGAGGCAGAGGGGAAAACAGCTTCACAGCTGTGAAACCCGATTTATGCCTCAGCCCTGCGCCTCTGGCCTGTATAGCTTGGGCAGGTCATGTCACCTTTCTAAGCCTCAGTGTCTTCACTTGTAAAAGGGAAATAATTACATCTAACTGAAAAGATTTGGGGGTCCTTAAATGAGATAGTGAAAATGGTAAGTAACAAAGCACTGTGCAAATGCAGTTATTTTTAATAACAATAAAAGAAAGTTGGGGTAAATCTAGTACTTTTTATGTAAAAAGCAGCTGGCTAAATTCACACCTACTATCTGTTTACTTCTTTCCATTCTAGCCACCAACTTGCATTTTAAAAATCTTTTATAGTTTACAAAATCTGTTTCATCCTTTGTCTTATTAGTCCTTGCCCAAGCCCTGTGAGGTAGAATGGGGCAGGAATTATCAGTCTCAGTTTATAGATAAGGAAACTGGGGTTCCCAAGGTCAAAGAGCTAGTGGAAGGTGGTGTGGTCGTCCTACTGCCCGTGTCACTGCCCTGATGACCACCTTTCAGTGGCTTTCCCCCGACCCTACCGATAGAGCCCACGCTCCCTAGCCTGGCACTTGAGGCTCGTCATGATCTGCCCCACACCCCAGATTCATCTCCCACACCCGCTTTTACACTTCAGCCTTTCCAAAGTCTCATCACTCCCCAAACATGCAATGATCTTTCTCAACCCCTTGTCTTTGCACATCACCTTCCCTCGGCCACAAATGCCCTTCCCCCCTCAGACCTTCTGGTGGACACCTACCTATTCTTCGTTAATTCTTCCTATGGTCCTGTGACGGGTACCTGACACAGTCAGTTTTCCTTGTTATTGTTCTCACTACTGTATTGATCATTTCGCAGAGTGGTTCAGAGCCCAAGCTTTGGAGCCAAACTAAATCAGTTGTCGTCAAGTTGATTCTGACTCGTGGAGACCCCATGTGTGTCAGGGTAGAACTGTGCTCCATAGGGTTTTCGGTGGCTGACTTTTCAGAAGTAGATCGTCAGGGCTTTCTTCCGAGGTGCCTCTGGATGGAATCGAACTTCCAGCCTTCTGGTTAGCAGCCAAGTGCTTTAACCATTTGGAGCCAAATTATCTGGGTTTAAATCCAAGCTCAGCTACTTACTAGTTGAGTGATCCTGGGCAAGTTACTGAACATCTCTGTGCCACGGAGATGTTTTCTCAACTGTATCACGAGGGCACCTCCTGGGATTGTTGTGAGGAGTAAATTGTTGCTGTTAGGTGCCATTGAGTTGATTCCGACTCATAATGACCCCACATGACAGAATAGAACTGCACTCCACAGGATTTGCTTGGCTGTAATCTTTACGGAAGCAGATTGTCAGGTCTTTCTCCTGCGGAGCCACTAGGTAGGTTTGAACAACCAACCTTTCGGTTAGCAGCTGAGCACTTAACCGTTTTGAGGAGTAAATAATACATATAAAACACTAATCAAAGGGCCTGGCACAGAGTAAATGCTCAATAATAGCTACCATTATGATTTTCTTTTGTTTTACCCAGTGATGCCAACTCTGTGCCTGTGCTAGGCACACCGAGCAGATTCAGACACAGTCGCTGTCTCAGAAACCAGGGGAGGAGACAAGCATGCAAACCCCACGATAACGCGTTCATTCTGACCAAATCACTGTTTTGTGTAAATCATCTTGTGCCCACGTTCATGGGCTCCAAGGAGCAGACACCATTCTACAACCACTACTTCCCCACCAAAGGTGGCCTGGGTCCTTGTGCCCACACCCCGTTGGGTGTCTTCTCCATGGGGCATGGCTCTGTCAGCACCCTCCTCTCTCCATGTTAACCCAGAGACAGGCTGTTCTCAGAGCGCAAGAAAAGCCAACCCACAGTACAATTTATCTCCTTGGGTTGTTTCCCGGCTGAGATTTACGGGCTGTGCCTGTCACAGTGACCCTGCAGGCTCAATTACAGATCTGCTTCCAGGCTAGACTGGGGCAGGAACCTGCCTAGATTTGCCAAGCGGCCCTGAGGGAGAACCCCGGGCCCTGTCAAACCTGGGACCTCGGAGAGCATGAGGCCCATTCAGCTGCCTCACTTGTCACATGTGAGGAAACTGAGGCCAGAGAAGGCAAGACACATTTGAAACTTCCACCAGGGAAAATGGGCCCAGTGTGAAGTCTAATATGGGCCCCTGAGTACTGTCAAAGGAGCTGATTTCATTATATGGCTTCATTTTTATCTAAATAGCCTTCTCTTTATATAGCAAAAATATTTTCTATAAAAACATGCTTTGAAACTTAAGCCTAAAGCCAAACATGGCACTTCCATAAACAGAGACGATCTCTGTCCACACAACCACATCAGAAATGTGTTAGGTGCAGCCCAAGTGTTGCCTGGTTTCACCAACCTGGATTACAAAATGGAATCTCATAGTTATCCAAAAGATAATGATGCTGAGCCCCCTTCTACATAAGCAGGAACTTGCCCATCTCAAAGTGTCCCTCAGTTATTCCTGGGAATACCCAAGAGTAGCCACAAACCCGCCTGTTGGTTGCAGTCACCCTAAGATATTTGCCTATTCTCTTCTGCTCTGGCTCCTTCTTCATCAATATCCTCAACTAGTGATGCCCTTGGAAGGAATCCCACTGCTGCCACTGTTAATGATGCCGGCTACCAGGACCCCAGTGTCAGCACACTTCTTTTCTCTGGGCATGACCATTCAAGGGTCAGTGGGCACTGGGGCTGGACCTCCAGGGAGGGAACCCAGGTCACTTGACTCACAGTTCTATGAGATGCAGGGAGTAGGGCACAGAAGTGGAGTCTGACATACCTGGGTCCTCTTGTGGATTGAAAGCTTACCAGGTGAGTCCTTGGTCAGCCCACCTCCCCTATCTGAACCTGAGTGGCCTCAACAGGGACATAGAGAAAATGTTGTTGTGAGGATCAAATGAAGTCATAGGTACACAGTCCCTGGCACAGAGTAGGCACTCAATAATTGGCAGTTATTACATCTGAAGCTGGGTTCCTTCAGGAGCAAACTGTGAAACAAGGATTTGAGACAAGTGGTTTACTTGAGAGGTGATCCAAGGAAGCACCTATAGAGGCATTGGAAGGTGAGACAAGGAAGGGAAGGAAGCCAACAATGGGTGTGCTATCGGGTAGGGTTCTCCTGTAGGTAGCTGGGGCTCAAGTCCACTGAGCAATTATAGGAAACAGTGTAGAACGTGCCTCAAAGTTGTCCCAATCAAGGGGCAAGGGAGCTGGGGTATGTATCCACCAGTCATCTGGGATCAGCTGGGATCTTCTGGGGGACAGTGGACATTAACCCTCCAGCGTCTGACCAGCCCCGAATGCAGGCCAGGCTGTGTGGGCTCCCAGGCCAGAGAAAGTAAGTCCTCAGGCAGAGTCGCAGGTGCTCGCACTTGGGAGCTATGATGGTTAATGTTATGTGTCAACTTTAAAGGTCTTTTGAATGACCTCTTTAAAGTGTTAGAAGGCAAAGATGTCACCTTGAGGACTAAGGTGCACCTGACCCAAGCCATGATACTTTCAGTCGCCTCATATGCATGCAAAAGCTGGACAATGAATAAGGAAGACCAAAGAAGAATTGATGCCTTTGAATTATGGTGTTGGC
>NW_004443951.1:1157656-1204488 GCF_000243295.1 Trichechus manatus latirostris | reverse complement strand
ATGGTGTTGGCAAAGAATATTGAACATACCATGGACTGCCAGAAGAATGAACAAATCTGTACAGCCAGAATGCTCCTTAGAAGCAAAGATGGTGAGAGTTCATCTCATGTACTTTGGACATGTTATCAGGAGGAACCAGTCCCTGGAGAAGGACATCATGTTTGATAGAGGATCAGCAAAAAAAAAGGAAGACTCCCAACAAGATGGATTGACGCAGTGGCTGCAACGATGAGCTCAAACATAGCAACAGTTGTGAGAATGACAGGACCAGGCAGTGTTTCATTCTGTTGTACATAGGGTCACTATGAGCTGAAACCAACTCAACGGCACCTAATAACATATATATATGACTGGCTGGTTGTGCTCCTCTAGAGAACCCACGCTAAGACAGAAGCATGCACAGGAATGGTGAACGCCAAGGGCATACAGGCATGGCACTCACAGCACCTGCTACAAATCCCATGTTGAGTCGCCTCATCTAAAAGACAAGCATGTCCTTCAGACTGGGGGAGCCCCTGACAAGGGTGGAGGCTACTTGGGTTCTAGTTCAACTCTGTCACCTTCAAATTGGCCATGTGACCTTGATCTGTGCCATCTCTGGCCCTCAGTTTCTTCTGTCAAATGGGAAGCTCAAAGTTGATGATCTTGAAGTCCCAACCAGCTCAGAAATTTCATGATTCATCTGACTTTGTTGTGTGTTTCTGTGGTAAATATGTATGTAACAAAGCAAGTACCATTTCTACCTTCTTCACAAGTACAATTCAGTGCCATTGTGTTCATCATGTTGTGCAACTATCACCATTATCCCTTTCCATATTTTTTCATCACCCTTAACAGAAGCTCGGTATCTCTTAAGCAATGAATTCTCCTTTTCCCCTCCCTCCCGCTTGCCCCTGATAACCACCAGTAACTTTAGGTTTGTATACGTTTGTCATCTGGCTTTTTTATTTGAGCCTCACACCACCCCTTGGGAGGAAATAAGCAAAGCCAATGTGATTCTCCCTGTTGAGAGTTGAGAAAATTTAGACTTGAAGAAGGGAAGTTCAGTTTCTCAAAGTGTGGTCCCTGGACCTGCAGCATTACTTGGGAACTTGTTAAAAATGAAAATTCTTGGGCCCCACACCAGTTTACTAAATTGGAAACTCGGTGGTGGGCCCAGCAATCTGTGTTCTAATAAGACCTCCAGGTGACTCTGATTCTGTGCATGCTGAAGTTTGAGGCCAAAGTCACACAGGGAGTTAAAGGCAACACTGGAAATAGAACTAGTCTGCTGCTTCCCAGGCTGTCTGCCGTGTGTGCTTAGCAGACCCTCAACAAATAGCAATTGTATTCAATTGAAGCCAAGGCAGTCTTAAAGCTCCACACCCATTTCTAATTGCTCCATATCTAGGGGGCCTTTTGTGCTGTGCTGTGTCAGCTGTTGGTCTCTGCGTGACAGTTTTGAGGCCTAGAATGTCAGGGTATTCGGCAAGCAAGTGAATCTGTTGTAGAGAGAAGACATAATCCTAGAGAAGTGTCTAGCCCAAGGTTACCCAGCAAGGAAGTGACCAAGCCAGATCTAATGTCCCAATCTCCCCACTCCTGTCTCAGAACTCCCCTTCCCCAGATGTGGGTGCCACCTCTGGATTGGACGCGACCATGGCAGCCCTGGGAGACCAGGGCCAGCTAGCAGTGGGATGCAGTGGAGGGTCCTTTGAGCCATCTGAAAACAGGGGCAACCCATCCTCAAGTTTCAGGTGTTCCTGGTGTCTCTCACCTTTTCCCAGATGCCTTCCCCCTTCCCATGTGATGCGCCTGGGGCTTGTGAAAACCTCAGCTTTGGGGGAGGGAAAGAAAACTATTTTGGAGTCCTGAAAACTGCTGTAGCAGAGCAGCTGGAAGCTTCTAGTTATCCTCTCTCCACCTACCTACTTCCTGGGGCCATTTAAAAATAGAGGCACGTATCAGTGTTCCCTGAGGTAGGGAGCAGCTCCTTCTGCAGAACTAAACAACATGGTGACAGCACCAAGTGAGGGCTGGTCTGGGGGAGGACCATGGAGAGGATGCAGCTAGTACAGCCAAGGATGCAGTAGAGTCACTACAGGTCCTCCAAGAGCAGCTGTTCAAATGCCTGAGAGGAGGGGGACGTGGCCAAGGTCACTCAGCCAGATCCTGGGTCTCTGACCTCGAGGCCAGGGCCCAGGTTGAACAGGGGAGGACTTCAGCTCACTCTCTTCACTCTCTCCACTCCTGCAACGCACCTCTCCTACAACGGCTCTTGGGAACCACTCCAACTTTGCACTGTTCTGCCAGTCCTGCACTCTACGCTCACCAGCACTGTGCTTCCTGGCCTGTGCCAGGCCTAGGCTGGGCACTGGAGATGCAGAAGTATGAGTCAGCCTTGGTCGCTATCCCTGAGCCACCCACTGAAATACTCCCTAAGCAGCGTGTTGGCATCACTACAAATTCCTACTCTCCAACCTCACTCAGTGCCCTCAGCTCTTCCACCGCTCTGTCAGCTCATCCGTTTCTGGGCTTCTCAGCAGCCATTCAAGATTTCTTCTCTCTCCTTAGCCCTGCAACCCCACCATCACTTCCTTATTCCTAACAAATGACCTTGCTTCCCAGGCCACTGAAAAATAAAAGCATCAGATGGAAACTCCTTCAACTTCCTCCCTACCTGACATGTGCCCATACTCACAGGTTCTCAGAGGCTGAAGGCTCTCTCCGATCAGAGCCCATCCCTCCACCCGTGCTCAGGCCTCCTGCCTCCCCACTCTCACCGGTGACAGGATCTCTCTACCTCAGTCTCCACCTCTCTCCCATCCTTGGATTTTCCCATCAGCATTTAACACCTCCCCCACAAGGCCCTCCCATTCTAAGCAAAGAGAAACAATGAACAAGCAAGAACAATGATCACCGTCTACCAAAAAAACCCTCCCTCAACCTCACCCCCATCTCCCTCCAGCTCTTCCTTGTCTTTCTCTTCCTTTTCACATCCAAACTTCTAAAGAGAGCTGTGGCTCTCACTGTCTCCAGTTCTCCACCTTCTGCTCCTCCTTGACCCCAGCTTCCACCTTTACCACGTCACCTGCCTGGGTCACCACCACTCTCCACATTTCCAAATAGAAATCAAGGTTGTCAGTTCTTACCCTGACTGATGGCTGTAACAACGGCACTACTGACCACTTCATCCTTGAAACCCGTTCCTGTCTGTTTTTCTAACATCATGCTCTTCTGGTTTCATCTCCTAGGTGTCAAGCTTTTGTGGACTGCTCTCTATTCATTCACCTATGATTTAAGTGTCCATTTTCATCTGTCAGTCATTGTGTTTGGGTCTGGTGACTCAGAGGTGAGCAGATGGCTCAAGGCCTGTCTTGCCTGTCTTCCAGAGCACATAGTGTGACAGGTTCCTTGGGGTTCTGTCCTGAGCCCCTTCTCACCTCCCCTACCCCACTCTTTCCTGGTAATCTCAGCTCCATGCTGATGACTGTCAAGCCCCTATCTTCTGCCCACACCTTTCTCCTGAGCTACAGACCCATACCTCTACCTGCTTGGAGGACATTTCCACCTGGATGGTCCACAAGCAAGTCAAATTTGCGAGGCCCAGACCAAACTCATGATCTTCTCCTCAAACTTCTCTTTTCCCATCAAAGAGAACGGGCCACCATCCATGTAGCTCACAAGCCATATACTTGGGAGACATTTTTTACTCCTTCCTCCAGCCCCACTAGAGTCCCTGGGTGGCACAAATGGTTAAGCACTTAACTACTAGCTGAAAGGCTGGTGGTTCAAACTGTTAACCTGATGATTCTAGACCCAAGAAGGAGTCACTCATGCTAAGCCCTATATCAGCAGACCAAAACTTAACTGTCTATTTCTTGTTGATGCTCGACTCTCCCAGAAATGAAAACCTAAGCTAACCAATTAGGAATCGCCTGCTTAGCTTAACCTAGTTCAAAATTTTCCCTTAATCCCAAATAAGGAAAGAAAATGCTCACCAGCCAATCCGAAATTGCCCAGTATAGCTTCCTTGTTCCTGTGTACCTATGCCTATAAAGCCCTTCCACTTTGTACTGCTCTTCAGAGCTCTTGTCTGACTTCCAGACCAGATGCTCCCCAATTCATGAATTGCAAATAGAATTTATGAGTTCATACACAAATTTAATCTTGTGGAAATTTTATTTTTAACAGAACCCACCCAGCGGTGCCTTGGAAGACAGACCTGGTGATCTGTTTCCAAAAGCTCACAGCCTCGAAAACCCTATGGAACAGTTCTACTCTGCACACATGGGGTCACATGGGATCACCATGAGTCAAATTCACTTGATGGCAACTAACAACAACAACCAGCCCCACCTTCCAGCCTTCTAAACATCTCCCAGATGTGCCCCCTTCTGTCTGTCCTACGGTCAGTGTCCTGGACCTGCATCATTGACACAGCCCCTTAACCAATCTTCCTTTTCCAGTCTTGTCCCCTCCAACTCATTTGAATCAACATAGCCAGAGGGCTCAAAAGTAAATCTGACTGTGTAAGTACCCTGTTCTGGCCCCTATAACGCACCGCCCCCCCCACCAACACACATTGTTCTTAGGATGAAGTCCTGGCTCCATAGTTTGGCACCCAATGCCCTCTATGACCTGGCTCCCCACCCACTTCTCAGGCCTTATCTCCTACTCCCCACACACATTCTTCATCCCATATAGTCTCAGCTTCTTGTAGTTCATTGTAAAAATCAACCATTCTCTCTAATGCTCCTAGACCTTTGCCCATGCTCTTCCCTCTGCCTAGGATACTTTCCCCCCACTTCTTCTCCAGGCTTGTATTTCATCCTTTAAAACTATGCTCAAGAATTATTTTCTCTGGGAAAACTTTTTTGTGTTCCCCCTCCTGGGTAAGGGGCCTCCAGGCTGCCTTCCATGACAGTACTGATCTCACAGAGTGGCATCACCTGTTGATGTGTCTGTCTCTCTCACCACACTTTGCACTGTGTCAGGACCCTGACAAAGTTGTATTCACCTCTGCACGTGACTCAGCAGAGTAGAAAGGAAGGGCATTAGTGTGGAAATAACTGAGGCTGTGAGTTCCCAGCCTAGGCAGGTGAGGAAGACAAGAACACAAAGGAGACGGCCATGTGAAAGGTAAAGATCAGGGCAGTGGTATACAAAGGCAGGAACAGTCCATTCCTGTACTGAATCCCAGAGGCTTCTTGAGGAGGGATCACTTGAGAGGACAACATTTCTACAGATGGAGCTGGAGACACTGGAAGAGCATGGGTAAAAGCACAGGGTGGGAAACTACCTGGCACGGAGGAGGAGCAGAGAACAACTAAGTCTGCTTAGAGCAGTGATAGTTAATCCTTTTAAAGCCACAGAAGCCTTTTTACCAATGAAATCATATGTAGAACTCCAACATACAGAACAGATACACGTGGAACTGCTCTGGTTGAAGCAGAGGTGAGGGGTCTGAAAGCCCTGCTCTGTCACTACCAAGACACTCACACACAATCACAACCACCACACACATCAACACAACCACCACACATACACCATCGCAACTGCACACACATCACAGCCACCATACACACACCACACAACCATCACGCTATCACACACACACCATCACAACCACTACAAACATGCCAACACAAGCACCACACACACCAATACAATCACCACACAAACCAACACAATCACCACACACCCTACCACAACCACCACGTGTACCATCACAGCCACCACATGCACACCACACATACCATCATAACCACCACACACACCATCATGATCACCACGCACACACCACAACCATCACACACACCATCATGACCACCACACACACCATCACAAATCCCATCACAACCACCACACTCACCATCACAGACATCACAACCATCACACAAGTCATCATTCTCCACAGAACACAGTTAGAAAATCAGCAGCACAGTAGGTACGAGTGGGGCAATGGTTTAGAAGTGTCACTGTAAGGGGGATCAGGGCCAGGTCACACAAGGCCTTGTGAACAAGGTTGAGGAGCTCCTCCTCATTCTCAAGGCACAAGGGGGAGCCATGGAGGAGCTTGAGCAGGAAGATTCCTCTGCCCTCAGTGTGAGGATAAAGTAGAGGAGCCTGAGCTGGCCATGGCCAGACTGCCCAGACAAAGGCCCTAAACTGCACATATGGGACCCTCACAGATTCTACAGGGCAGGGTAGGTAAGAGAGAGTGTCCCTAGGCTGGCATGGCAAGGATCTCAGGGCCTAGAACCTGGAACCAAGTCCAACCCAACATTCTCACTTTTCCTTAAACCAGGACCAGCCTTGCTCTGGATGAACTCAGGGCCACACCGGAGGCAGGGAGACAGTGGGAAGATGGTACTGGCAGTGTGGTGGTACTGGGGAAGAGAGAGAAAGGAGCTGACTGGAGACATGGTAGTATATGAATTGACAGGACTGGATGTGGGAGACGAGGGAAAGGGAAGGATCAAAGATGAGTCTAGGTTTCTGGCTGGGGTGACCAGTTGGTAGTAATGCTGTTTAGTGAAATGGGAACACAGGACGGGGAAGAGACTCAGGGGAACACAGTCACTCCATCTGAGGTATATGGGATGGCTGTGCCTGTGGGACAGCCTGGCACTGTCATTCAGGGCAGTGGATGAGGGTCTGAACCTGGGAGAGAGGAGTGGGTGGAGACCCAGATTGGGAGTCACCAAATACCATGGAGAAGGTAACCAACCTCACAGGATAGAAGAGATTGTCCAGGGAGTCTGAGCCAGCAAGACCCATGCTGGGGTGAGGGGACAGAGGCCTTCTCTGAGCCCTCAGACTAAGCTAGGTTCCCAGGAAATTGTCCCCACTGCACCTTGTTTCTCCTTTGCAATGCTCGTTCACCTAGAGTAACCAGCTAGTCCCAGTTTGCCCAGGACTGTCTTGATTTTAAAACTGAAAGTCACACACCCTAGGAACCCCCTCATCCTGGGCAAACCGGGACAATTGGTCATCCTATAAACCAAAAAAACCCGAATGTACTGCTGTCGAGTCGATTCCGACTCATAGTGACCCTATAGGACAGAGTAGAACTGCCTCAAAGAGTTTCCAAGGAGCGACTTGTGGATTCGAACTGCCGACATTTTGGTTAGCAGCCATAGCTCTTAACCATTACCACGAGGGTTTCCTGGTCATCCTATACTCACCTTTTTGAGTATTTAATCAATGTCTGTCTTCCCTAGTCAACTGTAATAGAATTTAAGAGCCTGGGGAAGGAGCAGGATGCTAGGAGGGACTAGGGACCAGATGTGACGGCTTGGTCAGGATCTGGGGCTGGTTTGACCTTTGAAGTCCCCCAGGGTACACTAACCCTCTCATCATCTCCCTTTCTCCCCAGGGTGGCCATCAGCTTCCTGATGATGCCGTGGATCCCTCCTCAAGGCCCACAAGGTGGCGCTGTGCCCAATGCCAGCCCAGGCCTCTACCTGGTGGCCAGAAGGGGCACGGAGAGCCCAGCTCCAGGCTCCCTCATTCACTCTCCGAGGTCACCAGGGGCTTAGGAAGGGGCTGGAGGGGCAAGACACCCACGTGAACCTGCAGCACACACAGGCTTCCTCATTCACCAGGTATGTACTCAGAAACACTTCCCTCCCACACAAACCCCAAAATACCCTCGACACTAACACCCCTGCAGGAACATGCTCACAGAGCTGGAGGGGCCCTCGGTGCTCATCAGACCCAGTCCCCTCAAGAGAGGGCATGCTCTCTCTCTCTCTCTCTCTCTCACACACACACACACCCACACACACCCACACACACACACACACATGAACACCAATGTTTGTGGACACGCACATGCACATAAATGACTCCTGGGGTCAGGGGCCCCCGTTCTGGCCTGGCCTCTCCCCTCACACATGGCTGAGGCCCTGGCTTCCCCTCTCAGCCTCCATTTCTTCATTTCCTCTGCCATGCCTCCCTTACCACCCTGTGGTGGGGATCAAATGAAGAGACGAGGTTTCTTAGATCGGAGTGGGCCTGGCAGCCATGAGAGTACAGTGGAGTAACATTGGACACACATGCAAGTACATTTACAAACACACCCAAGCAGAGCTGCACACGCAGCAACACGCAGCCCCTCACACCTGTGCCCCAGCCACACACAAAAGAGCTCACGGTCAGCCCTGCACGTGAATGCAGAATTGCAGGCCTGGTCTGGACACCCGACACCCAGCAGGCCCTCCCTTCCAGTGTCTCTTTCAGTTGTAAAACTGAGCTGGGGAAGAGGGCCAGTGCCCAGGCAGGGTTTCCCCCAACCTCCCGACTGGCACCCAGCCAGTCCCAAGTTCAACTCTGACTGGAAATGTGCTCTTGTGCCCCACCCCTGCCCCAAGTCCTGGCTCCAGCTCCCTCTCTACTGGCTGAGTGACGAAGGGCAAGTCCTTCCCCTCTCTGGTCCCTCCCCTGCTCCCTGAGGCTGAGTTGTCCTCTGTCAGACTTAAGGGGGGGGTGCCTCTGGTGAGAGATTGGCAGTGAGGGACACTCTGGGCTGGAAGGTCTGACACACCTACATCGGGACTCCCTTTCCACATCTGACTCTTTGGGTGTCCACGGGCCCCCTAATGAATCTCTCTGGGCCTCAGTCACCTCACTGGTAAAACAGGGGCGATGCTCTGTTTGTTAGGAGCCTGGCACAGAGCCTGGTACAATACAGGCATGCAGGAAATCTTTGCTTCCTTTACGACATAGGTATTTTGTGGTGGGGGTTGTGTGGAGGGGGGAGACTGTATAGAAAAAAGAATTTCCACAACCCTGAAAAAGCTGGGGGTGCTTAATGAGAGGGAGGAGAAAAGAGGGCGAGCCGGTCTCAGAATCCACCTGACTTCTTCCCACCCCACCCCTGCCCTCTGCCGGGCACTTGCCTGGGGAATAAGCTCCTATGCTATAGGGCTGTGGCCTGGGTGTTCACTGGGTTGTGTGTATCTGTGTGTGTGTGTGCATGCACGTGCAGGAGGGTGTCTCTCCACGTGGCTGAGAGTGTGTGAAAAATCTCTCACATGAGCCTGTTGACTTGACTTTGAATCCCAAAGACACTCGTGGGCTTTGTGACCTTTCCCAGGTTACTTCACCTCTCTGTACCTCAGTTTCCTCATTTATGAAATGGAGATGATGATGATAATTAAATAATAACACATTCCCCAGAGGTATTAAAGAGATGAGGCATATCTGAGTCCCTGGCCTGTGGTGGGTGTTCAAAAAACCATTAGCTGCTATTTTATGTAATGTGGCAGGCACAGCCCCTACACTATGTACTCACTCATTCATTCATTTTCATTCATTCACTGATTTCATCTCTGTGCCAGAAGACACAGAAATGAATTGGACTGGGTCCTGGACCTCCAGCAGGAACTTCCAGAATAATGGGTAAGACAGGTCTGAACACAGACGGTGACAGCAGAGTAAATGTTGAGTGAGGCAGCTGAGGAGACTGAGGAAGGGTGAAGAGAGCCCCCAGAAAAGGAAGGGTGCCGCCGCTACACATCTCCACACTCCATGGGCACCTGCCCCACCAGAATGTTCCCTGCCCTGTCCACCTGCTTTCATACTGCAGGCCTTTGCTCACGCTGTTTCCTCTGCCCAGAATGCCCTTCCCCATCCTGCTTGGTGACTGCTACGCATCTTTGAAACACTCGGCCTTAATTGTACCTCCTCTGTCCCACCATAGAGGTGGCCGTTGGCCCTGGCCACCACACTCACTCAAGAGGAGCCATTTAACTGACCTGTGGCCAGCTCATGCCACCTCCTGGGGCTACTGGTTTCTAACCCTGCAGCCATCACCAACTCACTACGTGACCAGGAGCAAGTCATTTAGCCTCTCAGGCCTCAGTTTCCCCCTCTGTAAGATGAGCAATACACCTCCTTCCCAGGTCAGGTGTGAGGATCAAAGAAGAGGCCATCTGGGAAAAGCACTTTGCACACTGTAAATTGCTGGGCACCTGTACAGCGGAGTTTTTATTCAAACAGCTTCCTTTCCTCTTCTAGAGGTGAGCCAAAAGGCGTGTGCACCCCATAGGCTTGGGCTGCATTTACCTGGAGCTCAGGTGCCGGACAGTTTCTGTTTGGGGCTTGTTTGGATTTGATTTCAAAGACCGGGAAACTCTCTCGCCCAAGTGATAATGGGCAGGGTCTCGTCAACAGAGTTGCCAGGGGAATCCCAAGAGGTGGGGGCCTTGACCACCCCCCAGGCTGCCTGCAGGGGCAGAAACTCACCCCCAAGGGAGGAGACTGGGCAGCGAGATTATGCTGCAGGGACAGGGAGTCCCCTGGAGTCAGGTGCCCTGGGTGTGATTCTGGCTCCTCTGGCCGACCTTAGGCCAATTGCTTTCTCTCTGAGGCTTCAGCTAGAAAGCCAGCACAGAGGACTCGTGACCTGGGCAGTCCAGTACATCTCAGGGGCTTTGTTGGGGCACCACAGGGACCAAGAGTTGGCATGGCCCAGGTTTTGGCTCTGCATATGGAAAGCTTCTTCACAGCTAGGCCCTGTCCCCACCTGCCTTTTTGCTTTGTCACCTGTGCTCTCTCCTTTCCACCCTGCACGGAAGCCACCTGGTAAACTTGGAGTTCCCTAAAGGCTCCCAAGTCTCTAATTTCTAGCCATCACCTGCCTGCAGTGCCCTTTCTCCTTTTACCTCTCTTCCCTTTTCCCTGTTTGATATCATCCTTCAGGGCTCTACCTAGACATTACTCCTTCTAGGGAGGCTTCCCTGCCTCCAGGTAGCATTGGGGTCCTCTTCTGGGCTCCCCCAGGCCCTGAAATTTCTCCTACAGCAGTGTCAACGTCTGTGTGTCACTGGTGGTTTATGGATAGGTCTCCCCAAACCACTAATATTGGCTACTGTCTCCCTAACACCCACTGGGTTCAGGGCCTGGCATTGAAAGACATGAAAAAATACCCTCAAGTATCCTCTTGGTACAAAAAGTAGGGGACCTGTCTGGGAGAGTCCATGTGGTTTCATGGGAAGAGCCCCCAGAAGGAACTAGGTTCAACTCCCTGCTCCACTGTTTACCAGTTGGATGATCCTTGGTAACCCCTCACTGAACCTCAGTTTTCTTACTGGTAAAGTGGGGTGGCTGTGAGGATTAGAGCCAGTGAAGGGCCTACATGCCAAGGGGCTCAATGAGCGGGAGCAGCTGCTGTTGTATCTCTTTTTTTGCCAGTGATGCAGGGGAGGTGGGGTCTATATTACTTTCTTACAGCTGATGTAACAAATTACCACAGACTCAGTGGCCTAAAACAACAGAAATTTATTCTGTCACAGTTCTGGAGACCAGAAGTCCAGGATCAAGGTACTGGCAGGGGCACGCTCCCTCTGAAAACTCCAGGGTAGAATCCTTCCTGGCCTTTTCCAGCACCTGGTGGCTCCTGGCATTTCTTGGCTCGTGGCAACATAATTCCAGTTTCTGCCTCCATGGTCACACGGCTTTCTCCCCTCTATGTCTGTATGTCTTCACATCTCCCTGTCCTTTCTCTTATAAAGACATCATTGGATTTAGGACTCATTTAAACCCAGGATGATTTCATTTCTGGATCCTTAACTGATTACTTCTGCAAAGACCTCATTTCCAAATAAGGTCACATTCTGAGGTTCCAAGTGGACATGAATTTTTGGGGCCACTATTCAACCCACTGCAGGATCCAAGTCTCTTAGCAATGCAGCCCCTGGAGCTGCGGCTGGGCAGCAGTGGGTCCAGGGTGGGGTGGGGTCAGGACACTGAGAAAGCCAGAGTGTCTTCCCAAAGGTGTCCACTGCTGCCAGGACCTGGACAAGAGGACTGGGGAAGCCAGAAGAGAGCAGTATTGTTATTGTTAGCTGCCGTCTAGTCGGCCCCCAAATCATGGTGACCCCATGCATAACGGGATCGGACTGTTGTGATCCATAGGGCTTTCATTGGCTGACTTTTTGGAAGTAGATTGCCAGTCTTTCTCCCTAATCCATAGTCTGGAAGCTCCACTGAAACCTCTTCAGCATCAACACAACATCAAAGTCTCCACAGACAGACGGGCGGTGGCTATACATGAGATGCATTGGTCAGGAATAGAACCCTGGTCTCCTACATAAAACCAAACCCAAACATATTGCCGTTGAGTCAATTCCAACTCATAGCGACCCTCTAGGACAGAGTAGAGCTGCCCCACAGGGTTTCCAAGGAGCAGCTCGTGGATTTGAACTGCCGATCTTTCGGTTAGCAGCTATAGCCCGCCATAGCTCTTAACCACTGCGCCACCAGGGCTCAGTCTTCCCCAAGGAGGGTGAGAATTCTACCATTAAACCACCATAGCCCCCAGAGGACAGTGAGCTATATTATTTTTTGGGGAAGGAGGCCTGCTGGGGCCTTGCTGGCTTTGGAGGGGAACAGCAGGTGGCCTGGGAGGCCCTGGGGCTCAGTGTCCAGGGCAGCCAGGCCTGGCTCGGGCACTGTGTGTTACCGTGCCTGCGTGGGCAGAACAGATAGGCCAGGACAGCCATGGGTTCCCAGTAGGCTGGACTGGGAGCAGCTTTGAGCTTCTGACGAGGCACCTACAATGGGGCAGCAACAGTTTGTCGGGGTCTCTCTGGGACCTTAGGAGCCCAGAACCCTGGATGGCTCCCATTTTGCTGCCTCGGGGATGAGGCTGTGTCTTATTGGTCAACACTTACCAAGCTCTTACTCTGCACCAGGCACTGTGCCAAGAAGTGTTCCAGCTGGTTAAGCCTCTGGTTTGGGGCCTGGCTGCCCCACTTACCAGCAGTGTGACTAAGGGCGAATTACCCAACCTCTCTATGTCTCAGTTCCTCTGTTGTGAGGCCTAGACAAGTTAACACATGGGAAGTGCCTAGAACAGTTCCCGGCACTTAGGAGAAGCCTTCAACTAATGCTAGCCATTAGCTGTGACCTCAAGCAAGCACCTCAGTGTCTCAGGGCCTTGGTTTCCTCATCTGTGAATGGAACTCACAATAGTACCCACCTCACTGCTTTATTATGTGGATTAAGTGAACTAATTTATATAAAGTCTTTAGCTTCCTAGAACAATACCTGACACAAATTGCTCAGTATTAATTGTTGTTGTTAGGTGCCATCGAGTCAGTTCCAACTCACAGCTACCCCATGTACAACAGAAATAAACACGGCCCGGTTCTGCACCATCCTTACCGTCATTGCTATGTTTAAGCCCATTGTTGCAGCCACTGTGTCAATTCATCTCATTGAAGTTCTTCCTCTTTTCTACTGACCAAACATGATGTCCTACTTCAGGGACTGGTCCCTCCTGATAACATGTCCAAAGTATACGAGATGAAGTCTTGCCATCTTTGCTTCCAAGGAGCACTCTGGCTGCACTTCTTCCAAGACAGATTTATGGGTTCTTCTGGTAGTCCATGGTATATTCAATATTCTTCGCCAATACCATAATTAAAAGACATCAATTCTTCTTCAGTCTTCTTTATTCATTGTCCAGCTTTTGCATGCATATGAGGTGATTGAAAATATCATGGCTTGGGTCAGGTGCACCTTAGTCCTCAAAGTGACGTCTTTGCTTTTCAACACTTCAAAAAGGTCTTTTGCAGCAGATTTACCCAATATCGTTTGACTTCTTGACTGCTGCTTCCATGGACATTGATTGTGGATCCAAGTAAAATGAAATCCTTGACAACTTCAATATTTTCTCCGTTTATCACGATGTTGCTTATTGGTCCAGTTGTGAGGATTTTTGTTTTCTTTATGTTGAGGTGTAGTCCATGCTGAAGGCAGTGGTCTTTGATCTTCATCAGTAAGTGCTTCAAGTCCTCTTCACTTTCAGCAAGCAAGGTTGTATCATCTGTATAACGCATGTTGTTAATGAGTCTTCCACCAATCCTGATGCCCCATTCTTCTTCATATAGTCCAGCTTCTTGGATTATTTGCTCAGCATACAGATTGAATAAGTATGGTGAGAGGATACAGCCCTAACGCACACCTTTCTTGATTTTAAACCACACAGTATCCCCTTGTTCTGTTTGAACGACGGCCTCTTAGTCTATGTACAGGTTCCTCATGAGCACAATTAAGTGTTCTGGAATTCCCATTCTTCACAATGTTATTCACAATTTGTTATGAACCACACAGTCAAATGCCTTTGCATAGTCAATAAAACACAGGTAAACATCTTTCTGGTATTCTGTGCTTTCAGCCAAGATCCATCTGACATCAGCAATGATATCCCTCGTTCCACGTCCTCTTCTGAATCTGGCTTGAATTTCTCCCTGCAGTGGGTCCCTGGCCAGCTGTGTCCCTCCATGGAAGCTTACATCTCCCTGGGCAGTGCTTTTTCCTCACCCTCAGCCCTAAGGACGGTAAGGGCTCCCCACTCTTACTTGCCCCAGGTTCTGCACTCTCCCCTGTGGTTTCCCTACCCCCTGTCCACACCTTTGCAAATAGACCCTGTATTAAACGCTCTTCAAATTCCCCATTTCAGTGGGCCATCTGCTGGTTCCTGCTGGTCCTGACCACTATCGTTTCTTCAAGCACCGTGTGCCTTAGATCTGTGTCTCTCTTACCCCTTTGGACGGTGAGCTTCTTGAAGGCAGACCCTATTTCTGAGCCAGTGTGTACCTCAGTGTGGAGGGCGGACACAGAGAAGACACTTGGGAAATGTCTTTGACTTAGATTGCACCAAAGGACTGGTAATCCCACATTCACGTATGGTATTCATTTGTTCATTCATTCACTCATTTACCCACAAATACTTATTGAATGTCCGCCGTGTGCCAGGCTCTGGTAGTGGTGAACAAGATGAGGACTGCCTGCATGGAGCTGGCGTTGTGCTAAGGGGGATCAGGCAATAAATAAGCAAAAACAAACAGACAAATAATATCATTTCAGATAGCAGTATGTTCTATGAAAGAAAGAAAGAAAAGCAAAGGGGTACAAAGTGACAGGGGATGCTATTTTAGAGAAGTGGTCAGGGGGCCCTTCAAGCAGAAATGTGAATGATTCTGTGGTGGAAGGGTATTCCACCAAGAGGGACCAGGAAACATGAAGGCTGTGGTGGGAATGATCTTGGTCTATTTGGGGAATAGCAGAGAGGCCAGAGGGCCCGGGCAGGCTGAATGAAGGGGAGGCTTGTAGGAGATGGAGTTGTGGGTCTTGCTTTCTTGTAAGGCCCCTTTGAAGTCTGAGATTTGAGGACTCCTCAGGGAAGCCCTTGCCTGGGCCAGGGCCCACCAACCAACCACTTACTGACTCCATCAAGGTGGAGGCCCCGTGTGAGGCACTCTCACTGTGTTTTCTAACTTCATCCTCACAATAGCCTTGTGAGGAGGGTGTTTGTCCCACCATTCCACAGATGAGGAAACTGAGTCTCAGGGAGGTTAAGCAACCTTCCCAAGGTCATACAGAGTCACGGAAAGAATTGGAAAGGAACCCAGATCTACGTGACCTGTAGCCCAGAGGGTATTTTCCCAGGGCCAGTGCATCCTTCATTAGTGGCATCGCCCCTACAGGGACCCTGGGTAGGCGTGTCCCAAGGTCACCCAGCCAATGGGGAGAGAGCTGGGATTCAAACCAGGCTCTTTCCACAGCTCCCACTCCCTGCAAAGGGAAAATTAGTAGGTGAGCAGACGAGCTGCGCCATGCCCGTCATGCCTCAACACTCTTCCAGGGCCAGGACATGCTGGCTAATGGGTATCATTTCAGCCCTCTCATTTCCAATAGACACTGTGCTGTCATAAAGACTGTCATTTCCTGCGACTCACACAGGATAATCAACATGCTGGCTGCCTGGAGGGCTGGGAATGGCAGTATCTGGGCATGTCTGTGAAGATAAAACCAACCTCTCGCTCTCTGCCACTCCAGTCCTTTCCTGATCAGACACGGCCCTCGGGTTTGAGGACATTGGCCCGGGATCCCAAGAGGCTCCAGCTCACTGTACAGTGCCCCCAGCTCAGGGAAGAACTCTCACCTCTCAATCTAGCTTCAACATTTCATAGCCATGTGACCTTGGGCACGGCACTTCTTTCCCTCCCCAAGCCTCAGTTTCCTCATCTGTAAAATGGGGACAATTATCCCTATCTCACAGGTTGCCTTGAGATGACACATTTTAAACACCTGCCACATAGTTGGTGCTTAGCAGATGGTAACTATGATGGTACTGGAGATGATAATGATGCTCGTCACATTTTGCAGATGGAGAAACTGAGGCCAGAGAAGGGAATGGGCTCTCCCAAGGTCATACAGCAAGTGAGTGGCAAATCTGGGCCTAGATCTTTTATATGGACTCATATGTCAATGGTAACAGCTGACTTTTATTGAGTCCTTCCCATAAGCTGGTCACTGTCACCCATTATCTCATTTAATCCCCACAACAAACCAATGAAGTAGGTGTTATTATTCTCCTTACTCTGCAAGTAAGAAGGCCAAGCTTAGAAAGATAAGGTGACTTGTCCAAGGTCACACAGCTAACAAGTTGTGGATCCCTGGTTTGACCCTAGATGCTCTGGCTGTAGAGCTGGAGCTCCGGGCCTTTGTGCAGTAGGCCTTGGAGATCAGCTTCTGGGAGCAGAAATTGAGGCCCCCAGCTTTTCCATATGTGTTCATGTGCGTGCACACACACCAACACACACAATCACACACAGAGTTTTGAAGATTAAGCTTGGCACAGGCCAGGCTATTGTCTCCCCCACCCTGATGAGCTGACAAGGACAAGGCCCAGCTTGGGTCCAAACTGCCCCAGGTCCCACCAACTTCACCCCATGGTCTAGTCCATGGGTCCTGGAAGGAAGAAACCCAGAGGGCCCTCAGAGAGTATCTAATGTGAGTCCAGTCCTCCATAGACAGGGAAACAGAGCCAGGGGCTTTGTGAGGCGTTAGCAAAGCAGGCTTGCTCAGTGGCTGGGGGAGTCTGAGAGTGGGAACATGGGTGAAAGAGAAAGAAGAAAGAACCTCTGCTCCAAACACCCCAGGTTGGCAGTCAGGACTCTCTCTTGGTGCCATATCTACCCTGACAGACTTCCCTTTATGTTGCTACATCCTCACAGAAAGATAGGAAATGCAGGTCCCATTTTGCTGATGGAGAAATCAAGGCTCAGAGAATCAAAGTGACTTGCCCAGACAAACGATGACTAAGAAGAAGTGAGGACTTCAGCCAGCTCTCCTAATGTCCAGGCAACTCCTTCTCCTTTGCTTAATTAGTTTCTTACTTTGTTGGCTCTTGTCTCTCTAGTTTTCTCATGAGTTACCAGCTCAACTGCCCTTTCCTCTCCCCAGTTATGCTCCACCAGACTGTAAACATCTTGAGGGCAGGAATCTCATTTGATTTGTTCATTGCTTATGCCTGGAGTCTGGCACAACACCAGGCACAAAGCTGGAAACCAGTGAATGTTTGTTGGGTTGCTGAATGAATTGTAATTGAACTACCTATAAAAACCAAACCCATTGCGGTCAAGTCACTTCCAACTCACAGCAACTCTATAGGACAGAGTAGAACTGCCCCCAGTAGGGTTTCCAAGGAGCGGCTGGTGGATTTGAACTGCTGACATTTTGGTTAGCAGCTGTAGGTCTTAACCATTGTGCCACCAGGTCTCCAATTAAACTGCAGTTCTCCTTAATGGATACCAGTGATCATCATGGTTAATTTGGTAATTTCTGTTATTATGGAAGAACTCACTTGAGTGATTCATTATACAAACATAAAGATAAGCAGGAAAAAGATCGTATATTGTCCATTTATTTTTGTTTATTTTTTATTAACAAGATTGCTCCACTTCTTGATATATAGCACTCTGGGGAGGGGTGGACCAATTTGCATAAGGATTCCAGAGGTCTTCTCACAGGGAAGGGTTAGGATCCCCACCCCGCTGCCTGTGATGAACTTAGAAAAATGTGGATGGACTAGAGTAGCTCTGCGTGAAGGCAGGAGAAGGCACAGAAAGCTCCAAAGAGAACTCATCTGAGAACAAGGAGGGGCTGGTGATCTGAGCTCAACATCAGGGATAAAATCAGACACATGGAACCGCAGTCAGCTTTTCAGTCAAAGATCACAAGACATTTAAGGAAAAACTCCCACATGAAACACACCAGTCCTCAGCCTCCAGCCTCACTACTGAGCACAGTGTGGGGCCTAACTGTGGTTTAGATTGGGATCTGACCCAGGAGGGCATCACCACTTCAGTGGACAAGCATCCACCAGGATGCGCAGGATCAGTCTTCAGCAGTGACACTGTGTGGCAGGAGCCAAAATGACAACATTAGATGGGGTTTTAGGTCCCTTTCTCTGTGTTTGGAGTTTGGAGGCAAGACTGGCTGCTTTGGATTTCAAAGTCCTCAAGGTTCCTGTGTCAATTCAAGAAGGTGGAAGCCCGTGGATGGATACTGGACTCCCTGCTTCTGAAGACTTGGGATGAGCAATTAGTTGGAAAAATAAGAGGTGCCCTTGTTGGTGAAGCCCTCATACAAGTTCCGGAATGAGTCAGTTTTATCCACATTGTCCTCAGTGACGATAACTATCAAAAATTGACAAGTTTTAACACACATGCAGAGTTCTCTTCTGCAGTAGAACACCCTTAAAATTAATAATAACAATAACAACAACTGCATACATGACATGCTATAGTATACAAAGCTCTTATCCGTTCATGCTCTTCTCTGAGCCTCACACCAGCCTGTGAGGTAGGCAGGGCACAGCGATTGTCTCTAGGAAACTGAGGCTTAGAGAGGGGCAGTGAGTTGCCCAAGGTCACCAACAAGTCAGCAAGGCCCCATCCCGCCCTGCTGTGGGGTTCCCCAAGCTGTCTCTTAGGGATGCCACCACATGACAGATCCCTATCCTGCCTGCTCACAGCAGCATCAGGACCACGATGGCAATGACCATGAGGACTCCTGCCAGGATGCAAAGGCCCAGGAAGACGATGTCACTCGTGTCCTGGGCCACCACGGCCACTGGGCCTTCCAGTGCCTCCACCTCGGCCCTGGGTGGTGCTTCCTGAAGGTGCTCAGCAGTAGCAGCATAGGGTCCAAGCCAGTCGGAGCCGGACAGCAGGTGGACGGAAGCCTCCTTGCGCCGTGGCTCACAGAGGACTTCATACTCATGGATATCCTCCTGCTCGCCAGCCGAGAAGTCGATGTACAGAATGCTGACGATCACTGAAGTGTTGTTTCTTCTCTGTGGGGTCACAAGAGCATTCACTCACAACTGGAGGGGACTGAGCTGACCCTGTTCCTCCAGATATTTGGGACTCAGTCCCAAGAGAGCAGAGCCCCAGAAACCTTCTAGTCCCATTTCGGTCACTGACTCCCTTCCCACTCTGACCCTCAGTGATCCCATCTGTAAAAGAGGGTGAGAGGAGTCTCTGGGTGGTACAAACAGTTAACGTGGTCCACTAAAGTCCTGGCTATCTACTGCCAAAAAAAAAATCAGCCATTAAAACCCTTAGGAGCAGTTCGACTCTGACACACATGGGATCACTGTGAGGCAGAATGGATTCAACAGCAACTTTTTTTGTTTTTTTTAAATGAAGGTGAGATGTCTGGAAAAATAGTATCAGATTTGTTGGGCCAAAGCTTTCTCTGGCTTTAAGGAGATGGGGGTCTATGAAAGATAGTAACAATAATAATAACAGCTCATATTTTGGGGACATTTTCCAAGTTCTACCAAAGAAAAAAAACCCCGCTATTGTCAGGTTGATTCCGACTTGTGGCCACCCCATGTGTTACAGAGTAGAACTGCTCCATAGGGTTTTCTTGGTTGTAATCTTTACAAAAGATGATCGCTAGGCCTTTCTTCCGTGGTGCTTCTGGGTGGGTTTGAACTGCCAACCTTTAGGTTTGTAATTGAGCAGAAACTGTCCCCCAGGGACCTCTGCCAAGTTCCACAGGCTCTATATTTTAAATGCATTATCTTAATTCTCACAACAACCCTCTCTAACTGGTACTATCAATACTCCCATTTTACATAAGAGGAAACTGAGGCCCAGAGGTTAAATCCCTAGTGTCCCGCTAGTGTCAAAGACCATATTCTCACCTAGATCTGTCCGACTCTTAACTGTGGTCTGAGCCATCATACCTCACTTAGAGCAAAGAATGTGGAACAAAAGGGAATTTTTCAGAGCATAGAGTCCAATCCCCCTTCCTTGGCAATTTTGCAGATGACTATGGAGGCCCAGCAAGGGGGATAACTTGTTCAGAGCTAAGTCCAGACGCCAGGTCTCCTGCCTCCCAGTTAGAAGCTCTGTCCCTGGTGTCATGTGACCTTTCTTCTAGAATCTTTTCTCCCAAGTATGTTTGCAGCAGGTGTCCTGCTATTGAATCCCTGGTCACCCCAGCAGCATCACCCTAGGGTTAGGAAGAGTAATGAAGCAGCTAGATGTGGGGGTCTGACACAGAGTTGCCCTCCACATCCCCCCAGGTGAACGAGGCAGGAGTCAAGTCACTCTGAGAATGTGGGATGGCTGGGCTAGGGACTGAGGGGCAGCATTTTGATGGCCACTTGGCATGGTCTGGAGAGGGAGGCTGCAGTGATGCAGGGCTACTCTCCCCACCCATCCCAAATCTATAGCCGCCATTACAATTTTCAGGCTGCCCATATTGTCCTGGTCGAGCAGGTGGCACTTCTGAGGTGGGGCTTCTAAAAACGGAAGCTACCTACTACAGGAGCCAGAAGCCTTGAGGAGTAGGAAGTGCCCATCACTGGAGACTGAATGACCCTTTTGTTAAGAGTGTGAAGGGGAGTCACAGCTCAGGATAGTGTAGGAGTAGTTGACATTGTGGGTCTCTTCCAACTCTAGGCTTCCAAAGGACTCTGATTCCATGTTCCTCAAAAGAGCCTTCCACGTTTGTGCCCTCAGCCTGTCCGCCACCCCACTCTCTGAGGAGAACTTGTCTCCTGAATTTTTGTGATACAGGATCAGGCACTGGGTAAAGAAAAGACAAGACCTGAGAGTAGAAGAGGATTTAAGGAAAGGGACAAAGTAAATCTATATAGAAGGAAGGAAAAAAATCACATAGGTAAGGGGTGGGGGAAAATTTTAGGGGTTTTTGATGACTGAAAGACTTAAAGAGGAAGGAAAAAACCAGACAAGATATGGTGTTCATGGTGATGAAATCAAGTCTCTAATTTTTTTTTTTAAGAGAAGCAGGTAAAAGTTGGAATGTCTTTTTTATTTTTTGACTACTTGAGCTATGATTCTTTGAAAGCAACTCTATGCAGACACTGGTTCTTGGGAGGCTACGATTTATAAGGGTTACACTAAGAATCTATGAGTCTAGGAGTCCCAGATTCTTTGTTTCCAAGATACTGACTTGATGATTCTATGATTCTGTGATTCTGAGTTCTGGTGGTAGTTCTGAGACTCTGCGATTCTGAATGTCTATGAGTCCTTGGTTCTAGGATTTCATGATTTCCTGTTCCTGGGATTCTTTGCCTCCATCATTTCATGACTGTATGGAATGTGGTTCTGTCCCAAAGAAAATCCGGGGGGGGGGGGACTTAGGGCATGAAGTGGGGGTGAGGGTAGAAAATCTTAGCAACTAGGATTAACTGCCTACTTTCTCATCTTCTCATGTCAAAAGGATAGTGACAGGAGGCTGGGGAAAGCAGAGAGGAGGGCTAGAGGCACCAAGGGCATACAATTGGCTAATGTTGGTGGGAGGGTTGCTGGAAGGTACCTGATTTTTGCCAAGCCAGGCTGGCAAATTCCCCTAGATACCAAGGCTAGGGGGAGTTTCTCAGATGGAGGCTGCTGTTCCATCTGTCCCCACCTCCCTTCTTGACCTGTCCCTAAGAGTAGAAACATTCAGGGTGCCTGGGCTGCTGCCCAGTGACGCTCTGAGGGCCCTGCGCCTGGGTTCATGGCCTCCAAAATACGAGGATAGTAGAAGAGATCTATTATTAACCCTTGCTGCCTTTTGTGGGAGGTGGATCCTGTTACTTGAAAGGCCCTTTTGTTTTGCTGAGCTCAAGGATGGATTTGGATCTCAAGGCTGAGGGCAGGGCAGGCAGGGAGGCAAGCCCGGCTCAAACAGCTCTGCATATTATAGGGGCGAGAGCTGTGGTGTCCCGAGGAGCTCTGCAGGAGAAGGGGAGGAACAGCAAGGAAGACCTCTGGTGGTGGCCCAGCCAGTAGGGCCTTGCCAGAGAAGCGGCCAAGGGAGGCTTTTAGGTTGTTGCTGGGGTGTGCAGTGGGACCCCTCTTCTGTCTCCCCTATTTGAGTTCTTTATTGCGTATACACTGAGAAAGTGGATTGAAGTAAAGCAAAGACGGGCTGAGTTCTGCCCCCAGGCTTGGGTGGTCACCAAAGCCAGGAACAGAGAAGCTTTCAGCAAAGGCGGGTGCCTTTAAGCAGAGGTCAGAGCCCCTCCCTCGTTCCTGACCCCGCTCCCCAGCCTCCTACCTGAGTCTCAGTGCCGCAGGTGTCAAAGCGGGCCTGGATCCTGAAGTTGCTGCCAACTTCCTGGGCGGCACAGCTCCGGCTGCCCAGGTAGACTTTGGTCTGCTCCAGTGGGGCCAGTGTCTGCGCCGAGATTAGGATCTGGAAGTTCGTTCGGGAGCAGCTCACGTTCATGGGCACCACTGGGAAAGGGAGGGAGGAGCTGGAGGCCTGAGGGCAGGCAGTCTCACCTCCACCCTCCCCACTTCCCAAGGGTGGTGGATGGGAAAACCAGATCCAGAGTGCGGAAGGCTCTCTCATGCAGTCCTACAGGGCACGGTGTGGGATATTTTACATGTGTTGTTCCATTTAACGCCATCAGACTGTGAGCTCCCCAAGGGCAGGCACCATGCTTAATTCAGCATCCTCTGAGCCCAGCACAGATCTTGGCAGGTACAGGAATGCAAAATGAGTGATTGACAGAATGAATGAGTGAATATTCCTGATCATAATAAAAGCTATACTTTGCTGAACACTTTATCATGTGCCAGGCAATTCATTCAAACATTTGTTCATTCAATTGTTTAACAAGTATTTATTGATGGCCTACTATGTTCAGGCAGTATTCTAAGTGCCACAGATACAGAAATGAAAACAAAACAAAACAAAACAGCAGCCCAAAACCCCTGCCCTCATGAAGCTCACATTCTAATTGGGGGAGGGGGCAATAAATGTCAGAGGAAGGAGAGTCAGAAATAGGAGGAAGAAATGGAATGTGTGGTTAATTGCCTCCATGAACAACTGGCCCCTTTGCCACGAGACCAGAAGAACTGAACAGTGCCCGGCTACCATTACTGAACATTTTGATCAAAGATTCTATAGAAGAATCCTGATCAAAAGGGGAAAAATGCAAAACAGAATTTCACACATCCTCATGGAATTTTTGGACCCATGGAGGTTGGATGAACCCCTGCAACTATTGCCCTGAGATAATCTTTAAGCCTTAAACCAAAAATACTCCCTGAAGTCTTCTTAAAACCAAAAAACAGTTTAGCTTAACTAGTAAAGAATGTCTGCTTTGAGCATTATGCTCTTTTAAGAACCATCTATATAGGATTGAATTGACAACAGCAACTCGAAAGATTAGATAGGAAACTGAAGGGTCAGTGAGTTTATGGTAATGGGGGAGGAACGATTCTGAAAAGGAGGGTGAGGATGGTTGCACAACTTGAAGAATGTAATCGATGTTACTGAATTGTACATGGAGAAACTGTTGAATTGGTGTATGTTTTGCTGTGCATATTCTCAACAACAAAAACAAAAAAATAAAATAAATTATATTAAAAAAATATATATATGCATATAAAAGAGTGTTCCGGTAGAAAATCAAGCAAAGAAGAAAGACAGGGAGAGCAGATGGGGTGGGGGAGGAGTTTCAATTTTTAAAAGGGTGCTGAGGGAAGGCTTATCCCATGAGGTGGGCATGGCTAAACCCATTTCACACTTTTGGAAACGGAAGCTCTGAGAGGTGGCGTTGTTTGCAGTGGCCAAGCTGGGATTTTAACCTTGGAGTCTAGAGGATTCTAAAGTCTTGATGTCTCCACTCTACTTGGCTGCCCCTGCACACTCCTGGCCACGGGGTGTGAGTGTGACTCTAAGTGTCTGGGTGAGCATGTGTGTATGTGTGCATGTGTATGCATGTGTGTGTATGGAGGTGGCTAAAGGGCGGGGAGGAAAGGGGGGTAACTCGATGAAGTGAAAAGGAGAGAGCTGGGAGGCAGAAGCCTGGAACTCTCGACCCCACTACGGGAAATGCCTCAGACATATTTCAGCCTCTTATGTCTGGGCAGTTGGGGATTTATGGGCCCGCCATCTCCCATGATGATGGTGGTGGCGCTGAACTGTGTGTCACCCCTGATTGATGCTGAGGCCGCCCTCCCAGAGGGAAGGCTGCCTGCAGCCCAGGTTGCAGCTGGAGCCTCATGGCATGAGCACCCCTGTCTGACCCTGGGATCTGGGCAGGGAGGTGGGTGGGGTGGGTGCTGGGGGCAGAGGCTTCTGCACTGAAGTCCCTGACACAGGATCCAGGTTAGAGCTGCCTCTACCCTCGGTCTCTGGAGACACAGACAGGAAGGGGCTGGTCCAAAATCACACAGAGCAAGGAGAGGACCTGGGCTGGGAAATCAGACGATCAGAGCCAAAGGGACTCTGAAGATCATTCACCCATTGTCCTCGTTTTACAGGTGGAAAACACTGAGACCTGGAGAGAGAAAATGACATGCCAACTAGCCCGATGGAACCTGACTCTCCAGAGCTATTGTCCAGTGCTCTTGCATCCATGACACAGAATCAGAGAAGGGGATTGCTCTGCAGAGGGGCCATGGGGTCCTCTAGCTCTCCTTCCCCAGTTTATGAATGGAGCTGAGGGAGGCCGAAGGTCACCTCTCTGCCACTAGCTTTGTTTAATGTGCTCGGCTGATAACCAAAAGGTTAGAGGTTTGAGTCTACCCAGAGACACCTCAGAAGAAAAGTCTGACGATCTACTTCCAAAAAATCAGCCATTGCAAACTCTGTGGAGCACAGGTCTACTCTGACGCACATGGGGTCGCCATGAGTAGGAATTGACTTGACAGCAACTGGTTACCGGGTAGCTTACTGCAGCTCTAGTCTTCCCCTGCCCGTTGCTGAGGCTTCAAACTCTTCTCGTGTGTGGATGAGGAAAGAGGAAACACCGTTTGACTGCTGGACAGGCCTGAGGCACGTGAGGGAAACAAAGCCACCTCCCGCAAGGATGTCCTCAGAGACACACACTGTGACCTGCGTTACCTCATTTCATCTTTACAACCACCTGTCTAGGCACATTCCTCAGCCCCTTTTCTACATGAGCCCCCTTGGCTGGTCACAGGCAGTTAATGGCAGCGTTTGGATGTGGCCTCGGTCTGTCTGAGCTCAGCCCTGGGCTCCCCTCCCCTGGGCCCTGCCCAGCCACTCAAGAAAGACGTTGTGGATTGAATTGTGCCCTTGCAAAAATATGTCTTGGAATCCTAACTCTTATACCTGTGGAAAGGAGCCCTGGTGGTGCAATGGTTAAGTGCTCAGGCACTTAAACGTTAGTGGTTCGAACTCATCCAGTGGCTCCACGGGAGAAAGACCTGGCGATCTGCACCAAACCCACTTCCCATCGAGTTGAGTCCAACTCATAGCAACTCTGTAGGACGGAGTAGAACTGCCCCATTGGGTTTCCAAGGCTGTAATCTTTATGGAAGCAGACTACCACATCTTTCTCCCATGGAGCAACTGGCGGATTTGAACCGCCAACCTTTTAGTTAGCAGCCAAGTGCTTAACCACTGTGCCAGCAGGGCTCCTCCCATAAAGATTACAGCCTAGAAAACCTAATGGAGTGCCGTTCTACTCTGTCCCATGGGGCCTCTATGAGTCTATGAGTCCATGGCACCCAACAACAGCAACATACTTGTGGATGTAAGCCCATTCGGGAATAGGGTTTTCTTTGTTATGTTAATGGGCCAGTCAGTGTAGGGCACGTCCTAAACCACCTCACTTCTGAGATATAAAAAGAACAGATTAGACACAGGAGGAAGCACAAAGGATGCCGCATGACAATCACCAAGGAACTGGGGGACGCCGGGGCTACAGAAGCTGAGATGAGGATTTTCCCCAGAGCCAACAGAGCGAATTCCCCTAGAGCCGGTGCCTGCATTTGAACGTCTATCCTCCTGAACTGTGAGAAAATAAATTTCTGTTCTTAAAGCCACCCACTTGTAGTATTTCTGTTACAGCAGCCCTAGGTAACTAAGACAAAGACAAAGGCAGGGAAAGGCGCTTCTGAGTGGACGGGAACCACCAACCTTTCGGTTAATAGCCAAGTGCTTAACTGTTTACACCACTGAGCTGGAGAGGGGAGGAATTCAGGATCGTGGAATCGGGAGCTGGGAAAAGAGTCTCCAATGGAATAAGCAAAGGTCCCAGTGGAGTCGCTGGCAGTGGTCTAGCCCCCCAAGAAGGGGCTGGGGACCATTCATGGGGATCAGGACTAGTTGGTGGGATGAGGAAGGAGGCTGCAAAGATCCGGGCCCCTGTCTGACCTTCCCCTACCAGCGCGCCCACACCCCCAGCCCCAGCTGACCTCCAATGTAGGCCACAGAGAAGCCCCTGCGGGTGGCGCTGCGGTCCGTGTGCAGCAGGAGCAGGAGCTGGTTGCGGCTGGAAGTGATGGGTGGCGGTAGGTGGTGGCCACACCAACTCCCCAGCTGGCGCGCCTCCTCGCTGGCCCCGTCAAAGGCCACCAGATAGTCAAACTCACAGGTCGTGGTCAGGCTGTTGGGCTCCTCCAGGTCCAGGTCCAGGAAGAAGACCTTGACCCGGTAGCCAGGAGGCAGGCGAATGGTCCAGTGGCAACGGATATTGTTGGGGTAGGAGCCGGGGTACTGTGGGCTGGAGAAGTTGCCCCGCATGGACGTGTAAACCTCCTGGCATTCTCCTGGGCGGGAGAGGGGGGTGGTTGGAGCAATGGTGAGGAGGCTGGTGACTGTCACCCTCTGCAGCTACAGCTTCAGCAGCAGGTACTAAGGAGGTCCTAAAGCCACCCTAGCAGGCTGTGGGTACCATTGCCAGCAAACCAGACAACTCACTGATCACAAACCCTGCTTTAAACTCAAACCAGCTGAGAGCTGGGACTTTCATTCCAATTGGCAATCCCCAGGGAGTGCTGGTGACTGTTAAGAATTCAATAATAATATCTCATACCTGTCCTCAGAGTTGAATTCAAACTCCCTGGTTGACAGACAAGGTAGTTTGTAACTCAGCTTTCCCCCTTTTCTCGCCGCCCCTCATCCACTCCTACATTCCAGCCTCAGCAAACGTCCAGTACTACAAGCACAGCAAACTCTCTCTAGCCTTCAAGCCTTTGTATATGCTGTTCCCCTGCTTGGAACACTCTTCCCTTCTTTCGGCCTCTGGCTAGCTCCTTCAAGGCACTGCTCCATTCTCTCCTCCAGGAAGTCACCCATGATTCTCCCTGTTACATAGCAGAGATCACAATGGGTTGTCATTGTCAGTTTCCTTATCCATCTCCCTCACTAGACTGGGAACTCCTCATGGGTTCACTCATTTCTACAAACATTAATTGAGTACCTATTATGTGCCAGGTACAAAGATAAACATATAAGGAACTCACAGTCAGGCAGGGGAGATGGACATGCAGCCCACATACACCAGTGATCAGTGTTAGATCAGTGTTATGAAAAAGCTTCTATAAGGAGTTGATGGAAGGGATTAATTTTGTCTGAGTGAATCAGGGAAGTCTTCACAGAGGAGGTGACTGCTTAGGCCTTGGCATTGGCCAGGCGGGGTAGGACGTGCTAGAGCACTCCACGCAGACAGTAGAGAAAGTGCAAGGCCCCCAGGTGGGAAAGTGTGAGCCCTGCAAACATAGTGGGAAGGCAGGAGCCCGGCATGCCCAGGGGGACTTGCGGGTAAAGTTCCCGCCCCTCCTACCTGAGAAGTAGTAGGCTTTGAAGCCCCGGCCTCCAATGTTGAAGTCAGACTTGAAGATCACCTGTAGCTCATGGCCCAGGGACACAAGGGTAGGAGGCTTGGTGCTACCACAGTAGTGGTGCCCATGGGCAGGACCTGGCCCCCCGAACACAGCCACGTAGTCATAGGTGCACTCTTCGTTGCCCTCCACCTGGAAGTCCATGAACACCAGCTTGACGGTGGCGGGGCCAGCGGCCCGGATCACCCAGTGGCACTCCACATTGTTGGGGTACTTGTTGGGGTACTCAGGGCTGGTAAGGATCCCCGACAGGCCGGTCAGGACACCACCGCACACATCTGCAAGGAAGCCCACTCGGACTGATCTTTCTCCCTCCCCACAGCTCCCCGATCTCCTCCCTTGGGAACCAGACACCCCTCAACCTGCTGCCCACACAGGTATCTCACGGGAAGCTCATTACCGTTCACTGAGGCCTAGCACTTAGCACATGCACCATCTTTTTTAATCGTTACCATAATTCTAGGAGGAATGCACTGTTGTTTCTCCCATTTTACAAGTGTGAAAACAGACGCACAGAAAAATTAAATAACTTACCTGTCTGAGTTAGGGTTTGTCCAGTGCCAGACCTTGGGGCAAGGATTTGAGCACAAGGAGTTTATTTGGGAGGTGCAGGGGGCCCCAGGTGAGAGTGAGGGAGTGGGACAGTGACAAGGAGGTGCTGTCTCCCCTAAAGGGCACTGTTCCAAGCAGCTGCAAGTGGGCAACGGGCGTTGAACCCTGCCGAGGTATGAAACACACACCTCAGAGTTATGTCACCCTAGGAGTGAGGGAGCTGGGATGTTTATACACCAACTCCTGAGAGTCCAGGTCGAGGGTTGCTGGGGTGTAGAGGGGACCTTCTGACTTCAGAAAAAGCCCTCAAGCAGAGCTGTGGAGGTTGGTGGGAGTATACTGAGATAGCAAGGCCCAAGGGACATGGGCAGGGCCCTAACAGCAGGTCACCTGGCTGGTAACTGGAAGAATGAGACTTGAACCCAGAGAGACTAATTGTAGAGCCTGGGCACTTAACCTCCGTGACCCTCACTGTCCCCTCCTACCAGGCCAGGGGGCACAGGGCCAAGGTACCTGAATCAGACATGGTATCATACCTCCCTAACAGATAAGGAAACTGAGAATTAGAGAGAGGATCTGATGAAATACAGGCAGGCTTGAAGTCTGAAGACACGTGTCCCCCCAACTATGCCTTTTGTTAGCTGTGTGTGACCCTGGGCAAGTAACCCAGCCTCTCTAAGCCTCATCTGAATATTAGAAATTGTAAGACCTGCCGAGCCTGACCTACAGGGCTCAGGCTTGTGCAGAGTCTGAAAAGATGCTGGTGAAAGCCCTTAGGAACCCAGCATGGCCCACACAACCATGAGGCAGGTGAGGATAAATGCTGTGACTTGCCTGAGGTCACCTGCAGGAAGGGGCACAGACAGGATATATTTCCTGAGACTCCATGATCTCACCCCATGGCCTGGCTGTGTGAATGGAGCACTGAGCTGGGTGTCTAATGACTTTGCTTCGTGTCCCAGCACTGCCCCCTCTAGCTGTGTGACATTCGGCAGGCACATTCCCTCTCTGGGTCTCAGATTTATTGTCTGTGAAATGAGAGGGCAGGTTTAGATGGTCTATGAGATCCCTTCCAGTGCTAACTTCCTTAGCAGAGGCTTTCAAACTGTGCTCCAGGGCTCCACAGTGGCTCTGGGGCATCTGCAGGCATATGGGCCAAATTTTATTCTGCTTATTTCCAATAATTTATTTTTCAAACCACTTTTTAATGTAATTAAGACAGCACCCACAGTCACCTGTCTTATATGTAAAGATTTATCTTAATGGAGGCCATCAATATTGACTTGTATTTTCAATGATTGGCTTATAATAAGTAAATGTTAAAAATATGAACTTACAAAATCAACACACACCACTAAAACCCTGCCTTTATCTCTTTTATATATCAGGGGTCTACATAAGGTTCCATTCAATATAAGGATACTCTGTTTTTTAGAAAGTTAGAAAACATTGCTTATGGTTATTATGACTTTGATATTCTACCATTCTAAAAATCTAAGGGGCTAAAATTCCAAAACTATGAGTAAATCTATGATTTTTGCCCTGGTGGCACAGTGGTTAAGCACTCGGCTGCTAACCGAATGGCCAGCAGTTCGAACCCACCAACCACTCTGTGGGAGAAAGATGTGGCAGTCTGCTTCTGTAAAGATTTACAGCCCTGGAAATCCCATGGGGCAGTTCTACTTTGTCCTACAGGGTTGCTATGAGTCAGAAACTACTCATCGGCAGTGAGTTTTTTTGGATTTTATGATTTTTACATTTTGGGTGGTACAAATGGTTAACATGCCTGGCAGCTAACAAAAAGGTTGAAGGTTTGAGTTCATCCAGAGGCTCTTTGGAAGAAAGGCCTGGTGATCTACTTCTGAAAAATCAGCCATCAAAAACCTTATGAAGCACAGTTCTACTCTGACACACATGGGGTCACCATGAGTCAACATCTACTCAAAGGTAGGTGGTTACAAATACAGCAGGGACCAGGTGTTTCATCTGAGTATCCCTGGATTGCTGCTATTGGGCCCTGTGGACCAGGAGCCTCTGCAGTTGTCTGTTTGCTTGAGTTGACATTAACAGGGCCTTTGGTTTTGACTTAGGGAGAAGGGAGGAAGTTTGAGCCTGTGCACAGAAGCCTGAGGTCAAGGAGGAATGAGTGGAAGAGATAAGCAAAAGGGCAAAATTTCTGCTCCCAACCGGGACTAAGGGCAGATTTCAAGCCAGGACAAGGAGCGGGTTGCTTAGGGACCCACCATTAAAAGAGGTGTGTTCAGGGAAGGCCTTGGGATGGAGAGGACCACCAGCTCTACCCAGCCCCTAGTGCACCTTCCACTCCTGAGGACTTGGCGGGGAGAGGAGGACTAACTCCTGAGCCCGGGAAGCAGTGGGGTGACTCAGAAGGCATCAGCTGTGGTGGCAGAGTGGTGCCTCTCTTGTGGCCAGATGTCATGACATGGGTTAAGAAAGGCAAGGGTAGAACAGCACAAGAGTCCTTGTTCCTGAGCACAGTGAGACCCTCTGGGGCTCTAGGAATGATGGCGGGAGACGAGGGGAGGGCTGACATGAAGGTGAGAACCCACAGTTACCAAGATGTGGTGATGAACATTGGGGCTGCCTTTGCCTAACGTGCCAAGATGCTGAGACCCTGCAGGTCTAGCCTTGGCCCGCTGCCCTCCCCCTTCCACCAAGGGCCACCCTTTCCACCCACAAGTCCTCCCTTGACCTTTCTGGTAGCCTGCAGAGAAGCCGCGGCTGGCCACGTGCTTGTCCGAGTGGAAGACGACAGACATGACGTGCCATGAGGAGGAGAACGGTGGCGGCGGCACCTGGCCACAGAACCTCCCCAGCAGGTTGCCCTTGTCTGCGGAGGCCCCATTGTAGATCTCCAGGAAGTCAAAGCTGCAGGTGTCATGGTACTCCAGGTCGAAGGCGTGGAAAGTGAGCAGCACAGAGGAGCCCTCAGCCACCACGATCAGCCAGCTGCACTCTGTGTTGTAGGGGTAGAGCCTGGGGAAGTTGGGGCTGGAGAAGTTTCCGGAAGGTGCTGAGAGGACACCCCCACATTTGACACCTGGGGCAAGAGAAAAAGATGGCTTAGAGTCGGTGCTGGGGTCTTGGGTAAGTGTGGCAAGGGCAGTGGGCCCAGCTACAAGCTGGGTCATTGGGATGAGATGAGGGAGGGTAAAATCATGGTCCTAGATCAATTCGTTTGTTCATTATTCATTCATTTACTTACTTATTCTTCAAATACTTATGAAGCATTGCTTCATTCACTCAGCAAATACTGGTTGAGTGCTGGGCATTGTTCTAGGTGCTGAGGATATAGCAGGAGAAAAACAGAAAAAATTCCTGCTCTCGTGGAGCCTACATGCTAGTGAAGAAGACAGAAAGTAAATCTGATAAATAAAATATACAGTATATTAAGTAATGATAAGTGCTATGGAGAAAAATAAAGCAGGAAAAGGGGACAGAAAGCACCAGGGTGGGTTTATAATTTTAGATAAAACATCTACTATATGCCAGGCCTTAGATATATGCAGTAAGAAATTTAAAATTTAATTATAATAATCCCCTCCCCAGTGAAAATGTGCACAACCTATTATGACACAAAAGTACATTCCTATATGTACAAATGTGCTTGTATTTAAAAAAAGAAAACAATGGAAGGAAGCAAATAAAAATGGTTTTGCTGGGGGAAGGAGCAAACAGAGGGCAGGGAACAGGAAAGACCAGGAGACCTCCCTAAGTGGACCTTGTCTTATCATTTTCACTTTTTAATGATGTAAAATATTTTATGTAAGTTAAAAAGATTTTTTAAAAAGAATCCCCTGAAAATCCCAAACCAACTGCAACGAATAAACCTAAGTATTTTAAAGGTTGTGGAGAGACTGGAACACTTATACACTGTTGGTGGGAATGTAAAATGGTACAACCACTTTGGAAATTGATTTGGCGCTTCCTTAAAAAGCTAGAAATAGAAGTACCATACGATCCAGCAATCCCACTCCTTGGAATATATCCTAGAGAAATAAGAGCATCACACAAAAAGATATATACACGTAAACCTTCATCTAAAGTACAATAAAAATTTTTTAAAAAAGAAAAGATATATGCACACTAATGTTCATTGCAGCACTGTTCAATAGCAAAAAGATGGAAATAACCTAGGTGCCCATCAATGGACGAATGGATAAACAAATTATGGTATATTCACACAATGTAATACTACACAACGATAAAGAACAACGATGAAGCCGTGAAACATAACGTGGAGGAATCTGGAGGGCATGATGCTGAGTGAATTTAGTCAGTCACGGAAGGACAAATATTGTATAAGACCACTATGATAAGAACTCAAGAAATAAACACAGAAAAAAACATTCTTTGATGGTTACAAGGGTGGGGAGGAAGTGAGAGGGTTATTCACTAACTAGATAGTAGACAAGAATTATCTTAGGTGAAGGGAAGGACAGCACACACTACAGGGGAAGTCAGCACAACTGGACTAATGCAAAAGCTAAGAAGTTTCCTGAATACAAGCAAACACTTCGAGCGACAGAATAGCAGGGGCGGGGGTCTGGGGACAATGGTTTCAGGGGACATCTAGGTCAACTGGCATAACGAAGTTTATTAAGAAAATGTTCTGCATCCTACTTTGGCCAAGTGGTGTCTGGAGTCTTAAAAGCTAGCAAGCGGCCATCTAAGATGCATCAATTGGTCCCAACCACCTGGAGTAAAGAAGAATGAAGAACACCAAAGACACAAGGAAAGTATTAGCCCAAAAGAGAGAAAGGGCCACATAAACCAGAAACTTCATCAGCCTGAGACCAGAAGAACTAGATGGTGCCTGGCTACCACCAATGACTGCCCTGACAGGGAACACAACAGAGAGTCCCTGATGGAGCAGGAGAAAGTTGGGGTACAGAATTCAAATTGTAGTAAAAAGACCAGACTTAATGGTCTGACTGACACTGGAGGAACCCCAGGAAGCATGGCCCCCGGACTCTCTGTCAACCCAGAACTAAAACAATTCCCGAGGCCAACACTTCAGACAAAGATTGGACTGGACAGTGGGACATAAAATGATAGTCGTCAAGAGTGTGCTTCTTAGCTCAGGTAAATACATGAGACTAAATGGTCAGCTTCTGCCCGTAGGTGAGATGAGAAGGTGGAGAGTGTTAGGAGCTGGTTGAATGGATGCAGGAAATCAGGGGTGAAAAGGAGTGTGCTGTCACAGTATTGGGAGAGCAACTGGGCTCACATAACAGTGTATGTATAAATTTTTGTACGAGAGACTGACTTACATTGTAAACTTTCACTTAAACTACAACAATAAAAAAAAAATTATTATTTTACAACTATGATATATATTGGAATAAAGCAATTAGGTATGTTAATATCAAACGAAACCAAGATTCTCATTGTAAGAGAAAAGAGATACAAATATAAAATAAAAATTTTAAGTAAAATCCTTGTCATCTTCAATTTGAATTTAAAAATCCATATGAACTTGAGATTTTTTATTTCTAAAAATGTTAATATCCAAGCTCTGTCCACTGAAAAGACCTAGAAGTAATGATTAACTCAGTAGCATTTCGCACCCTAGGGCTTAGATCAGGAATATCGTTTCCAACCAGAGTTCTTTGGAGAAATGACTGGTATCAGGTTTAGGACAGGAAATACACAAGATAAACACTTGGGACATTTTGTCACACTGGAAAGCAAAGAACTAAAACAAAAAACTTGTTGCTATCGAGTCAATTCCATCTCATAGAGACCCTATAGGACAGAGTAGATCTGCCCCATAGAGTTTCCAAGGAGTGGCTAGTGGATTTGAACCGCTGACCTTTTGGTTAGCAGCCAAGCTCTTAGCTACTGCACCACAGGGATCCTAGAAAGCAAAGAAGTTATTGAAAACTACTGGGATTGTGCCAAAAGACACAGGAACCTATGTGAAGGGGTACCCACTGGCTAAAGATGGGCAATTTGAGCATTCAGAAAGCTTGCAGTGGATTAAAACACATCAAATATATAAAAATTCATGAATTCACAATGAAAACCCAGCAGAAATTAAAAGAAACTCATTGGCTACCTTTAGAGGGTGCTGGGGTACTAACTCATGTTTTTGAAAATCTGTACATAGAAGCCATGGAGGCTGGATGAACCCCCAAGACTATTGTCCTGAGATAATCTTTACACCTTAAACCAAAAACATCTGAAGTCTTCTTAAAATCAAACAATAGTTTAGTTTCACTAGAAAAGAATGTCTGCTTTGAGTATTGTGCTCTTTTGAGATCTATCTACCTGGGATGAAACTGACAATAGTAACTCGAAAGATTAGATAGGAACCTTAGCGGGCAGTGAATTTATGTTAATGGAGGAGGAACAAGTCAGAAAAGGTGGGTGAGGATGGTTGTACAACTCGAAGAATGTAATCCATGTCACTGAATTGTACATGGTGAAACTGTCGAATTGGTGTATATATTCTCAACAACAACAAAATAATAAAATAATTTTAGAAATAAATAGTAAGAAAAAAATTATACATAGAAAGGGAAAGAATTAAGCATATACTTTGCCTTTCCTGTATGGACTGAGACCCCTCTGGCCCTGATTCCCAGTCTGCTGTGGACTTTGAACTTGGCACATGGCTGAGGCCACAACCCACACCACTGCTTCCACCTGCGCCACCGCCACTACCCGCTATATATATATATATATATAAAGCATCTTTTTCTGTTAGAGATCTATCCTGAAGTATAATATGATCCTAGAGATTGGTTTTAAATTTTTCCAGATGACCCAGAATACATATAGAGTGGGATAGAAGAAATAAGAAAGACAGGCGGTTGATAATTGTTGAAGATGGTTGATGGAGACATAGAGATTCATTATGCTATTTTCTCTACTTTGCATATGTTTGAAATTTTTGATAATAAAAAGTTAAAAAAAAAAATAACCAGCACATTCTTGGTTACTGTTATGGATTGAATTGTGTCCTCCAAGAAACTGTATTGACGTCCTAACCCCTGGTACCAGGGAAGGTGACCTAGTTTGGAGATAGTCTTTGAAGATGTTATCAGTGAAGTTAGCATGAGGTCACACCAGCGTAGGGTGGATCCTAATCCAATCTGAGTCGTGTCCTATAAAAGAGACAGAGAGACGGACCGAGGAAAGACGACCGAGGAAAGACTGCCACGTGAAGCTGCATCTACAAGCTAAGGAGTGCCTGGGGTACCAGATGCTGACGAGACGAGGAAGGATCTTCCCCTAAAGACTTTGGAAGGAACATGGCTCCGCTGACAGGATGATTTGAACTTCTAGCCTCCAGAGCTGTGAGACAATAAATTTCTGTTCTTACAAGCCGCACACTTTGTCATCCTTTGTTATGGCGGCCCTAGGAGACTAAGTCAGTCACTTCTCAGTGAGGCTTACCCCAACCACCCTGTGCACTATTGAAACCCTCTCCCCCCTCCCCATACACCTTCTCCTCCTTTTCTGCTGAAGTGTTCTCATAGCACTCATCACCATCTAACACACTGCTTATCTTCCTTATTTATTTCGTTTATTGCCAGCCTCCTCTCACCAAAATGTAAGTTCTAAGAGGGCAGGGACTTCTGTTTTGTTCGCTGCTGTAGAACAGTACCTGGCACAAAGCAGGTGCTCAGTGTGTATTTGTTGAATGAATGATCTCATATCATCCTCACAAATGTCCCCCAAAATAGGCAGGTGGGTATTATTGCCTCTATTTTATAGATGAGAAAACTGAAACCGAGAAAGGGGAATTACTTGCTGTCACTGATGTCTATTGTTTTGGTTTGCTCAGCACCCCTTCCTCCACATCTTGCAACAAAACACTCCCTGTTTTAGGCTCTGCTGTCCTCCTTTGCCTCCATGTGGTAACCTTCCTTCTTATCCAATGATCCTGAAGGTGCCCTATCACTGCCACAGTGACTTGCCCTCGGGTAGGCATGTGCTTCAGGCCAGGCCAGAGGCCTTCTCAGGGATGACTGGAAGGGAGCCCTTTCCTCCCTGACCCCTAGGCTGGGAGGGAGAGCCCTGGGCAGGGCCGTGCTCAGGTCTCGTGGAGAAAGCCTGACAGCAGGCAGCAAGAACCATGTGCAAAATGGAAATGGCCCTGGAGCCTTGATGCCCTGGTTGCAAGCATCCCTGAACCCCGCTCCTGCCTTCCTGGTTACAGAGCCAATGCATTCCACTTTTTCCTTAAACTCATCCAGGTTGGGTTTCTGTCACTTACAACCAAAAGAATCCTGAAGAATACATTTGACCAAAGTCCCTGTAAGAGAATATACATTCCAGGCAGTGCATGCCCTGTGCCAAGCCTATGTTGATTCAGAATGCGCTCCTGCCCTGGCGAGCTCACAGTTGGGAGGGTGGGGAAGGAGTTGGGTAAATAAGACAAAGCCATGCAGTGTGATTGGGCTATGACCAAGGCCACATGTGGGCTCTAGACCAGAGAGAGGGAGGCCAACTTTGCTGGGGCCAGTGGTACTGAGAAAGGACAGCCTCACAGAGGATGTGATATTTGCGTTTGACTAAAAAGAATGAGAAAGTGTTATTAATTGGGGAAGATTTCAGGGTAGGGAGTAGAACAGCATGCTAAGAAGGAAATGGCAGGATCACTTAGCCTCCCTGAGCCTCAGTAATTCATCTGTGAAATGGGGATAATGATCCCTCCCTTGCTGGGTTGCTGTGAGCTCAGATGAGATAAAGGCCGCGCAAGGGCTGAACAGATGGACACCCCAGATCACATTATCGGCTCCCTGCCTGGACCTGGGGCAGGAGGGGGCAGGGACAGTGTCTGGTTCATGCCTTTATGGCAGGAGGACAAACGGGACATTCTGTCCAGTGCCTGTCCTTGTCTTCTCCCCCTAGCCTGCCTTCCCCACCCTGGCCCCCAGACCAGGAACGGCTCCTCCCACAGGGCAGGAAAAGCCGTGAGAGCATAGGAGCAGATCTCCCGGCAGCCCAGGCTGCCCCAGGCACCCGTACAAGTGGAGGCCTTGTTCCAGGATGCAGCCAAGCACCCTTACCTCCAGGGCCACCCCAAGGCCATGAAGTCCTGCTAGCTCTTCCCATCACCCAGGTATAGGGTGAGACCATCGGTGCCCATCCCATCTCTGCACGGACGGGGTGGCTAGCAAGTTATGTGTTCTCCCTGAGACCCACTTGAACCTCCAGAAAAACGTGATGCTGCTGGCTGTTTACTGAGCCCCAAGTAAGTGCAAGGCCGCTTGCAAAAGGGAGAAATAGTATGGCCCTGCCTTTCAGGCAGACAGACAGGCAAACAGAGTCACAGGTTGGAGCGGCACGGAGTGGCCTGTGAAGACCGTGGAGGCAGAGGGTTCTGGGAGCTCAAGGAGGGAGCATTCCAGGGTTTTGGAGGGATGTGGAAGGCTTCATGGAGGAGGTGGTACTTGAACTGAGCCAGGAAGGATGAGCCAGATATTTCTAACTTCCACCTAAGAAGGTGGAAAAAGAGAAAAGGGACCTTCCAGGCAGAGGGGCGAGAGCTCTGAGGGTGAAGCATCAGAGCACAGCATGCCCGAGGGATGCAGGGAACTGAGGCTTGATATTGTATAGAAATTGGAGCCAACACTCGGAACGCACTGAACGCCACAATAAAGAACCTTGATTTCACCTGGCTGGCAGTGGGGAAGTACGGCAGGGTCTCAGGAGGAGAGAAAAGACTCTTTCCAGCAGTAAACCTTTGGTAGGTCTCTGAGCTGTTCCTTTCCCCCTTGGTAACCACACAGCCTTGGACAGATTACTTAGCCTCTCTAGCCCTCAGTTTCCTCATTTGTAAATGGAGATTTCAAAGTTTGTTGTGAAGATTAAATGCAGTTGTACATGTAAAGCCCCAGCACATAATAGGTACTCATTAAATATTGTCTTCACCCCATTTCAGAAACAAATGCATCGTCAACTCAGCCAACTCCCATAAAAGAGCCTTCAGCCTTCTGGATTCCCACATAGAAATCTCCTGAGACCCTGACTGCAGCCTGCCCTAGCCTCTCCCACTTCCTCCCTGCTCCTGCCTGTCCCCAGGGGCTCCTACCTTTCATGGCTCGAGCCCTGAGCCCTGGGCCCAGCAGTGCCACTGCCAGCAGCAAACAGGACCCCAGCTCTGCCAGCATCTCCTCACCAGGACCTCCACAGGTCTGCAGAGTTTGGGGCAGGCCAGAGACCAGAGGTCCCCGGATCTGGGAGTCTGGAGCAGGGGAGAGGGAGGTGAGGCTGAAAGGGTGGTGTGAATAATTCATCACCCCTCGAATTAGTAAACCGATCCCCAGGTGCTTCCTTCACTCCACCCTAAGGTGGCGGATCTAGTGTCACTAGGTTTACACGTTCTGAGATCTGCACTGGCCACACTGGATGGGAAGGGAGGCAACCTGAGCCTGGAAGGAAATTTGGTGGTGGAGAAAGCATGAGTTATGGGGCCAGGTAGTTCTGAGTTCAATCCCAGTTCAGCCTCTAACTTGCCTGGTTACCTTGAATAAGTCATCTAACCCCTGTGGTCTCAGGCTTCTCATCTGTCCAGTGGTGCTACGCCTTATAGGATTGTTCTAAAAATCAACTGTGATAACATATGCTAAAGCACATAGTATGTGCTTGCTTTAGTCTGTTCTCATCCCCCACCCTGTAAGGGAGCCAAAAGGAGCCTCTAACTAGTGGGACAAGCATCCTTTCAACATGAGAACTTAGCTCAGAGGAAAAGAGAAGAAGGTTGTGGTGGACAGTAGATGAGGGATAATTTTCATTTATGGAAGAATGCAACAGGAATAACAGAATTAGAAAACTGTGTTTTGCAACTCTAATAGGAGTCCCTAGGTGGTGTGAATGGTTCAGTGTTTGGAAATGTTGACCGTTTGAATCCACCCACACGCACCTCAGAAGAAAGTCCTGGTGATCAACTTCCGGAAGATCACAGTTATTGAAAACTCTATGAACACAGTTCTACTCTGACACACATGGGGTTGCCGTGAGTCAGAACTGATTTGATGGAAACTGGTTTTTTGGGTTTTAATGCAATAATGGATCTAGGCCACAGTGTAAATTCTGTCCGGGAATATGAAATGTTCACTCCTTTATTGACCCACAAGCCTTGTTTGAACATCACTATGTGCCAGGCCCAGCGCTGGGAGCTGGGGCTGCAGAAATGCCCTCAAGTGTTCTGTGTTCGACAGAAAATGAATGGATCTTTTTCTATTTCCTTGGGGGTCTTTTGATTTGGTTCAATTCAGCCCAACACTCATTTCCTAAGCTGCTTCTCTTCACAGAGCCTGTGCCAGGCATGAGCATGACTGGGGTAGATGCGGCACATTCCTGCCCTCTCAGTGTGGGGGCTGGGCTCTGGTTTCTGACAGAATGAGGTCTGAATCCTGGTCCTATTGCTGCCTGGCTGTGTGATCTTGGGAAGGTTACCCAACCTCTCTGAGGCCCAGCTCCCTCGACTGGGAAATAGGAATAACAGTAGTACCTGCAGTTTGCCATGAGGATTAATGAGATCTACGGGATTCTTAGCCAGTGTCTGGCTCAGTGCATAGTCCTGAGTATGATTTTTATTTACCCCAGAGGGAACCCAGATGTCCATCTACCAGACCACATGGTGCCTCTGGCCCATCCTTTTGCCCAGAGGTCCCCAAGGAGCCCTTTGCTGTCAGCAGGGGGAGGCCACCCGGAAGGTGTTCAGGAAATAGCATCGGGAAGGGTGGGACTGAGGGACTGGCTTACCTATGGGGCTTGATTGGCAGGAAAAGAGATCCAGTTGATGTGGGCAGTCTGAGGGGGCTAGAGCTTTATATTAAACACCTACTATGTGTCGAGGGGGCAGGGCATGACTCACGTGGTTGTATCCTTCCAACTCTCAGAGGCACATATTATATTCCCCACTTTACAGATGAGGAAACTGAACCTCAAAGAGTTTGAGACTGTCTTGGGTTAAATTCCTCTAGAAGCTGATCCTGAGACAAGGATTCGAGGGTAAGTAGTTTATTCGGCAGCTGGTCCCAGGAAGTTCCAGTAGGGAAGTAGGGATGTGAGACAGGGATGGGAAAAGACGCCAATTCAAGGTGCGTAACGAACAGGTTACCACTATGGGCAACTGGGGCTCAGCCCGAGTGGGGACCTCTGGGAGACAGTGTGCAACATGACCTGAGTTGCTCCACCTGAGGGGTCAGGAAGCCAAATGTTTACCCACCAACTCCCAGCTACCACTGGTTGAAAGCTTTTCCAAGGGCATTGTGTCTCAGGCATTTCCAGTTGGCCTGTGCATGGCCCCAAAGCCCTGAGGTAGAAAATCTAGGTGTTGCAGGAAGAAGCTGTCTGCATGCCTGGGAACAGAGAATGCCAAAGGATGAGGGTGGGGCCATGACAGCCATCAGTAATAAAAATAGCTCTACTATTGTGGCTATACCCTGGATTTGATACCCCCAGCCTCGCCCACCTCTGAAGTATTTGTCCCACTATGTATCAACCACCTCTCTTCCTGGAACTCTTGTTCAGCCTCTCCAATTACACCTACTCCTCAACTTCCTAGACACCTTTCTTTTTCTCGGCTTTTCTCCCCCACCTTTCCATACCTCCTTGCCCCATCTTCCCTCTTGGGCTTAGAGTCCAGGGTCAGTGTTGTCCTGCTCTCCTTTCATGACAGGACAAACCTCAACCCAAATCAGCCCAGCCGGCCACACTCTCCGCCAGTGTATCTGGACCTCCGAGCACAGCCAGACAGTCCGTCACGATGAAGTCAGCACCATCACCAATTCATGGTCTCCAGCCTCGTCTGGGGTCTCCATCTGCCCCTCAGCCTTTCTGTGTTTCCCTAGTTGGCTCTCTCTCTAGTTCCCCACAGAAGTCATTCCAGATGTTCAGCAGTCTCCCCAAGACCATACAGCTATACTTCCCCCTGTAGACCTCACCTCCTTCTGCTGAGAATAAGGGCAATGCATAAAGCAGGCACATCTTCATCTTACAGCCCTCACCCTGTTTACGCAGCCTCAGTGGAAGGGGGTCCCACCTCCAGTCCAAGGCCAATCCCTCCACCTCTGCCTGGAGCCCTAACCCTCCCACTGCCTCAGGAACCCAACTCTCATTTGCCTCTGAAATGATCTCTGAAGCCATCACTCTCCAAACTCACAGGCTCTCTCCTGCCTTGTCATAGCAGCCTCCTCACTGGCCTGTGGGCCTCTGCTCTTTCCTACTCCCCACCCACCCCAAACCACTCTCTACTTTGATCTTTCTAAAATACTCATCTGACCATGTCATTCTTCTGCTCAGCAGCAAATTCAAAGTCTCCAGCTTGACTTTCATGCCCCTTCATGACATGGCCCCAGCCACATCTCAAACTCTCTCTCCTTGGTGAGCTCCACGTTGGAGGCACACAGTGTTTCTGTCACCTCTCTCAGAGATGTCCCTCTCTGTGGCCTCAGCGTGGACTGCCCCGCCCCATCTTCCCTTGATGGGCTCTTACTCATCCTTCACAACCTCCTCAGGAAGCTGCCCTGACCCCTACTCCTAAGCTGGGTGAACGCCCCCTCTGCGCGTGCCCTGCACTCAGGCCGAGCACTGTGTGAAGATCCTTGGAGACCCTGGGTCTTCTTGGCGTCCATCCGAGTGCCCGGCACAGGGTTTAACCCAGGCATGGCTACTTACTTGTCTCCATCCCTGCTGCCTCACCTAGTACATCCTAAGTGCTCACCAGCCATTTGTGGACTGAACTGCTCGAGGACACACTGCTAGGAAGTGTCCTTATCAACTGAACCCATGTTCATCTGTGTCCAAAGCCTGTGCTTTCCACCCTGCCCAATGGAGCGGCAGTGTGGTTGGCGTGGTGGTTAAGCACAGAACTCCTAGAACCAAGATCACTCGGGTTCGAATCCCAGCTCTGGCACTTACTAGCTATGTGACCTTGGACAAGTCACTTCACCTCTCCAGGCCTCAGTTTCCTCATCTATGGAACGAGAATGGCTTCTATCCCGCTGGATTAAATGGGTGAAAACATGAGAAGTGTGTAGATAAGTGCCAGTACATCTGTCCATTTCCTCTAAATTATCTAATTTGTTGGCATACAACTGTTCATGGTATTCCCTTAGAATCCTTTTTATTTCTGTAGTGTCCCTCGTGATGTATAGTACATTCTGAATGCACATTTTCCCTTATCATGCATTCCATTTGTGTGAACTCTACATGTTACACAGACCCATCTCCTTGAAGTCACCTCTGGGTGGGGCCTCCTGCTGTCTGGCTGCTCCTCCTGCCAATCAGCAGCCCTGGCTATGGCTTCTCTCCCTGTCCCCCGGGGAGGTGTGGAGAAGGAACAAAGGTCTCCATTAGCAAGGGTCATTATGGAGTGCCTGTGCCACCTACAAGATGTCACCCCTGGGTGTCTGGGTGCCTGCCAGTGCCCTACAATGCCAACACCCAAGGGTTGAGCCCCGAGGACCCACCTCAAATGTCCAGGGGGTCTCTTGGCATAGGGATGACCTTCCTCTCTTACGGCTGACTCTGCAGCAGCCCAGAGCTGGCAGACCCAGGGGTTCTCCCTGAAGGGGCGTGAGTTCCACAAGGTTGTGAGTATGCACCTGGAACAGATGCTATCCAAGGAAGGGGTCCTGTTGCCTGTATGCCTGTTTCTGTCACTGTGCATGCTTGTCCCTTTCTGGGGTGTACACGTGACATCTGGTCATGCTATTTCCTCAGGTATGAGTCCATCTTAATGTGTATGCATCGGGCACTACATATTCTTGTCTCTGTGTGTAAGTGTCCATTTCTGAGTGTGAACATATGCTGTGTGTGACTGCACCCACCAGTGTGTACTCATATCTGTTTCTCTGCACACGTGTCCATATCTGTGTAATTCATACATGGATCTCGTGTGTGCACTTCCATCCCATTGCAACTGGCTAACTCTGCACACATCACGGAGTGCCTTTGCGAGTGAGTATATTACTGTGACACATGTCTCTTCCAGAGTACATGCCTACCGCGGGGTACCTTCAGAGTATGTGAATGCACCTGTGTGTAACAGCCATCGATCTGTGTACACATCATTGCATGTATACTTCTGCTGCTATACGTCTATGAATATACATCGGCATGTGCCCAGCTATCAATGTGTATATTGCTTTCTCTGCAAACATACAAAGATTTCTGAGGGAATGTCTCTCACGGGGTATACAACTGTGTCTAAGCACAAACGTTATAGCGGTGAGTGTGCATGAGTATCTCACCTTTATGTTTGTAAGTGCACATCTATTTCCACGAGTACACCTCTGGGTATGCACATCTTTGTCTCGGTGGACATGGCTATGACTGTATATGCTCATACAGCTCCGGGTGTGCACTTCTGTACGTGCACATCTCTGCATATAGGTGTGGATCTCTGAGTGTGCACATCTATATCTGAGGTTCCTCTCTAAGTTTTGTTTTCACATCTGCATTCTGTCATTGGTGCCTGGGGACAAGAATGGTGCCCATGGCATAGAAAGGCACTGTCTAATGCCTCTCTTTTCCACAGGGGTCTGGGCAGACAAAAGTGGGTGTGGAGGAGGCTGGGGAGCAGGGAAGGCACTCCACCCCTGGGGTTCCTGGCTGGGTTCTAGGGAACCACATCTCTCCCTTAACAAAAGCCCTGGGAACCTAGGGACTTTCCCATGAGTGTAGGCCCTGTGGGCAGAGGCCAGGAGGTAGGCACTCAGGGAGCACCCACCCAACTCCCCTCACCCCCTACCATCTTCTCCCTGCAGTCTTCAGAGCCTGGCCCTGCCCGGTGTGAGATGAGTGTGTTGTACCTCAGACTTCCTCTGTGGGAGCCTGATGGAAGGCCGGGGCCAGCACGGTGTGTATGGGGGGGGGCAGTTTCCCTTATGTGACAGAGAAGGGGGGGAAGGGACAGGGATGCAGAGAGAGAGACAGAGGATCACCAGGACAGAGAGAGATGAAGGGTCAAAGAGAAAGGTGGAAAGCAAGGGCGGAAGGAGGAGGCAGGCCAATGGCATGAGGACTGGTGGGGGGCAGTGGTGGAGTCCCAAGGACGGCAGAAACTGGCCAATGGGGTCTTGCTGGCTCCTCATGCTCCTAGGAGCCACACTTCCCTCCAGGGCTGGGACTCTGCCAAGAGGAGGCTGCCACAGCCCCTCCTCCTCGCTCCCTTCTTGCTGAGTCTCTATTTTTCTCTCATAGTCACTCTGCCCTGTTCCTGTCCCAAGGCTGGGGACGCTGGGAATGACGTCCCGGAAGTCCAGATGGGCCAAGGACGAGGTTTTCCAAAAGCCCCCAGACAAGGGCGTGATCTTCACAGGCTCCGGCTCCTGGGTGAATGGGAAGAAAGTAAAGAGGGGGCCAGGATCGCCACCATTTGTGGGGACCACAGTTCTGGACCTTCCATACCATCTCACTGGACCCCCCAACCCCACAGAGGAGGTACTGTCCCACATCACAGCATCATAAAGGGCCACAGTGGGCACCCACTGTCCCAGAACAGGAGATTGTTGGGCTCAGGCAGAGAAGGACCCCCTCACATGAGCTGCTTGCCCCCCATCAGTGTTGGGTTATAAATATTACCATGGTTTAGTGGAAAGAGCAACGGGTTTGGATTCAAAACTACCATGGGGTGGATCCTAATTCCACACCTGCCATGCTGTGTAACCTTGGGCAAGTCATTCACTTCCCCCTGAGCCTCAGTTTCCACATGCGTGAAGTGGGGTTACTAACCCTGCTTTACCTTGTGGGGCTGTTGTGAGGACTAAATGCGAGATCAGATTGGCGAAAGGGCTTTGTAAACTGTCAAGTTCTGTGCACCAGCAGGCGTCTGTGTTTATAGGTGTGATTAGTGCTACGAGAGCGACTTGAGTGATAACTACAGTGACCATGAATTGAGCCAGGTGTTTCCCTAAGCACTTTACATAAGCCCATCATTTAGTCCTAACAACCCTCTGAGTAGAACTGCCCAGGATTATATATCCTGTAAGTGGCAGACCAGGATTCAAACCCAGGACTCTCCGGCTGCAACCAGGTGAAACACCAGGAAGCCTGCCAGAAGGGGGTCTCGAAGGAAGATTTGCAGAGAACCAGGAAGCAGAGGGGTGGGGGAGACACACGAAGCCTCCTGCTGGCCCAGCCCCTCCCTATTCCCCTTTTGATGCCCAGTTAGTCCTGCTTCTTTGGCCTGGCTGGGGCCTGTGACAAGCCAAAGCACGTTAAGGAAGTTCACAGTTACATAAGGGGAAACTGCCAGGGTGCCCTTTTCTGCCTCAGAAGAGACTGGTCTCCAGGAAGTTGTCTGGAGTGCTTTCCTGACTCCTTTTACCCCTTGGGGCCCTCCTGTCCTCACTCTTTCTCATTCTTCCCACTGCATCCTCACCCTTACAAACTCCCCTCAGCTACTCATTCACAACCAGATCTCAGGGACTAAGAACAGCCCACCATGAGTGAGCCTTCCCAGAGTGCCCGCCTTGCACTGGACACCAAGCCTAAAACTCCCCTGCCCCACAATAAAGCAAACTTTGAGCTCCTAGTCTTTGCCAGGCATGTTCATATCCATACACATCCAAGCTATGTGACCTTGGGCAAGTCCCTTAACCTCCCCTCTGGGCCTCAGTTTCCTCATCTGTAAAATGGGAATAATGAGTTAAGATTTGTAAAGGGTTTAGAAGAGGAGTACATGGCATGTAGTCAGCTCTATTTAAGCATTTATTAATTTAAATTAAAATATATAACGACTTTGCAAGGTAAGGATTGTTGTTGCTTTTGTGTGCTGTGGAGTTGATTCCAACTAATTGTAACACTATATGACAGAGTAAAATTGCCCTATAGGGTTTCCTAGGCTGTAATCTTTACAGGAGCAGAGGGCCAGGTCTTTTCTACCCTGGTAGTGAAGTGGTTAAAGCAATCAACTGCTAACCGAAAGGTCGACGGTTCAAAACCACCAGGAGCTCTGTGGCAGAAAGATGTGCCAGTTTGCTTCTGTAGATATTTACAGCCTCAGAAACCTTATGGGGTCACTATGAATCTGAATCGCCTCAACAGCAGTGGGTTTTGGTGGTCTTTTTTTTTTTTTAATTTTATTGTACTTTAGATAAAGGTTTACAGAACTAGCTTCTCATTAAACAGTTAGTACACATATTGTTTTGTGACATTAGTTACCAAACCCATGACATGTCAACACTGGCCCTTCTCGACCTTGGGTTCCCTATTACCAGCTTTCCTGTCCCCTCCTGCCTTCTAGTCCTTGCCCCTGGGCTGGTGTGCCCCTTTAGTCTCGTTTTGTTTTATGGGCCTGTCTCATCTTTGGCTGAAGGGTGCACCTCAGGAGTGACTTCATTACTGAGCTAAAAGGGTGTCCGTGGCCATACTCTC
>NW_004443951.1:1132540-1157556 GCF_000243295.1 Trichechus manatus latirostris | reverse complement strand
TGTTGTGATCTCTGCCAGAGCAGTTGGTGGTGGTAGCTGGACACCATCTAGTTGTGCTGGACTCAGTCTGGTGGAGGCTGTGGTAGTTGTGGTCCATTAGTGCTGGTGGTTTAATCTTTACAGGAGCAAGCATTCAGGTCTTTTCTACTGTGCAGCCACTAGTGGGTTTGAACCGCAGACCTTTTGATTAGCAGTTGAATGTTTAACCTTTGTGCCACCAGCTTTCCTTAGGTAAGGATTATCAGCTCCATTTCACTGTTTGGTAATTGGAGCTCAGAGAGGATTGCCTTCATTACTTTCTTTATTCAACAAGCATTTATTGAGCACATACTACATGCTAGGCTCAATGCTAGATATTTCCTGACATTATCCCACTTAATCCAAGCAGCTCCGTGAGGAGCTGTTTAGTACCCCCCAACCTCAGGGGCAGTACTACCCTGGTGGAGACTCCTGGCTGTTTTTCGTCTGTCTCTGCCTCCACCGTAAACACAGTGAAGGCAGAGATCTTTATTTTGTTCATTGCTGTATTTCAGCACCAGTCACAGAGTAAGTGCTCAATAAATACCTGTGGAGAGAAGGAATACAATTATTCTCAGTTTACAGATGAGGACACTGAAGTTCAGAGAAATTGATTTACCCAAGACCATACAGCTGCTAAGTGGCAGAGCTAAGATTTGAACCTACGTCTGACCAGCTCAAAAGTCTGCATTCTTGACCATGCACTATTTCCACCCACCTGGAGTCCCATTTGTGGGGAGGAAGAAGAGGTCTGAACTGGGGGTGCAGACTCAGAGAGGGGGTTATAGATGCTTGGGGTGGCAGACAACTGGGAGGAGCCAAGACCCTCATAGTCTTCTTCACTGAGGGCCCTGGGTCCCTCCTGCCTCCAACTTGCCCACCTTGTGTCTCCCCTCAGGCTGCTGGTCATCCTGGTCAGCGAAGTGATGCTCCCCCATCAGGTCCTCCATCCAGAAGGGGGGCCAGCTGAGCTTCAGAAAGTCCAGATGCGGAAGCTGCCATGCTCAGTCTTCGGAGTCTACTCACTGCTTGCAGGCTCACCCGGGAGCTCAAGGTGAGAGGGAAGGGGCTCAGAGTGGACGAGAGGCAGGGCAACCCGAGAAGGTGAGCCGGGCCTTTGGCTATTGGAGCTAGAAGGGAATTCAGAGGGCAAGCTCAACCCCTTTCTCTGCTGACTTTCTGAAACTAAGGCCCAGAGAGGGCAGAAAGAATAGACAGGACTCCACACTCACTGAATGTACCAGGTAGAGTGCTAGACTCTTTCACATTTGTTATCACAGCATCTGTGGCCCCCCTAAGAGGCTGTGGACACCTCCAAAGTCAGGGTCCTCAGTAACCCAGCAGAAAGCCTACACTGCTGAATACATGAATGGATGTTAGTCTTTGGAATAATCTGATGGTGCAGGAATATTCTCCCATTCACTGTACAGTTAAAGAAACTCATGCTCAGAAAGGAGGGAACTGATGACACCAGGAACACCAGGGACCTTCCTGAGAGACGATGAGGTGGAGAGGGGAGTGGAAGGCAGACTGCAGTGGTTGAGGAGTGAAGGGAAGTGAGAAAGTCAGCACTGAAAGTTGTAGGCAGTTCTTCAGAGACAGAGAGACAGAGTGAGCACATTCACTGGCATGACATGGAGTGAAGGTGGGCTATTGCCTTGCTTTGATAACATGGGGAACCTGGACAGGCTTCCACAGTGGTTGGATGAGGTCAGCAGAGACATTATAGAGATTCCCTGAAGGAAAAAAATCCATTTAGCTGAAGGCTCAGGGGAGCTCCTTGAAGGTGGTCACTGAGCTGGATGGCAGGCTCACTTCTTAGTAGAGACCCCTGCTCCCCTTGGAAGAGACAGGGGAAGGGAATTAACACTCACGGAGCCCCCACTGTGGGCCAAGCCTGTGCTGACCACTTTACCCACAAAATCTCTACTCCTCCAAACAATCTTGTAAGGAAAGCAATTCTGTCTTAATTTCACAGAAGCGGTGACTGAGCTCAGAGCGGTAACTAACCCACGGTCATGCAGCTACCATCCCAGCTCATTCATTCATTCAACACTTACTAACCAGACATGGTGCTAGATGAGGGTGGTGGGGTGGGGAGAGGATGCAGCACTGAGTCTTTCCCTCATGGAGGAACACCACTTTCTCCACAAGCTACTTTACCTCTTGAGCATCTTTTTTGCCTATAAAATAAGGAAGCCACTGATCTCCAAAGGGTATGAAAATTAAATGACACAGTCCACATTGTTGATGTGCCACCTATATCACCCTGCCCACCCTGGAGGTTCCTGCAGATGGTTCCTGCACTATCGTGGATTGAATTGTGTCACCCAAAAATATCTGTCAACTTGGCTAGGTTAGGATTACCAGTCTTGTATGACCATCTACCATTTTGTCATCTGATGTGATTTCCCTATGTGTTGTATATTGTATCACTATGATGTAATAAGATGGATTAGTGGCAGTTATATTGATGAGATTTACAAGATTAAATAGTGTCTTAAGCCAATCTCTTTTGAGATATAAAAGAGAGACGGGAGCAGAGAAACATGGGGATCTCCTACCATGAAGAAAGCTGTGCTGGGAGCAGAGTGTGTCCTTTGGACCTGAGGTTCCTGTGCTGAGATGCTCCCAGAATAAGGGAAGGCTGATGACAAGGCCCTTCCTCCAGAGCTGACAGAGAAAGTTCTCCCGTGGAACTGACGTCCTGAATTTGGACTTGTAACCTACTAGACTGTGAGAGAATAAATTTCTCTGTTGAAGCTATCCAATTGTGGTATTTCTGTTATAGCGGCACTAAATGACTAAGACACGCACATACTGATGGCTTCTTGTGTCTCTGATCTCTACCTGAGGGCTTCTCTGGCTGCAGGGAGTGTGCTCAGCCCAGCTAGGACAGGCCAGAAGTGCTGGGAATTAGTGCCCTTGAAGCAACCCTCAGCCAGTGAGGGGCTATAGGTGTTGTGGATAAATGCTCCAGTGTCCTCACCACTCTGTGGAATAATTCTGAGGTGTATTCTGCACAGTATCTTGGAAAGACACTAGTGAGATGAGCTCCACCTGCCCCCAGGGGTAACCTGCCCATTAATACACCCTTCATTGTTTTTTTTCCCACTCCTTCACCATGCTTCCTCCAGTCACCTCCCATGGAAACTTCTTGCACCTAAATCTTTGCTCAGTCTGCTTTGGGGCAAACCTAGCCTAAAACAGATGACATATTTACACCCGGCACTCAGTAGACATTCACCAAAAGTTGTTTGCCTCAATGTTCATTTTCATTTTACAGAATTGGACATCTTCAAGAACAAAGTCGAAGTGCCAGGTGAACCACCACCAGCCTATCAGCATCATCCAGGAACAGGTATGGGCCAGTGGCCTGGGGCCACAGGGAGTTGGTGGGAGTCAAGGTCCTGGGCCTTAAGGCTGTAATTGTAGGTTGAGCCACTTGAAGCTAAGCTATTCTTTGCCATGTGTACAGCACTTTACAGTTTATAAAGTCCTTTTCTTGTGTTTCAGGCTCTGCATTCCATTAAAAAAAGTTTATCTTATTTTTGTTGTTGTTGTTGAAAATAGACACAGTAGAACATACACCAATTCAACAATTTCTACATGAAAAATTCAGTGACATAGATTACATTCTTTAAGTTGTACAACCATTCTTTCTCCTTTGCAAATTGTTCCTCCTCCATTAACATAAACTCACTGCCCCTAAGGTTCCTAACTAACCTATGGAGTTGCTGTTGTTAATTTGATCCCATATAGTTCTTTAAAAGAGCACAATGCTCAAGTCTGCATTCCATTTTCTATCCCATTGTTCCCAATTGTGTGCTCTGGGTTCTGTGTTCAACTTATTGGGCTTCAAACCCAAATTCTATGTTCTCTGTTGCAAACACTCACCTCCCTCCTCTCCTTCCAGGCTCCCCTGTGGTTGGTCAGGCCAGAAGTGAAGTTCCCGTGTCTCGGTGGAGGAGCTGATGCAGGCTCACCTGCCCTTGAAGCTGGCCCACGTGGCCTACCACCCCACCCAGTGCGCCCACCTGGCTGCAGTACTGACTGCCGAGATCCAGGACCTGGTGAAGGCTGTCACCCTGCCCCCTTACAAGCTGGTGTGCTCCGTCAGCATTGGGAGCAAGGGGCAGGACCATGTGGTGGTCTCCAGCCAGAGCCTGTGGGACCCGCATGCAGACAGCTTCGCCACCTTCCAGTATGTGAACTCCATGCTCTTCTGCATGGCACTGGTGCATGCCATCTATTTGGAGTGAGCCCTGTAGGATGAGGGGCCCTGGGCTGCGCAGGGCCCCATACAAGAGCCTGGCCTGAAAAACATAGCTCCCAGCCCATCAGCCAGTGACCACCTGGGCAGGCAGCTCCTTCCCGGGCAAGGCCAGCAGCTTCTACAACTCATGGTCAATTAAAAGAAGAAAATGAGTACAATGCATCTACTTTTAAACCTCCACCCATACCACACACACAGTTAAGTTCCTTTGCCTCTGGCTGGAATCATGCCAACCAAGTGCTACTCCCAGCTGGCTGTACAGATCAGAAGCTCTGAGGGGCAGCTATCCATGTCTTTGATTAATAAAAAATGTGAGATAAATTAATAATGGCTTAATATGTGCAGTTTGGGATCAAAAGTCTTCCAAAGCACAGGGAAAATAATAAAAAAGGGAGTTCTTGGTAGTGAGAAGTTTGGGGCCAAGTGCTGTCCTCAGAGGCCAGCCCTGAGGCAGGGTCAGCTGGGAAGGGCCAGCAGGGAGAGGTGAGAAAGTAGCAGACTGCTTCGTACACTCACTCCATGCCAGGTGCTGTGCTTGGGGCCTTACACAGGCTTCCCACATCCTCACACAACCCTGGGAGGTGATGTTACCATCTCTGTTTTACAGATGAGCAAACTGAAGCTCTGATAGGCCAAGGCACCGGCCCTGGGTCACAGGATCAGCAAGAGACTTGAACCTAGGTCTGTCTCAACTAAAAAAGGAAAACAAAAGAAGGGGGAAGAAAAAAAAGAGTCGCAAACTACAATGTTTGGCAAGTCATTTTGGTTTGAATTTACCAGGAAAAGAAATGGAACAGGCAGAAGGAACGGCACGTAAGCTCTGCGTACTGGGAATTGTTTATACTATTTACTGCTGTATCTCCGATGCCTAGAACAGGGCCTGGCACACAACAGGTGCTCAAAAATATTTTTAAATTAATGACTGAACAGCTTGGAGGCATGAAAGGGCATAGCCTGTTCTGGGGAGGCAGAGAGGGAATGAATGTTTTTAAACCCCGTTTCCGGAAACCACTGACCAGGTGCTTCACAGGTGATATAACATGTAATCTTTTTAAAAATCTATCTTTAGGGAACTATTTCAAACAGAGAAAAATACAGAAAACAACATAGCAGACATCAGTGAACCCATCTCCCAGGTTTACCATATTCATTTCAAATGTCTTTGTGATGCAATAGTACAGACACAGCTAAAGGCACCTCCACCCCTCGCCTTCCCTTACCTCTAACCTGAGATCACCACTATCCTGAAGTTGCTATGTCTTCTTCCTGAGCATTTAGCATCATTTTGTGTTTTTAAAATTTCCAAACACGGGCATCTCACTGTACCTATCCTTTTACAATTTGCTTTTCACTCAGTTATTATGCTTTCAGGATTTAGACTATGTTATTATACGTAGATCTAGTTCACTCATTTTAACTGCTGAATGGTATTCCACTGTATGAATATAGAACAGTGTATTCTGTTCTCCTACTGATGGACATAGAGGTAGTTTTTATTCTTTGCTATTTCAAACCATGCAGTAATAATAGACTTTGTACATGTCTCCTGCGGCACTCATGTGTCACATATAACCCTTAACAACAATTACAACATGTAGGGCCCCCTGCATGACTTTGGAGAACTGCTTAATGTCTCAGAAGCTTAGTTTCCTCATCAATAAACTGGGATAATAAAATAGCATGCACTCTGGTGAAGATTAGAGGCTTCAAAATAGATGAAAAGCACTGTACAACCTGTAAAGTGCTCCCTGAGTACTGTTGTTGTTGTTGGGCAACCTCAAGCCGATTCCGATTCATGGCGACCCGATGTGACAGAGTAGAACTGCTCCATAGGGCTTTCCTGGCTGTAATCTTTATGGAAACAGATCACCAGGTCTTTCTCCCACCGAGTGGCTGGGTGGGTATGAACTATCAACCTTTTGGTTAACAGCAGATCGCTTAACCAAGAAGGATGGACTAAGAACCTTTGACATTCAGGATACAATGAAGAGGCCACGGTGTAGGCCCTTCGTGTGCTCACATGCAAATGAAGACAGCCCAGTGGGTGCAGCAACAGACCAACACAGGAATCTCTGCTCACTAAGGAGGCCCCTACTCTAGTCTGGAGTGGAAAAGGAAGGCAAGGCTTCCCAGAGGAAGTGGTCCCCGAGATGAGAAAGATGAGGAGGCAAAGAAAGCCAAGTAGAAGGCAGGAAAGTGGAAGGATGGTCCAGGCAGAGGGAGAAGCAAAGGTGAAGGGACCATGATCGGAATCGAAGAGTTGGGGGTGGGAGGTAAGCACAACTGAACGCCAGGCTAAGGCATTTACACCATACCCTAAAGGAAATAGGGAGCCATTAAAAGGTTTTAAGCAGGGGAGTGGCAGTCTCAGGGCTGCGAATTAATCAGTGCGGCTGCAGTCTGGAGGGGGCTTGGAGGGAGAATCTGGAGCCTGGGAAACCAATTGGGGGGAATGTTCAAGTGCTGCAGGAAAACATGATGAGGGCTGAAGTAAAGCAGTAGTTTTTGCTACCAAGAATCTGTCCCTGTCCCTTTGGTAGCTGTCACCTTCCTGAAGCTCCAGACTCGTACAGAAAAGACAGAGATTGTCTGGCTCACAGAATCTTTAAGACACTCATTGACCTCTGATGCCTTTGGCATCCCTGGAGCAGGCAAAACCCCAAGCATGGCATGTCTAACTCAAAGGCTCAGTGAGCCTGAATCTCCTCTCTTCTCCCACAGCAACATTTCCACAGTGGCCATGGTCCCAACAGCACACATCACACAGCATGTGGCTGGGATATTATCAGGAGAAATGCGAGGAATGGGCCTGCTGATGGGAACCTCATCCCCAATTCAAGGAAGTCCGTCCTCACACATGTCAACCAGTCCTCTTCTCTTCTTGGACTCTCTATCTTGTGAGGCATGGCACCCAACCATGAGTGCTCATGTTTCTGGACACATATGAGCCCTTCTGGCATCTTGGGATCAAGGGCACGGCTGGATCCTCACCAATGTTCCATGCTGAGATTCCACCAGTATCCAGATTGCACTGATCCAATATGGAAGGAGGGGAACGGGAGGGCAACCCATTCAAGGCAACAGGGGCTGCGGGCTGTCACTGGGTGGCTCTGTCTAGTATCTGAACAGCAGAGGGCTGGGAGAAGGATAGACATACAAGGATTACCCCAGGCCCTCTACCCCTTAAGTGGGGACACCCTTAATACCCCTACTTATGAGCGAGAGTATTGCCTTTGAAGTTTCCAGTGTCCATGGCAACAGTGGTTCCCTGACCCTCCTCAGGCCAGGCTAAGTCTTTGGCATCCACTCTCCCAGCATTCCCTACTTCTCTTTTTACAGCACTCACCACTTTTAGAATTACAAGTATAATTTCTGCCTTCCTCAATAGGCTGCAAGCTTCCTGATGGAAAAAAGGGCTGCACATGCCTGTTCACTGTTGTTTCCTTGGTGCCTAGAACAGTCTGGCTCATCACAGACACTTCAGGAGCATTTGTGATGACAGGTGATGCAGAGACGATAGGACTTGCTAACTGAGGGAGAGGACTGGGCGGAGGGAGACTCCCAGATTTCAGAGGTCCTGAGAGCGGGAAAGTGTTTCATCCAGGTCACAGGGCTAGGCAGTAACAGACACAGTTCCTGCTCTGGCCTTTCCCATTCACACTACCTTTTGCTGAAACAAGCTATGAAAGAGACCAGCATTTCCCCAGTGTGTATTCCATGGAATGCTGGTCTCAAAAGACTCTGGAAGATAAAGTGTTCCGAAGTTAGACAGGCTTGAGAAACTCTGGGTTAAAGAAAATGAAAAAGGTTCTTTACCATTGGTCTTTTCAGAGCCTTAATATGATGATGAGTCCCTGGGTGCTGCAAACGGGTTAGCGCTGAACTACTAACAAAGGCTGGTGGTTCCAACTCACTCAGAGCTGCCTCAGAAGAAAGGCTTGCAATCTGCTTCCAAAAGGTCACAGCCTTGAAAATGCTACAGAGCAGTTCTACTCTGCACACACGGGGTCACCATGAGTCAGAATCCACTCGATGGCAACTGTTGTTGTTTTTTTTTTAATATGCTAACATGCATTGTGATTCTCAGAGGTCACATGCAGTATTCCCCTACACTGATTTGACTGTGGAATCCTCCCTATGAAATAGTTTGAAAACTTCTGCACCATCCCCAAACTACTGTCATGAATATTTACTGAAAAAACCACAGCAGAGACTTTCTGTAAGTTTTTGGGCAGGGGAGGAAGCCACCTCCCCCAACCCATTCCCTTTTTTAAAAGAATTACTCCATGGTCCAATATACAAATGGAATAAAAGTAGAACTGTTTGGTTACAGGAGGCCTGGAATTCCCACCTGGCCATCCCACCACTGCCGCCACCCGAGGAACCCTCGTGGCCTAAGGAGTCCAGTTTGAACACAATCGGTGCAGAGGTATGAGTGTGGGGTTGAAATGAGGAGACCTGGCTTCTAGTGCTGGCTCTGCCATTAACTGCTTTACTCTGGGCAAGCCATTCATACTTATTGGGCCTAACTTTCCCCATTTATACAGAGTCTATTAGACTGGATGATTTTTGGAATTCTGAACTTTCAGCTTTGATCTGATGAAGACTGATTCTATGCCTGTCAAATCCAGGATTCCATGGTTCCCTGATCCTAAGATTCCATGGCTTACTAGTCTCTGATTGTGGGGCTGCCAGTAGCCAGCCTGACTGGTGCAGCACACTGGAGCCCAGGCTGTGAAAAGCAGAAATCATTAACGGTGGTGTGCTGCCAAGGAGCACCCAGTTCCCTGGGGAGGGCACACCTCATGCAGGATGGAAGGGGTGTGGTGGGTGGACCTGAATCAGTAGCCCCTCAGTGGGCAGAGCAGGGCGGACCCAGGTCTCCTGATTCCTGCTCTATCTTTAGATCTCCATAGCAACCGTCGCCAGGGCGCAGGAGCTGAAGGTGCAGGCTGAGCGCTGCCTGCAGGAGGAGGGAGGGGCATTTTCCTCCTGTGCCTCTTTTTTTGCTGGGGAAAGGTCTGTGGGCTGGACTCTCGAGCCAGGGAAGGGAGACTCAGAGCAAAGCCATCTGCAGCAGGAAAGGCTTAGGGCCAATATAAAACAGAGGTAATCCAGGGCCCCACCTAACTCTGCGAATGTGGGCAGGTCACAGAAGCCAAGACTTTATAGGGTGTCAGGCTCATTGCACTGGAGGTACATAAGGCAAGTTCCTCCTCCAAAGAGCTCTTAGCCTCTTCTATGGCCATTCCCTAAATACCTACCGGCATCTACTCTGCACCAATGCTGAGGCTATAGCAGGGACAGTCTCCAGGGAAGCAGTAATTACACGGCAGGTCCCACAGGAACACCTAGCCAGCCCCTCACCTGAGGGACCCAGGAAGCCTCACCCACCCTCTTCTCCTGTCCAACTCCTACCATCCTTGGGGCTCAGCTTGGATGTTGCTTCCTCTGAGAAGTCCTCCCTGACTCCCAGACTGGTTAACTTTCCTTAGAGCTTATGGCCTCTTGTCCTCCCTCCACAAGCAGGATGCCAGGTATTATTATTAACCTCTCGGGGTGGATAAGAAGTGGATGTTTGAAGAGGTAGACACTTGCCCGAGGTCACCTGGCTAGTTAGTGGCAGAGCCAAGCCTGGGCTCCATGTCTTCTGATTCCAGGAGTGCTCCCTCCTGGGTCCCCATAGCAGGCCCCTGGGAAGGAAACCAGGGCTAGAAGAGGAAGTAGGAGTCCTTGGCCAGGCCCGCACACAGCAAGCACCTGGCCATGTCTTTGGTGAACTCGGCCGAGCCACAGACCAATGCAAACGGCTTCCTGCGACAGGAGCCGACCAGCTCTTTCATCAGGTCCTGCGCCAGGCGGCCAAGGTGTGTCTTGTCCCGGTAACTCCAGGGGAGCTGCTCCAGGGACTTCTCCTGGGAAGATGAGAAACAGTGGGGGTGACTACTGGGGAGGGCCTTGGCGTTCACACAGCCAGCTTTTCTTTGCCTAATGAGGAAACTGAAGCAGAAGAGGTAGGAAACAACCTTCACCAAGCTCTACTACGAGTCAGGTACTGCCTCATGTGCGAACTCTTATCATCCTTATAACAAGCCTGTGAGCAGGTTAGAAGGAGCTCTGGTGGTGCAGTGGTTAAAGCACTCAGCTACTAACCAAAAGGTTGGCGGTTTGAACCCACTAGCTGCTCCACAGGAGAAAGATGTGGCAGTCTCCTTCTGTAAAGATTACAGCTTTAGAAACCCTATGGGGTAGTTCTACTATGTCCTATGTGGTCACTATGAGTAGAAATTGACTCGATGGCAACGGGTTTGGTCTGGCTGGGTGGACAGGTTGTCAGCTCCTATAACAGGTGAGGCACAGGGAGGAGGAGGGACTTCACCCAGGCCCCACACTGAAGCAGGGCAGCCACAGGAGCAGGAGGCAGACTCTCACCATTTCTCGCTGTCCCAGTGGCCGCTGCACCTGTCAGTGGGAAACGCTTTCTCCCCATGCCTGTGGATCTCCCAGAATCACTCCAAGGTTATCCATCACCATCACCCTCAGATCATTTTTGTTTGTTTGTTTGTTTGAAGGTTTCAACTCACTTATTCATCTGACAAGGACCTGCTGAGTGCTCACTCTGTGCCAGGCACTGTTCTAGGCACTGGGGATAAGACAGCTGTTCAAAACAGACATGGTTCCTGGCTTTGTGGAGCTGATGTCTCTAGCGTGTGAGGCAGGACTAAAAAAGTGAATCGTTTGGGATAACATCTGGCTAGGTGTAACAGAGATGCCAGCTAGCAGTGCCTTCACCCAGAAAAAGGGTTTATTTCTCTCACATAAAAGAGCTAGAGGATGTTGTGTTCTTTATATTTTTACAATAAAAATAATAATTAAATAATTAAAATAAAATTTTTTTTAAAAGTCTAAAAGTTGTATTCCAGGGATGTCCTAGGCTCCGGGACACCCCAAGGGATCCAGGCTCTTTCTCTTTCTGCTTTTTTTAGCCTTAGCTGTGGCTCTCATCCTCAGGGTCACAAAATGAAAGCTCCATCTCTAACTCGGAGTAATTTCTTCTATTTTTTAAATAAACATTTTAAGTTTAACATACACATAAGAAAAGTACACAAATCATAAAGTATGGATAGTCTGAAAAATTTTTAGAGAGAGAAGACACCTATATAACCAGCAACCAAGTAAAAAACAGAACATGACCATCACCTTTACAGATCCTCCTAAACCAAGGAGTCCCTGGTGGTGCAAATGGTTAACATGCTTGGCTGCTAAGCAAAAGGCTGCAGGTTTGAGTGACCCAGAGGTGCCTCGGAAGAAAGGCCTGGCAATCTACTGCTGAAAAATCAGCCACTGAAAACCCTATGGAGCAAAGTTCTACTCTGACACACATGGGGTTGCCATGAGTTGGAGGTGACTAGATAGCAAGTGGCTGTTTAGAGTTCCTTGGACTAAGCAGAGTGACCGGTTGGAGAGAGGGGGACAGGGGTTGGAATCCTAGCCATAGAGTTGATTCTGACTCACTGTGACCCCATGTGTGCAGAGGAGAATTGCTCACAGGGTTTTCAAGGCTGTGATCTTTTGGAAGCAGATAGCCAGGCCTGTCTTCTGAGGCACCTCTGGGTGGGTTTAAACCATCAACCTTTTAGCTAGTAGCCCAGTGTTTACACTTGTGCCACAGAGACCCTAATAAATGCAGTGAACTTGGAGCCAGGTTACTCAATCAGTCATTATGGAGTGTCCACTCTATGGCCACCACTGCTGAGCACAGAGGGAGAATGGTGATCTAGACACGTCATCCCTGCCTCAAGTTGCTCATCATAGCCTACAGGATGTCTGCGGCCCACTGACTCCACCACCAGACCCCATCCCATACAACTGATAAGGGCAGATGGGAGGCAGTGGGATGGGTAAGAGCTGGTGCTCTGGAACCAGGCAGCCCTGCGCTCACATCCTAGCTCAACCTCCATCTAGCAGCACGACACAGGCTAGCGCCTTCACCTCTCAGAGCTTCAGTTTCCTCACGTGTGTAATGAACACAATAATCCCTTCCTTTCTTGCCTGGCACATGGAGGTGCTCAATCAGTGGCAGGGATTAGTAGTACTGCATGGGGTAGCGAGGTGACAGCAGGCCCTCAGGACAGGTCAAAGGGGCCTGCGAAGTCTCAATCAGGAAAAGAACTACCACCCTGGGCTCACCTGGCTGAGTACAAAGAAGGTGCGGACGTTCCAGAAGCGGGCCTGCTCCTGGAGGAAAGTTTTCAAGTAGATGCCCTCAAAGGTCTTGAAGCAGCCAACCAGCGTGATGAAGGTCTCGTCGTCTGCGTTGTCTGTGATGCTCTGCAGGATGGGCACCATGGGGGCCAGGCCTGTGCCTGAAGCCAGCATGAGAAGCTCACCATACTGGGGGATGGGAACAGAACAAGACAGGGGCAGGCTGGGGGGACGCCTAGGACAGAGGAGCTTCACCCCAAGCACCCTACTACTAGGCCTTTTCTTGGGCTTGCTTGGAATAGGTCGCACAGCCCTTCCTGGGTGTCCCACCTATCTACCCCCTCCAAGAAGCCACACTTGCTTGTGAAAGGCTATATCAAGTGAGGTCTGTGTAACAGAAATCATGGAATTGGGGCTGACAGGGAACTTAACCGTGTATCCCATTCTACAAGTGGTTTGGCTGCCTTCTAAAGCTCCCACTGGGCTCTCTGCTCACACACTTCCACTGACAGGAAACTCACTACCTCCCATGGCAGCTTGTTCCATTACAGGTCCAACCCCCTTGCCAGGGAGGTCCACCTCATCTCACATTGAGCTTGAAGCTTCCCCCTGCGAAAGCCTTGCCCAGAGCCTGCCATCCCAGCCCTGCCCTCCAGTCTCATTCCTCTGCCTCAGGGCAGCCCTGCAGAGATCTGAGGGCCCAGGCTTGGCCCCCTGAGCTTGCTCTTCTCTAGACTAAATGAGATCATATATTCAAGTGCCTAGCACAGTGCCTGGCACAGAACAGCCATGTAATAAAGGTCAGTTCCCACCCAAGAGGCCCCAGATCCATCAGCCCCACCTCAATGAACCAATTTCCTGGTTCTAGGCCTCTGGACACATGCCTGCCTCTTAAAGAAGGGTAATCCTCCAGGTAGTGCCTGAGTTGTGCAGTGAGATATTCACCTCCCTCATTCTAGAGACTGGGCCTCTGTGAATGCAACCAGAACTTTGATAAGCTTTACTGACAGTCACTGCACACCACACTGCTTCCTGGGAGTATCTAGGGTCACAAAGACCTGGGTATAAATCTTCAGCCGTGTGATCTGGGCAAGTTCTTTCACCTCTCTGAGCCTCGGTTTCTGGTAAAAAATAATAGCACCCCCCTCCCCCAATAATAGCACCTATCTCAGAATTGTCATGAGGCCTAAATGAGATGATGCAGACACAGTGCCCAGTGAAGAGTCTGAGGGTTAATAAAACTAGACTTCCTCACGTCAGTGGTTGCCGAGCCCCGTCATCCTGTGTAGTGTTCGTGTGCTCCTCTGGCCTCCAGGCCTTTGCGCCTGCTGCACTCCCTTCTTGTCCCGATCTCAGCTCAGGTTCTCCTCTGGGAAGCCTTCCCTGAGTCTGGGGCACATGAGGGGTCCTTCTTTTGTGCCCACAGACCCCTGAGCACCCCTCTTCACAATGCTGACTACACTGTGTTGTCAACTGTGTATCTGTCTCTCCCATCAGACTGTGTGCTTCTGGAGGACAGGGGTCTCATGTGATCCACCTCTGGGGCCCCATGGGCCTGGCCCAGGGTGGCTACTTGTGAACATCTATTGAATGAATGCATGGACAGATGCTAAGGTGCCAGTCCTCAGGACTGATGCCATAGCCACCTGGAACTAAGATGACTCAAAGAGGCAAAACAGGGCCAGGAAGGTGGTACCAGCACCCTGAGCTTCCTCACAGGGCAAAGCCAAGCCTGTGGCTGACTGTTCACATGTAAGACACCATCTCTTTCCTCACCACTTGGCCCTACAGCCTCCCTAGAAATGGAATGCAGGGTTTTCAAGTGGTGTTCTGTGCACACACAGGAGCAGCCACATGGAATAGGATGTTCACCAAGGGTCCACTGTACACCAGGCACCAGGCTAGACACTGTGGGGGAAACAGGAGCAAGTCCCAGACCCTGCTCTCAACGGCCTGAGGACACAGGGACACACTCAGCTAACATATAAGGCTTAGCATGGCTACTACCAGAAGACTGAGGAAGAGTATTAATATATGCATACCACATCTCTGTGAAGTGGGGATAATAATACTAAGAGCTGTTGTGAGGATTAAATGAGGTACTATGTGGCAAGTGCTAAGATGAGAACCTGGCATATAGGAGATGCTACATAAGCCTTTGATGTTATTATTGTACACACACACATCTATGTGTGTACGTGTGTGCTGGTACTTATACCCATGCACAGCAGAGGAAGGATATAACACCAAGGTACCAAGACTGGTGTACCTGGGGAGATGGCCTGTGGGTGTTTTTTATTTTCTCCTTTTTGCCTCTCAGTATCCGCTGATTTTTTTTTTTTTTTTTGGTAATGAACACGTACTGCATTTGTAATAACAAAAAATCCAATAAAAGCTATTTTTAAATTAAAAAGAATAGAGAAGGAGGCATGATTCATTCTTTTCCATTTGTTTTCAATTTCCTTTGTTTTTCTAATTATAAAGGTAATAGGTGTTCATTGCAGATAATTTGGAAAGTACAATGAAGAAAATAAAAATCACCCATCATTCTACCATCCAGAGCAGCTAACATTGCATTGCATTTTCTTTTCATATTCTTTCTGTGCATTTTAACATTTTCTCAATCTATTGTGTATTCAATTTTGTACCTAGTGTTTGTCAGTTGATCTTATAACATAAGCATATAATATCATTTATAAGTATCATTTTCAGATCCGGCATATTTTATCAAGTACTTGTAACCCAGTTTACTTAACCGTTCCCTATTGTTAGATACTCAGTTGTCTCCAATTTCGTGCCATTATAAATAAAGTTGCAATGAACATGTGCAAGAGTCAGCATTTTGGATTCCTTCCACAGGCTGGACATCCAGAGGTGGAATTAATGGGTCAAAGAATTTGAAGATTCTTAAGACTCTGTATATACTGCCAATTGCCTTCCAGACAGGCACCAACTGATTAGAAATGATTAATCTTCCTGGGAAAGTCAGGGAAGGATTTGAACAAGTCGTGATGATGAGGGAAAGAGCCTTCTGGGCTGGGAAGCAGCAGGCCCCAAACAGCACATTCAGAAAGCAGTCTCTCTAGTCACGTGACTGGAATGTGAAATTGAAAGGGTATTTCGGGGATCAGATGGTATGCCACCACCAGTTGCTGGCAAGTTGATTCTGGCTCGTGGTGACTCCACGTATGTCAGAGTAGAACTGTGCTCCATAGGGTTTTCAATGGCTCATTTTTCCGAAGTAGATGACCAGGCTTTTCTTCCGAGGTGCCTCTGGGTGGCCTTAAACCTCCAATCTTTGAGTTAGAGCCGGGTGTGTTAACTGTTTGCACCACCCAGGGACTCCCAGATGGTATAAAAACCTGTTGCCATCAAGTCGATTCTGACTCATAGTGACCCTACAGGACAGCGGAGAACTGCCCCATAGGCTTTCCAAAGCTGTAAATCTTTACTGAAGCTGTTGTAGTTGTTGTCAGGTGCCATCAAGTTGGTTCTGATTCGTAGCAACCCTGTGTACGACAGAATGAAATACTGCCCAGTCCTGTGCCATCCTCACAATCGTTGCTATGTTTGAGACCACCATTGTAGTCACTGTGTCAATTCATCTCATTGAGGGTCTTTCTCTTTTTTGCTGACCCTCTACTTTACCAAGCATGATGTGCTTCTCCAGGGACTAGTCCCTCCTGATAACATGTCCAAAGCACGTGAGGCAAAGTCTTGCCATCCTCGCTTCTAAGGAGCATTCTGGCTGTACTTCTTCCAAGACAGATTTGTTCATTTTTCTGGCAGTCCATGGTATATTCAATACTCTTCACCAACACCATAATTCAAAGGCATCAATTTTTCTTCGGTGTTCCTTATTCATTGTCCAGCTTTCACACGCATATGAGGCAACTGAAAATACCATGGCTTGGGTCAGGCGCACCTTAGTCCTCAAGGTGACATCTTTTAACAGGTCTTTTGCAGTAGAATTGCCCAATGCAATACATCTTTTGACTTCCTGACTGCCAGTTCCATGGGCATTGATTGTGGATCCAAGTAAAGTGAAATCCTTGACAACTTCAATATTTTCTCCATTAATCATAATGTTGCTTATTGGTCCAGTTGTGAAGATTTTTATTCTCTTTATGTTGAGGTCTATTCCATACTGAAGGCTGTAGTCTTTGATCTTTATCAGTAAGTGCTTCAAGTCCTCTTTGCTTTGAGCAAGCAAGTTTGTGTCACCTGCATATTGTAGGTTGTTAATGAGTCTTCCTTCAATCCTGATGCCATGTTCTTCTTCACATAATCCAGCCTCTCAGATTATTTGCTCAGCATACAAATTGAATATCTGGTGAAAGGATACAAACCTGATGCACACCTTTCCTAATTTTAAACCACACAGTATCCCCTTGTTTTGTTCGAATGATTGCCTCTTGGTCTATGTACAGGTTACTCAAGAGCACAATTAAGTGTTCTGGAATTCTTGTTCTTCATAATGTTATCCATAATTTGTTATGATCCACACAGTCGAATGCCTCTGCATGGTCAATACAACACAGGTAAACATCTTTCTGGTATCCTCTGCTTTTGGCCAGGATCCATCTGACATCAGCAGTGGTGTCCCTTGATCCATGTCCTCTTCTGAATCTGGCTGGAATTTCTGACAGTTCCCTCTCGATGTACTGCTGCAACCATTTTTTAATTATCTTCAGCAAAATTTTACTTGTGTGTAATAATAATATTGTTTGATAATATCTACATTCCATTTGATCACCATTCATTGGAGTGGGCACAAATATGGATCTCTTCTAGTCGGTTGGCCAGGTAGCTATCTTCCAAATTTCTTGGCATAGACAAGTGAGCACTTCCAGCATTGCTTCCATTTGTTGAAACATCTCAGTTGGTGTTTTGTCAATTCCTGGAGCTTTGTTTTTCACCAATGCCTTCAGTGTAGCTTGGACTTCTTCCTTCAGTGTCTTCCATTATTACAGAAGCTAGGGATCCTAAATACCAGGTATACGAGTCTGGGTTTTCTAATGAGCAGCCATGGATGGTCTGGAGCTTGGGCAGGCAGTTTTGTTTATTAGTGCCTATTCCATGTCCTCTCAAGAGAATGCTTTTAGGATTGGGTTTGAGCTCAGGAAAAACAGCACAGTGATTCTATAGCCTGAAACATAAAAACTACAGTCCTGGAGGATAAGTGGAGAGAGGTGCCATGAGGATTTAGTGTGCTGGCACTGACCTGGTTTGGTTTATAGAAGAAGCCTCCAAAAGGTCCTCTCCAGAAAGCTGTGTCTCCTGTTCTCCAGGATTCAACATACCGGGACATCAGCCCAGTCTGGTAGCACTGGAAGCAAACACAGGGAGGCCTCAGTGGGACAGGCACATGCTGCCACTACAAACCACATTTGCCATTAACGTGGAGCCCTTCCTGCACGCTCACTGCTTTACACGCGTTATCTCATCTAATCTTCCCAATCATCCTATGCAGTTGGTCTGTCATTCTCATTTCTCAGATGACACCCATGGGATGAAAACCTATGGAGCTTACAGCCTTAACACAAAGGTCACAAACCCAAATGCCTACAGGAGCCATGCAGGTAACATAACTGAGTGAAGAGGGGGTATAAGATAATTAATGCTAATTAACACTCAGTCTCAGTCTCAGAGATACAGCAGGGAGTGGTGGGGACTGAGGTAAATTGGTGAGTGAATGCTGCTTCTAAAGAGGGAAACTATTTCGCAGTTACAGTCCACACTTTGTGGGGCCAATGTTACCAGATCTGATTTCCTCCGAAATCGATATTTTAATGTAAAATCGCCCATTTTTGAAATGGCACCAATTAAGTCAAAATTTTAAAACCCTACTGGAGACCCTGGGTGGCACAAACAGTTAAGCATTTGGCTACTAATCGAAAGGCTGGCAGTTTGAATCCACCCAGATGTGCCTCGGAAGAAAGGTCTTCTGAAAGATTACATCCATTGAAAACTCTATGGGGTAGTTCTACTCTGAAACACATGGGGTCACCATGAGTTGGAATCAACTCAGCTGCAACTAGTTAACTGGTTAAGGTCAAAATGAAGTACACTTGTGGACTAGCCTATACCATCTCCTGGATGGATGAGAAAATGAGGGTGGCAGAGGGGATTCCTCCATGGGAGTGGAGGGAGGGCAGCCTCCATCTTCTGGGTGCCTGCCTATTCTGGGGCTGGGGCTGTAGGGGAGACAGCTGGACTGTAAGCTCCATGAGGACATCCAGTACCACGACCACAGAAAGGACTTTATATCTGAGTAAACAATTAATTAATAAAGATTTAGGCCCTCCGCTTAAGGAGCTCACAATTTAGGAGAGACCTAAGCCTTGGACATAAACAAGGTAAAAACTACCTAACACTCCATGAGATAAAGTGCTCAGAGAGCCCCAAGGAGGCTGTGGTCACTACCATGGGTTGGGATGAAGATGGCTTCCTGGAGGAGGAAGCATTTGAGCTGGACCTTGAAGGATGGCAAGACTGCATTCACTGGGGATGTAAGCAGCAACACAGGGAGGAGTCTGGGCATCAGGTGTGGGAGGGTTAGGGGCAGGACAGCCCAGGTCACGTTCTGGGAACAGCAAGGGGACTTCTGGGGGTGAGTCATGGTGGGTGAGGGTAAGGGGGTAGCACTGGGAGACAGGACTGGAAGGGTGTTGGAGTGAGATTATAACCAGGCTTAAAGAAGAGACTGGGCTTTGGTCACCAGGCATGCTCTTAGGCCACCTCCAGTACCATCCTAGACTTCCTTGGGTACCTGGAGGGTGGTCCTCAGCTCACCTGGAGGTCTGGGAGGGAGGGAAGGGTATTTCTCCTGACATGCTAGAGACTGTGTCTCAGAGCACACCTAGTTTTCTGGCCCCAGTCTTGGAGGAGGCACAGCCCAGCTGTGGCTTTAAAGGCCCTATGGCAGACATCACTTGAGAAGGGAAAGGTTCTTCTTGCTGCCTTCAGCACCCACACAGAGCTTGGCACAGAGTAAATGATCAATACACACTTGCTAAGGACACTAAACTTTTGTTCCACTTGGGATCATATTACCTGGAGGGCCTTGGGACAATGGCATCATCTTTTTGAGCTTCAGTTTCTTCATATGTAAAATGTGGATAATATGATCTACTCTGCAGAGTAACTATCAGGTTGGAATGAGATCATGAGACTAAAGAGACAGAAGTAGAGCCTAATACACAGTAGGTGTCTGACAAATGGGAGTTTTTCCTTCCCTTCTACATGGAGGGGTAAACCTAAAGAAAACATGCCTGGCTTCCAATTTGCAAAGACATTTCCGGCTCTTCCTAGCTATTGGCTTAGGGATAATTAAGCATCTCTCTAAAGAGAGGCTTTCCGGTAAACGAAGGAGAAAATCAGCCTTGCAGCTGGGAGAGATCTGGCTGCCCTGAAGAGCTGTCTCCAGGCTTATCCTTTCAACAGAAGCACACCCAGACAAGCAGCTTGGGGAAGCAGGCCATTTGGAGAGGATTTGTGGAATCTCCCAGACAAACAGTTGCGTGGAGAAGGAATCCCATCCAAGCTTATGTGTGAGCGAATAAACACTGCCTCTGAAGGCACACAGGAAAGGCGGGAGGAAGAGACAGTGCTGGGGTCTTGGAGTCAGGGGGCCAAGGCTCACCCACCAGCAGCACTTCTCACTAGCTATGGAGCCTTGGGTCCTCCTGGGACCTTAGTTTGCTTATCAATGAAATGGGAAAAATAATTCCTGGCCTACAAGGGAGATAAAGAATGTGAAAGCTATTCTTAAATATTGCTGTTCCCTAGGATTCCATTTGGGAAGCGATGATCTAGAACTGTGTATCAGGCTGACCCACATAAACTGCTGTTTCTGTAAGTCAAAAATGTTACGAGTGTCAGCGATCTCATGTGGTTCAATGTAATTATTTCTCCCACATAACTGGCCCTTCAAGGCTTCTTATACATTTGTTGCCTACTCCCGAGGACTCTGGAGTGTTCTGTATCTGGCCCACTTGGTTCATCTCATCTCTGTCAACTCCTACCCTCCAGCCACTTCAGACTGGGCAGTTCCCAGAACACCCTGTTCTTTTTCACCCCTCCTTGCCTTTGGTTATCTGTCCTCTTGGCCTGGAATGCCATTCCCTGCCACTGCCTATTTGTGCTCACTCTTCAAGGCCCAATTCAAATGCCCCTGACCCCCTACTTCTTCCTAAGCAGTGATGACAGGTCCTCCGTGTCCCACCTTTTGCCTGATTCTCTAATTTGTATCCTGCCCCCTTGGCACACTGTACTGAGTTGAATAGTGTCCCCTCACAAAATTCACATCCTTCTCGGTACCTCAGAATTGACCTTACTTGGAGATAGGATCATTGCAAAAGTAATTAGTTAAGATGAGGTCACACTGGAGTAGGGTGGCCCCTTAATCCAATGACTGGAGTCCTCAAAAGAAGAGGAGAAGAGACACAGAGAGACACACAGGGAGAACACCGAGACAATAGAGGCAGAAATTGGAGTGATGCATCTACGAGCCAAAGAATGCCAAAGATTGCTGGCAACACCAGAAGCTAACAGAAAGGCATGGAACAGGTTCTCTCCTAGAGTCTTCAGAAAGAGCATGGCCCTGATGACACCTTCGTTTTGGACTTCTAGCCTCCATAGCTGTGACAGAGTAAGTTTTACACTAACCAGTTTGGGGTCATTTGTTATGGCAGCCCCAAGACACTAATACACACATACTCTTCTGTTACAGCATGAATGATTAACAGTTCCCCAAATCATGACTTTTTTGCCATTGTGCATGCTGTTCCCCCTGCTTAGAGCCTCCTGTCCACATTTTCCCTCTAGTTCCCCCTCTCCTTAAATACACAGCTCAACTCACAGCTCTACTAGGAAGCCATCCTGTCCTCCCTGCACTCCCAGCTGCCCTGAGGTGGGCTGGGCCTCCTCTGTCACAGTGTCTCTCATGTTGTACCATCCTGGTCTGGTCACCTGTGCTGATGTGGGCTCCTTGAGGGTAGGTGCTGTGTCTGACTCATCTCTGGACCCCAGTGCCCAGCACACACGATAAGGTGCTCGATGACTTGGCTCCCCCTTCCCTGAGCTTTCTCCTTCAATGGGTAAAAAGGTGCGATGAAGCAGCTTTACCCTTCTTGGTCTGACCTTCCTTTCAGTAAAATTTGTCAGGAATATGCCTTGCACTGGTGGTCTAACAAGCCCCTTTCCAGCAAAGAAGGAGCTGAGGAAAGGTCCCCTTCCCCTCCCCCTGCTCCACCCTCACACCAGCCTCCTCCTATGTGGGCTTTTCACACCAGTGGGAACTGTCTCATCCTAACCAAACTGGCAAGTGGAAGTGCCAGTCCATGGCATCTTAAGAGCATCCACGGAAGTCAACTCACCTTAATTAAAACTTCAAAGTACCCTTTTGCGTCGGCAGGGCTAATGGGTGTATAAGCTCTCTGAATTTCTAAGCCACCCACTGTCCCCCTGGAAAAGAGAAGGCACTCAGTCAGGTAGCCAGCCAGTCATTCAACAAATACTTACCAGGTACCTACTCTGTACCAGGTTGGTAAAAGCAAAGGTGGGGCCTGGTGATGCCCCGTGGTCCTCACTGAGGGGTAGACAGGCAGGAGCAGAGGAAAGAGCACTGGGCTCCCCCACTGCCACGTGCTGGCTGTGAGACCCTGGGCAAGGCATTTTACCTGAGAGCCTCTGCTGCACCTTGTGTTAAATGTGGACCACCATCTGTGTCCTGCCAGCCTCAGCAGCCTGTTGTATGGCTTGGGAAAAGTGCTTTGAAAACCATAGAAGGGCTACACCAATGATGTGAACCATTTGGGGGCATCACTGTGGTTTTTCCTGAACTCTTCTCGACCATAGAACGATAATGATAAAAACAACTGCTAACATTTTTTAAACACTATCATGTGCCAGAAATGGCCCCTAGTCCAAAGTCCATGCATGAATCTTCTCAACAATGCTATCAAGAAGGGAGTCAGGATAACAATCATCTGAGTAGTAAGAACAGCAGCTATGTTGTATTAAAGCAGCCCTGGTGGCCTAGTGGTTAAGTGCCCGGCTGCTAACTGAAAGGTCAGCAATTTGAACCCACCAGTTGCTCCGCAGGAGAAAGATGTGGCAGTCTGCTTCTGTAAAGATTACAGCCTTGGAAACTCCATGGGGCAGTTTTACTCTGTCCTATAGGGTCACTATGGGTTGGAATTGAATTGACTACTTTTTTTTTTTTTTTAGTGTTATATTAAATGCCTTACTTACTGGGCACATTACATGCATTACCTCATTTAATTTATACAACCCAAATGAGGAAACCAAGACTCAGAGAGGGGAAGTCATTTGCCTGAGGTCACACAGCTGGAATTCAATTCTAGCCTTGACTTCAGAGCTGGGTTCCTCACCACTACGCCTCAGAGCTGCACAGGAGCTCCTAAGCACTCCCCTCTCAAGTCCTACTATGTGAAAAACTCTCTTCTCTGAGCTATACGAAGATTCACAAGGCCCTGTCCCAATGTATCCAAAGCCAGGGAGCTGGATATATTCAATACATGCTTGTGGAAGAAATGAGGAAATAGAACACATGATGTGGCTTGGATGCAAAGAGTACTTTGCTACAACAGAGGTAAAAACTGACATGTTATGGAAGGAGTGATGTCTCTCACATGGGGAACTTCAGAAGACCTCCTGGAGCTGGGACTGAAGGAGGAACAGGTGGAAGCAGGGACAGGAAAGGAAGTAATTCCAGGCAGAGGGAATAGCCTGGGCAAAAGCTTAGAGGTAGGACAACATAAGGCAAGTCAGGAAATGGTGAGCGGATAATGAGGCTGGAACACAGGGTATGTGGGGTGGGGGGTGGGGAGAGAAGGAGAAGAACTTCGTGGAAAAGAAGCTGGGGCCTCGGGTGAGGATATCACTGTGGAGGCAATGTGGAGCACTAGAGGTGTTTGAATGGGGAATGACATAGTCAGATGTGTGTGTTAGGAATGTCACTGGAGTGGCAGAGAAGAGAGAGGACAGGGGCCAGCCTGGAGGCAGGGAGTTCTGGGCATTCCTGATTTATAGATGGAAGAACAGAAGTGTTACATGGGGCAGTAACCTGCCCTGTGACCCGTCCTGCTCACTGGAATAGTGAGTTTCAAGGACTGCCAGCCGGTACCAGTTGGGCATAAGCACCAGGGGCCAGTGTGAAGCAAGTGGGCAAAAGTCTGATCAGTAACGAGCTCTCTGCTGGTTTCCCACCGTGTCCTCTGGCTGAACCTTCTGGAGCCTTCGCTGGTCTTCCTCCTTTCACCAATACTATGAATGTCAGTGCTGCCAGGATTCAGTCCTACACTCTTTCCTTTTTCCATGCCACGCACACTCCCAAATGCAGCCCAGGTATGTGCTGATAACTCTCAAACCCATGTCTGTAGCTCAGATCTCTCTGCCGAGCCTCAGGACCATGGAGCAGACTGACTAGCGGACATCTTCACCTGGATGTCCCTCTGGGTTTCAGCCTCAACGTTGAGCCAAACTCAGCGCCTTCTCCACATGTACTCCTCCACCTGAATCCCACTTCAGTGAGTTAGCTCAGGTCAAACACCTGGGAGTTCTTCTAGATACCTCCCTCTCCCTCTATCACTCCCCCACTTCTCCTGTAGCCCTTGCTGCACCCAGATCCTTAACCAATATTGTTATCCACCCAAGACTGTCAATTCAGACATCTACAGGGGTAGCCTGCTACTGGCCAGGGAAGCCTGGAGATGCATGCCCTACCTATACGTAGTTCCCACCCATGGCTGCTGTGAGGAAATGCAGGCCAAGGTTACCAGATACTCCCATTTTTCAAGAGATGCAGGAAATCCAATCTTTTCCATGCAAAGCTCCAAATTTGTAAATGTTGTCATTTAATATAAAAATTTTAGCAACACGGTGTACCAAACATAACCTATCTGCAGCTATCTAACCCATAGCTACCATGGTGCAAAGTGACTTGCCAAGGTCACAAAGCAACCCTCCAAGCCCTGTGCAATTTCTCTCCCTGCTGTGTCTTCTTTAATTGGACTCTGGGTTTTTCACTGTTTTGTGGTTGCATCAAATTCTTACCTCTCCAGACATTACCCCTTTGGAACACATCAGTCATTAAATGAGCCCAGGAAATAAACCATGTGGAATCTTGTCCCTGGACAGGTAGGGTACGGGTCGGGGTGGGAGTAGGGTGCAAAGTAGGCAGGGACTTAACCACTCTTCTTAGTGGTTAAGAGTATGGAGTCAGGGGAGTTCCGGCAAAATGGCACCCTAGACAGAAGCACCACGCCGTCCCTCCACAGTAAAGATCCGAAAAACTAAGCCGAACAGAGAATACAACAATCTTGAAACTCTAAAACATCAAATGAAGAGATAAAGAACTCAGCCAAGCACCAAATGCAGTGAGAAAACTGACAGAGAACGGAGAGCAAGGAGAGATTCATGCAGAGGTCCCCTACCAGCTAACACAGCGCGGATCCGCCATCTTGGACTCCTATCGGAGACCAGCAAACAG
>NW_004443951.1:1017844-1129500 GCF_000243295.1 Trichechus manatus latirostris | reverse complement strand
TGGGAGTGGACAGCCCCGTAAAACCAAATAAGACTAACAAGGCACAGCAGTCCAGTGACAAGGGCCAGAAGGCAGAAGGGGACAAAGAAGCTGGTGATAGGGAACCCAAGGTTGAGTAAGGATATTGTTGATGTGTTGTGAGATTGTTAACCATTGTCATAGGGCAACCAACATTTGTAGTAACTGTTAAATGAGAAACTATTTTGTTCCGTAAGCCTTCATCTTAAGTGAGAATAACAGCACAATTGGAAGAGCGTAGTCAAGGTCACTGAACTGTGCATGTAGAAATTTTTGAAATGGCGTATCTTTGGTTATGTGTATTTTCACTAAAAAAAAAAAGAAGGTTGAGAAGTTAAGAGGGTTGATATGTTGTGGGGTTGTTAACCAATGTCATAAAACAATATGCGTACTACTGTCTCATGAGAAACTATTTGTTCTGTAAGCCTTCACCTGAAGTACCATAAAAAAAAAAAAAAAAAAAACTTATTCAAAAAAAAAAAAAAAAAAAAAAAAGAGTATGGAGTCAGGAGCCAGACTGTCTGGGTTTGAATCCTGGCTCCACTTCTTATTAGCTGTGTGATCTTGCACAAGTCCCTCATTCTCAATGACAATGTCTTTCTCTCAATTGGTGCTAATCACATTAGGTTAATACCACAGGCTCTGGAGTCAGACTGCTGGCCTTCAAATCCTGGCTCCGACACCTCCTGACTGTACGACCTTGGGCAAGTTACTAAACCTCTCTGACTTCAATTTCCTCTTGGGTATGATAAGGATACCTACTACACAGGCTTTTGTGAGGGTTAAATGTGTTCATGCATATAAGTACAAGAACTGGGCCTTGAATGGTACGTGCTATAAAAGTGTTTGCTGTTATTATTATTTATTATAAAAATGCATTCTAGTTCAATCCCAAGAACCCTAAGTGTATTACTATGTCTGTTTTGAAGATGACAAAATGGAGGCTCAGTGGAGGTTAAGCATGTTGTCCTAGGCCACACAGCCAGCGCACGGCAAGGCAGGGCTCCAAACTTCGGTGTTCCCACTACCTGAGTGTACCGTAGGATGAGGTGCTGGCCAGGCCGCAGGCCAAGCTGGCTATTCCCGGGCAGTGCAAATCGGATGCGGTAGGTGTCCTTGGTGACTTTGTCCACAGTGCTAATGCTGAAGGCCACGAAGGTCTCTGGGCTCAGGCTGGAGGGGCAGCTCTGCAACAGCAAAAGATCCAACCGGGCAGAGGCCGGGCTCAAGGGACGTACAGGCATCCACAAGCATCCCTCCCACTTTCCCCAATAAGAGGCTGTCCTGGCCAGGAAGTTTTCTGTACAACAGAGAGTAGCCCCATCTTAGCTTCTTTCATGCTCTAGTCTAGGAATGCCAGAGCACTTTATACTTAGCTTATTCTGGATAAAGAGCAAGCTCCTTAGCTGGACACTCAAGGGCCTAGTGGGCTGCCCTCCATCCTCACTGTACCTCCCATGCATCAGACGCTGGACTTTTCTTCATCCTCCCAAGAACACCCTGCTGCCTCCTCCCTCTGGGTATTTATTTGTTCAAGCTATGCCCTCTACCCAGAATACTCACTCTAATCTATGAAAGACCTAGCCATCCTTCAAATCTGCTAAAATCCAGATTTACAGAATTTAGAAAATGATGGGACCTTAAAGATGATCTAATCCAATATCCTTATTTTACATATGGATAACCCGAGGCCTGAGTGGTACAGACTTACTTGTCCAAGGTCACACTGTGAGCAGGGACTCAAGTTTCATGTCTTCTAAGTTGTAGCCCAGCGCCCTTACAACTCTACCCCACCTACACCTCCTCCAGGAAGGCTTCTCTGAATGCCAGGACTCACAGATCTCTCCCTCCTGTAAAATGCCCACGCCTGGTTCACTCTCGGGACGACCCCGCCTCCCCATGTCCAGCTCAGGGCCTGGCACGGTGTGCTCCTAAGGCAGCAGCTCTGCAGCCCCAACTCGCCATGGCAGTGCCAACAGTGTTACAGAACTGGCTGACACTCTCAGGCTTGGCCCCCTCCCACACCTCCCATCCAAGCCAGGACAACCTCTTCATTATCAGCCAGAGAAGCTGGGCACCCTCTGTCTAAGCTGCCTGGTGCTGTGAAAAGTGCTCTGGGCTGGGAGTCAGGAGACCTGGGTTTATAGCCCCAGGTCTTCCTTTGACCACCTGTGTGGCCTTAGGTATATCATTGGATTCTCTGGGTCTCTGTTTCCTTACCTGTAAAAAGGGACCACTCATCCCTGATAACCTTATATGATTATCAGGAGGGTCAGATGGGATAACAATGTAAAAGCATTTTACAGAATTACAGAATTTAAATTGTTATGAAAATTTAAAATTTTCTTCTATTATTACTTCATTAAAAGTAAATAAATAAAATGTATTATTAAACTGAAATATGCTATTTTGCATTATAATGCTGATAAAACCTTGTGATATCACTTAACATTTGTATATAATGAGTGGTAACAGCTACTATTTACTGATTGCTTACTATGTGCCAGGTGCTTTACATCCTCATCCCATGAAATCCTCACAACAACCTACAGAGTATTAACATCCCCATTTTTCAGATGAGAACACTGAGACTTAGTGAACTAAAATAACGTGTCCAAGATCACACAATTAACTGGCAGAACTGGACCTCAGCTCACATTCTTATTCTCAGTGACATCTTCTCTCAGTCGGTGCTAATCACATTAGGTTAATACCACAGGCTCTAGAGTCAGACTGCTGACCTTCAAATCCTGGCTCCGACACTTCCTGACTGTATGACCCTGGGCAAGTTACTAAACCTCTCTGACTTCAGTTTTCTCTTGGGTATGATAACAGAACCTACCACACAGGCTTCTGTGAGAATTAAATGTGTTCATCCATATAAGTACAAGAACTGGGCCTTGAATGGTAAGTGCTATAAAAGTGTCTGCTGTTATTATTATTTATTACAAAAATGCACCCACTAGTTCAATCCCAAGAATTCTCGGAGTCACGTAGTACTATGAATATTGTCCCTCTTCTATAAGTTGAGCTTTCTGAGGGCTGGTACACTGGCATCTTTACTTTATCATCAACCCCCTTGGGTGTGGCACACAGGGCATGAGTTTCCCAGTAGATCTGGGAGAAACTCATTCACTCATTCAACAATCATCTACTGTGCACCAACTGCAATCAATGCCAGGTGCTGCTTGAGGTGCTGGGGTTAGAGCAGTGAGTAAGACAGGGCCGCTTCTCCTGTGGAACTTACATTTAGAAGGAGAGGTGGACATTATACAAACAAGTAGATCTAGACGGCGTCTGGTGGTGCTGAGGGTTAAGGAGAGAAATGAAGCAGGGTGAGAGGACAGAGAGTGATGGGGGGCAGATGGACAGAGTAGTTAGGAAAGCCTCTTGGAGGAGGAGAAGTCTGAGCAGCGATTAGAAAAATGAGGGGGCCAGGCACGCAGAGATGGAGGGCAGTGAGGAGGGAGGAACACGGGCGTTGCCATGAATATTCCTCAGTCACTGGCAGAGGCCAGAGGACTCTGGTCCCAACCACTACCTTCCAGTGGCAGAACTACATGTAGACATTCAATGGGGATAAACGTAAAGTTGTCCTTTGGGGTTCAAAATAAAAATAACTGTATTTACTCAGGATGTATGATCTATAGGTTAGACAGAGCTTTGGCCTAGTTTTGGTGCTAACAAAGGGAAGCAGTTGGCCAAAAAGCGACGGTGATGTTGGGCTGCATTAACAGAGGTGGGGTGCCATGGAAATGGGAGGAGACGTCTTCACTCCACTCCACACTGATCAGAAGGGTCATGGACAATGGAAAGCCCATCAAGAGGCAGGCAACTAGGATGGAGACTCAAACCAGGCCTATGTACAGCAACAGAAGGAAAGGGGCCTCAGTTTCCCTATGTGTACAATACAAAGGTTGAACTCCATGGTCTTCTGATAGTCTGTAATTGTTACTGTGAACCCTCCCAAACATCACACTATAATTCTAAACTGCTTAGATCAGACCATGAAGCATTCTACAAGTTCATAAAAGGGGTAAGGGCCAGAGAAGAAAAATAGTAACAGTAGCAGTAGTATTGGTGGTGGTGGTAGTAATAATAATAATACAATCCCTTATTTACCTAGTATATAGCACGTGCTAGTTTGCCCCATGAGGGCAAGGACTGTCTGTCTTGCTAACTCTCAAATCCCTAGTGCTTATCATAGGGCCTGGTATATAACAGGTACTCAAAATATACTTGTTAAACTAAATGAATGCCAGGCTCTGTGCTAAACATCACAAATGTTTAGACCAATTTTACAGATGAGGAAACTAAGGCTTGGGGAGGTTAAGGAGCTTGGGGAGGTTAAGGGACTTTGCCTAAAACCACACAGCTGTTAGTAAGTGCCGAGGCCAGGCTTTGCACTTGCTTCCATTACGCACACTCTTTTCTCTCAGCTGTAGAGTCAGAGAAGGCCTCCCAGAGCAAGTGACGCTGGGCAGGGCCAAGGTCCGATTGACTGCTACCCTGGCCCTGCGGCTGAAAGGCAGCCCTCCCTCACCTGTGGCTCCTCCCCACTCAGCAGGCTCCTGTCCTTGCTGGCTCGGGCTGCCTCCCACCTTGCCAGGTCTCGGTGATAGAGGTCGAACACACAGGGTGAGCAGCCACTGCCACAGCACTGGGATGGCAAGGGCTCCACCGGCCGCAGCTGCAGCCAGGCTTCGTCATCGTCCTCCTCCTTCTCACTCATTGTTAGTGGGGCCTGGGCAGCCTGGGGAAGGCAGGGCCTGGGAGGGACGACCGGGTGCTTTTTCCAGAGCAGGCCTGGCTCGTAGAGGCCACGTGCCCAGGCTCTGCTCCCTCGTCAGCCTGGAAGAGAGAAAACATATAGGTTGCCCTCTGGTCACTGCCATTCCTCACATTCTCAGTGGGGCCTGCTAGTTGCCAGGCTCTGTGCAAGCACGGGGGACAGGGATGAATCAGCAAGAGTCTGCTGCTCTGTCTGGTGGGGGAGGCAAGCAGGCAGGACACAACAATTAAAGCTGGCAGCCAGGCTTTCCCATCTCTGCCTATGCTCTGAGTGCTGTGTTAAGCATTTTACATAGGTTATTTCACTGAATTTTAAAAACTTTTTAAATGATGAAACAAAATATACACACAGAAAGATGCATAAACGTTTACATGCAATTTAATAACTGTAAAACACCTGTGAAAAGAACCTTGCCAGCATCCCAGAAGCCACCTGTGTGTCCCTTCCTGATCACAATTCCCTCTCTCCCCACAAGGTAACTACCATCCTGACTTCTGTGATAATCATTTCCTTGCTTTTCCTTAGTTTTGCCACCTATGTTTGCAACCCTAACCAATACCATTCAGCTTTGCCTGTTTTTTACCTTTATATGAAGACAATCCTAGTGTATTCTTTCATGTCTGGTTTCTTTCACTCAGCATTGTTGGTGAGATTCATCCACCAAATTGTTGCATCTTACTTAATCTTTAGAACAACGAGAGAGGTAATAGGGGGTCCCATTTTACAGATGAGAAAACTGTCCTGGGGAGGTTTAATGACTTATCCATGGTCACACAGCTCCTAAAGTGGCAGCAGCAGGATTTTAACTTCAGTTTGTTTGGTTCTAGAGCCTCAGGTCTTAACCAGTCTGATAGATTATTCCTCAACCATAGGAAAACATGAAGAGGAGGTTGTGACTGTCCAGGTAAGAGGTGATGAGCACCTGGACAAGAGCAGCTTCAGGCAGGATCAATTACATAAATGGTGAAGAGGGATCAATAGGGCATAAGGACTGACTAGATGTGGAAAGTGAGAGAAATGGAGGGGTTAAAGGGACATCCACGTATCTGACTTGGATCTCTGGGTAGACAGTGGGCTCAAGAGAAGAAGCCAGGTTTTGGGGGAAGGAGGTACAGAGAAAAGTTCAGTTTCAGATATGGTGAGTCTGAAGGGTCCATGGGGCATCCAAGTGCAAAATCCAGCTGTCTGCTGGATTAAACAGGTCTAGATATCTATGAGTCAGAATCAACTCAACAGCAATGGGTTTAGTTTGGTTTGGTTTTAGATATCTAATTGTTCAATAATTTTTGCATTCTGTTAGATCATCTTTCCTTGGAGTGGGTACAAATATGGGCCTCTTCTGGTCAGTTGGCCAGGTAGCTGTCTTCCAAATTTCTTGGCATAGATAAGTGAGCACTTCCAGCACTGCATCCATTGGTTAAAACTTCTCAATTGGTATTCTGTCAATTCCTGGAGGCTTGTTTTTCTGCCAATGCCTTCAGTGCAGCTTGGACCTCTTCCTTCAATACCATCGGTTCCTGATCATATGCTACCTCCTGAAATGGTTGAATGTCGACCAATTCTTTTTGGTACAGTGACTCTATGTATTCCTTCCATGTGCTTTTGATGCTTCCTGCATTGTTTAATATTTTCCCCGTAGAATTTTTCAATATTGCAACCCGAGGCTTTAATTTTTTCTTCGGTTCTTTCAGCTTGAGAAATGCTAAGCATGTTCTTCCCTTCTGGATTTCTATCTCAAGGTCTTTGCATATTTCATTATATAATACTTTACTTTGTCTTCTCAAGATGCCCTTTGAATTCTTCTGTTCAGCTCTCTTACTTCATCATTTCTTCCTTTCGCTTTAGCTACTGTATATCCAAGAGCAACTTTCAGAGTCTTCTGCTGACATCCATTCTGGTCTTTTCTTTCTTTCCTGTCGTTTTAATGACCTCTTGCTTTCTACACGTATGATATCCTTGATGTCATTCCAGAACTTGTCTGGTCTTCGGTCGTTAGTGTTCAATGCATCAAATCTATTCTTGAGATGGTCTGTAAATTCAGGTGGGATATACTCAGGGTCGTACTTTGGCTCTCGTGGACTTGTTCTAATTTTCTTCAACTTCAACTTGCATATGAGCAACTGATGGTCATTCAAAAGCAGCTGCAGCAGTACATCAACAGGGAACTGCCAGAAAATTCAAGTCAGATTCAGAAGAGGACGTGGAACAAAGGATATGATTGCTGATATCAGATGGATCCTGGCTGAAAGCAGAGAATACCAGAAAGATGTTTACCTCTGTTTTACTGACTATGCAAAGGCATTCGACTGTGTGGCTCATAACAAATTACGGATAACATTACAAAGAATGGGAATCTCAGAACACTTAATTGTGCTCATGAGGAACCTGTACTTAGACCAAGAGGCAGTTGTTTGAACCGAAAAAAGCGGATACTGCATGGTTTAAAATCAGGAAAGGTGGGCGTCAGGGTTGTATCCTTTAACCATACTTATTCAATCCGTATGCTAAGCAAATAACATGAGAAGCTGGACTATATGAAGAACACGGCATCAGGACTGGAGGAAGACTCATTAACAATCTGTGATACGCAGATGACACAACCTTACTTGCTCTAAGTGAAGAGAACTTGAAGCACTTATTGATGAAGATCAAAGATCACAGCCTTCAGTATGGATTACACCACAACATAAAGAAAACAAAAATCCTGACAACTGGACCAATAAACAACATCATTATAAAGGGAGAAATATTGAAGTTGTCAAGGATTTTATTTTACTTGGGTCCACAATCAACGCCCATGCAAGCAACAGTCAGGAAATCAAAAGACACATTACACTGGGCAAATCTGCTGCAAAAGACCTCTTTAAAGTGTTAGAAAGCAAAGATGTCACTCTAAGGACTAAGGTGTGCCTGACCAAGCCATGGTGTTTTCAATAGCCTCATATGCATGTGAATGCTGGAAATGAATAAGGAAGACCGAAGAAGAATTGATGCCTTTGAATTACAGTGTTGGCGAAGAATACTGAATATAGCATGGACTGCCAGAAGAATGAACAAATCTGTCTTGGAAGAACTACAGCCAGAATGCTCATTAGAAGTGAGGATGGCAAGACTTTGTCTCACATACTTTGGTCGTGTTATCAGGAGGGACCACTTCTTGGAGAAGGACATCATGCTTGGTAGAGTAGAGGGTCAGGGAAAAAGAGGAAGACCCTCAACGAGATGGACTGACACAGTGGCTGCAACAATGGGCTCAAACATAACAATGATTGTGAAGATGGCCCAGGACCAGGCAGTGCTTTGTTCTGTTGTACATAGGGTTGCTGTGAGTCGGAACCAACTTGACGGCACCTAGCAACGACTATCTAAGTCTGGAGATAGAGCTCTGGGTAACTGACACCAAGGGAGGGAGGGCTAGGGAGAGGAAGAGAAGAGGCCATTTTCTTTGAGGGCCTGCCTCATCACTCCCTCCATGAGTGCTCACTACACCTGGTCCATCCCTGCTCATGGCAGGTGTTGAAGAAATACTTAAGTGAGCTTATCTCTATAGTATAGCATTTCATACTGTTCAGAAATAACAAGTTTACATGTATTTCTACTCTTTGAGACTGTGAATTCCTTGAGGGCAGAGACCTATTTTTTATTCATTTCATGAAACAGTCCAGTGGCTATTTTTAAAAAATATGTGTTATAGGAAACCGTGGGAAGAAGATGTGGCAGTCTGCCTCTGTAAAGATTACAGCCTTGGAAACCCTATGGGGCAGTTCTACTCTGTCCTATAAGGTCACTATGAGTTGGAATTGACTTGATGGCAGTGGGTTTGGTTTTTTGGTTTGTTATAGGAAAAGAAGGAAGAAAAAAAGGAGCTTGATTTCAAGGCTGTTAGGTAAACAGTCTAAAAGACAGATCAGTAAGGAACAGTTAAATAACCATGATCTATTTTGAGATGTTTCTAAGAGAGAAGTTTGGGATTTATTAGGGTTCTCCATATTTACATGTGGATTCCCACAGTTTATACAGAAATAGACCTATCTGATTGTCTTACCTGCAAGCAAGGAATTCACTTAAAATCTTACATGCCAATCAAAGTAAAAGAAGGTGTTCCCTCCCTCTTGGTAGAGAGCAAAGCTGAGGCGAAGTCTGATGTTACAGCCATCTGAACGTTATTTGAACTCATAACCAGTGTAAACATCATAACTCTAAAATGCAACCTCTGAGAGCTCCTAGCCTCTGGTTTCCTTCATTTCATTTCTACCTACTAGGGAAGGACTGCTGCCTGAGGTGCCAGGCTGCAGAGATGAGTGACATTCGTCCCTGCTCTGGAGGAGCTCCTGGCCTAGTGGAAGGGTCATCCACTAAATAGGTAAGAACTGTTAAAACTGATGCCACTTACAGGGCTAAACGCTTAACACTGTCTCACATAGTCCTCCCAAAAGCCTTATGTGGTAGGTCATGCACTTCCTTACTTCACAGAGAAGAAAACGGACACTCAGGTCAGGAAGCCAGAGGTGGTAAAACCTATACACAGGCCTCCAGGCTGGTGCTCTTTCTCACTAAACTTCGAGCTTTTGGAAGGCAGGGGAGTGCAGAGCTGATGCCTGGCACTGGACTGGCACAGACCAGCGGCCCAACTTGCTGAATGATCATTGAATTTTATGGGTACCTTAAAGCCTTTCGATGGTACTAATTTCATTCGTGCATTCATGCATAAAGGGCTAGGATTGAGGTGCAGGCCAAGTGTGTGGGAAGTCAGAGGAGCAAACCACGAAGTCTGCTGAAAGGACAGGAAAGTCTTGCTTCATGGTTCCCAATCACTCCCCAGGAGTCCTAATCTTTAAGATCTTTTCTGCTTTTTCCTGCTTTTCACTCCCATCTACACCACAGCTTCCAGGAGTCACAAAGATGTGCTTCCAGTCTTTCCCCACATCATCCATCAGAACACTGGTCATCAGCTCTGATCACACCAGTCTCCTGTTCAGCAACCTTCAATAGCTCCCCACTGCCTACTGGATAGAATGAAATCTCCTTGCCTGGTGCCCAAGGCTCTTTCTGATCAGAACTTGTCCAAATTCTCTTCCCACTTAGTACTGGTTTTATAAGGGCAGTCCCTCTATGTGAAATAAATCTTCTATAGAGGAAAGGGTTTGGCTTCAGAAAGCCTGGTTTCACCACTCATGAGCTCTATGACTTGCCAGGCTGGGACCCCCTTGAGGGAAAAAATGGTGTCTTATTTCCTTCTGTATTCTATTACCAAGCCCAGGACTGGCATATGGAAGGCTCCCAGTGACTGGTGAGCGATCGTTCAGTTTACACATGTGGTCTGGGGGCCAGGCACAGTGCTAGGTGCTGCGGCATAGCAAGTGAACAGGACATGGTTCCTCTCTTCATAGAGCTTGCAGCCTAGCAGTGCGTTACAGTAATTCAATCCATATATTATGAGTAAATGAGGCCTGGGCCCTTCTTCACACCAGTTTCTTACTCCGCACGGTTTTTGTGAGGTAAGAGAAGTGAGAGGGCTCTGTCACCTGTAAATTGCTATACAGTGTGAGGGTTATTTACATCATTCTTTGTCTTGAATTTACGTTCTCCACATTTTAATAACGCTGCTTTCTCTGGTATTTTGGGAACTAGTAAAGATGTTGCTCAAGTCAGTCATGATTTTTTTTTATTGTGGTGAAATATACACAACATACATTTTGCCATTTTAACCACAGTTATGCAGCCATCACCAGTTTCCAAAATTTTTTCATCATCCCAAACAGAAACTCTGTACCCATAAAGCAATAAATTCCCATTTCCTTCTCCCCTCAGCCCTGTGGAACCTCTAATCATCTTTCTGTCTATGAATTTGCCTATTCTAGACACCTCATATAAGTGAACTGATACACTCAGCATAATGTTTCCAAGGTTCATCCATGTTGTACATAACATGTATTAGAACTTCATTCCTTTTCATGATGGAATAATATTCTATTGTATGTATATACCACATTTTGTTTATCCATTCACCTGTTGATGGATACAGGTTGTTTCCACAGTCGTGAATTTTAAAGACTCAGGTCATGCATTCTCTCAGTCTCCACTTTTAAGTCTGAGAGGCACCATCTTTAAGTCACATGTTGTTCCCTTTGCCTGGACACTCTCCCCACCCTCCCCCAGAGGCCCTCGCTGAACCTTCCCCTTCTTGTTCTGTCATGCACCCTATGTTTCTAGTATGTATTCATTCATTAAACACGTATTTACCGAGTGCCTTCTATGTGCTGGAACCCGTCTTGGTAGGCTGGGGATACAGCAGTGAAGAGACAGATACCCCTGCACTGAAGGAGCTTACATTCAAGTGGGAGCGACCGTTATTAAAGAAGACCAAAACGGAAAATGTATATTATGTCAGTGTTAAATGCTAAAAAGAAAAATAACTAGGGAACAGGGACAGAAAGTGTGCGGTATGTTGCAACTTACTTTTTTTTACTTGCATTCTGTCTGTATCTTCCACTGAAATGAAAACTATACATCCCACATGTTTTTTTCACCAACGCAAACCCAGGCCTGACACAGTGAGCATTTGAGAAGTGCTGAACAAGGAGCAAAGGAACACTTCCATTGTTCTGGCCTTGCTTCTAGGAAGCGGAAAGGGGAATCCAGAAAGAGAAATTCCGAGAAAATGGGAAGAAAGTTAACTCACTTACGGCGTTGGGGAAGAGGGGTGCAGTCAGAGAAGTAATCGGGTGCAGGGCTGGTGTGGTGGAACAGGGCCACTCTCAGGTCTAGGGGAAGGGCAGCGATGGAAGCGGCCGCAGCAAAGTGAAATGGGTGTAAGGGAAAGTTTCGAAACTTTTACTGAGCACCCACTACGTGTCCAAAATTGTAAGTGCGTTAGCTGGCTTAAGGATTTCTATCCCAAACTTTACAGCAAGAGACACTGTGGTTCAGAGAAGGAAGTGCCTTGCCCAAGTTCAAACCGCTTGTAAGCAGTCAAGGATGTCCTAAATTCAGGTTTGAATCCCCGTACTCTTTTCCCAGTCCGGCCCGAGCTGGTACCACAACCACTCACCTACACTCCTGCGCTTCTCTTCACGTGAGGATCTTTCAGGTTCCGCCCCACTCACGGAGGTGGGGAGTACTTAGCTGGTCCCACCTATAAAAAAATGGTAACGGCCTGATGGGGTGGAGCAAGACAGGATGCTGTGAGGGTGATTGGTTGAAGTGGCTGCCTTTCATAAATGTGAGCGTCAGTGCCCAGCCCTTTTCGTTCCCAGCAGGCCCTGCGCGAGGGAAGATGGCGGCGTCCGAGTGGAGGTCTTGAGGCGACCTAATTGCTATGGCGTTGACATCTTGGCCCGCAAGGCGGGCGCTGTCCGGCCCCAGGCGGCTCGGCCTTGGGGGCTTCGGGGCTCCGAGACGCGGGGCGTACGAGTGGGGTGTGCGCTCCACGCGGAGGCCTGAACCTCGTCCCCAGGACAGAGTGTACGAGATCCCTGGACTGGAGCCCATCACCTACGCGGGGAAGATGCACTTTATGCCCGGGATGACACGACCGGTCTTCCCGCCCTGGGACCGCGGCTGGACGCACCCGAAGTTCCGCCGCTCGCCCCCGATTCACGAGCAGCAGCTGTACAAGGACCAGGCCTGCTACATTTTCCACCAGCGTTGCCGCCTCCTCGAGGGTGAGGCCCCAGGCCAGGCGGGAGGGGACCTAGTTCCCTCTGCCCTGCCCTGACCCCGACTCTTGTGGCCTTGGACAAGATACTGAAACCCCCTGGGTTTCCTCGGTTTCTTCGTCTGCGAAATGGGGCGGATCGTGATTGCCATCTTGCAAGAGTTGTCAGGATTAAGTGGGATAACAGATTACGAAAACGGGGTAAACTGTAAAGAGCTGTGCATGTGTGAGGGAATAGTAGAGAGTTTGAATGTCAAAGTGAAGAGACCTGGTTTCTAGGCTTAGCCCTGCTGCCAACTCGCTGTGTGACTTTGGGCAAGTGGTTGAACTTTCCTGAGCCTCCATTTCCTGTGAAATGAGTAGTTTTGATTAGATGGCTCATATTGTCCCTTCCAGCTCTGACACCTGGAAATGTGACTGTACATTTAAGAAACAGAGGGAGGCAGAGTATAATGGAAAGATATAGCAGAAAGCGTGTTTGTTTCATCTCCAGGCCCATCACCTCATGTCACAGGATTGGTAATTGTGACAGACAGGGGGAGTGATTTGCCCACAGGTTCACTGTGGGTTAATAATGAAGCCAGGACTATAACGCTTGCTTCCTGGATCAGTGCCCTTTGTGAAAAGTCGAGCTGAGATGTTTTCAAGAAAAGTATCTGGACCTAAAAGCCTAGCCCATTTTCCTTCTACTACTCTCACTGAGAACAGATCAAAATGACTGAGCCAAAACCAGCCTGCCAGTGTAGAAGCAGTAATTTCCAGAGTCTATATGGGGGTGGAGGAACTTGTTTATTGAGAGTCTTTTTCCATTCTTCCTCCCTCTAAGTCAGAATGGAGATAGGACAGGTCTAGAAAGCACGAAATGGTTGAGGCAACTGGGAGACAGTATTTTCCAAGGAGTAATTAAGAAAGAAAAAGATCTGGCAGAATTTGGAGACTAAGCCTGATAATAATCCTAGGGTTGAAAAAAACGTAAATCAGCCAGCCTCTTAAGCTGCTCAAACCCATTCCTAAAAGCTGATTGTCCAGCTTTTACACACTTCAGTATCCTCACAGGGTGCTGTGAAGGACCGCACAAGACTTAGCACCCTTGAGTGACCCTGGTAATAGAATACCACACGGATGAATAGTTTAGCAGTATTTTAGAAGTTAAGATTACATTTGTTTGAGTAGACTGAAAATGTATCCTACACTTTCACCACGTGCAGAGAGGCTCTGTAAAGACTAGTAAAATTCTTCAAGATACAGGGCTAGTGAAGCAGATTGGAGTAATGAAGAGATACGGGCTTTAGGGTAGACAGATTCAGGTTCGCATCCCAGCTTGTCGTTTATAGGGCTGAAGTGACTTAAAGCTAATTCCTTTGTGTCTTTGAGTCTCATCCTCCATTCCATAAAATCCCATCTAACTTGTTGGTAAAGCTGGCACAGAGTAAGTAGATGGTGACACCCAGTAGATGGCAGCTCTAATTATTACAGATTATCCATATACTAGTTAACAATAAAATCTTAATGTTTTATCCATTTGCAAGTTTAAGGAACAGTGGCAGTGTCAGGACTAAAACGCAGGTTACCTGACTCCCAGTCCAGGGTTCTTTCTACTGTACCACAAAATCTAGAAGTTAAATTTCTAAACATTTGTAAATCTATTGTAATGTCTCATGAGCCTTAAAGTGAAATGTCTCGTTGCCCTCCTTGCCTTTTATTTCTTAACACAGAAAAATTGCCAGGGGGCACTTCCCCCAGAGTGCCCTGAACCAAAAAACCAAACAGTTGCCGTGGAGTCACTTATGACTCATGGTGACCCCGCATGTTTCAGAGTAGAACTGCGCTCTATAGCGTTTTCAAGATTGTAACTGTTCAAAAGCAGGTCACCAGGCCTTTCTTCTGAGGCACCTTTGGGTGGGTTCTAACTGCTAATCTTTCAGTTAGTAGTTGAGTGTGTAATCTTTTGAGCCACCTAGGGACTCCCAGCCATATATATGTTGGGGTAGCAAATGTGATTTTGTTTAAACCACAGCCTGCTGAGTGATGTAGAGTGATCTCAGCTTCAGTTTGAATTCCTCCCATGGCAGGAACTCACTACCTAAAATAACTGTTAACCAGCCTTAACTAGTAAGTCATTCCTGAAGTTGAGTTGAAATCTGACTCTCCTGGCTTCCCCTCTTCATTTTTGGTTCTGACCCCTCAGGTGTTACAGAACCCACCCAGTCCAATCTCTGTCAAGGCAGTTTTTTCCCCAAGATGCTACCCTGCAGACTTAAGTACCTATTCCTTAGTTGTTGCCTTTTTTTTTTTTTTTTTTTTTTTTGTCACTGATTACCCCAAAGGTGTAAAGCAGGCCATCTGGCTTACCAAGACCAAGTTAATAGAAGGCCTCCCAGAGAAAGTGCTTAGTCTTGTTGACGATCCAAGAAACCACATAGAGAAACAAGATGAGCGCGTTTTGAACATAATTTCTCACGCCCGTCTCTGGCACTCAACTGAAGACATCCCCAAGAGAGAGACCTACTGGTAAGTTTCCCAAGTAAATAAGATTTCCCTCTGATGGACCTTGGAGTCAACCTGTTGCTTTAAGTCACCCAAATATTTCTTCTTTTCTCCAAGCCCAATCATTGTGGACAGTCTGATTCAGCTGTGTAAATCCCAGATTCTCAAGTATCCTGCTCTGACCCAGCGGATCTGTGCCAAAAACTACTCGTTTTCCACCACCTGGAATCGAGGTCGGTCATCTTGTATACCAGAAACCCTTGGTGTGTTTTCTATCCTTCTGCTGTTAGCCCCGCCACCAGATCACATTTCAAACCACCTCTGCCCCATACCTGTCCTCACTCCTGTACGTGATGCACTTCTGTAGGCTCAGACAGATTATTTTCAATATTATTAGCCATGGCCCAGCCTTTTTTTTTTTAATCATTTTTTTCCAAGACAGTTAATTCAGTAATATCTATTGAGTGCCTGCTGTGTGCTTGGAATGCCTAAATGTTGAAGATAAGGAAATAATAACAAAGCAGATACAGTCTCTGCCCTCACAAAGCTCATATTCTACTGCAGCAGCCTTCTTATCCCCATTCATTCTTCTCTACTCTTCCAAATCCATTTTCTACATAGCTGCTAGAGTGATCTTTTTAAAATAGAAGTCCTTTGTGTCCCTGCCCTGCTTCATATCCTTCGCTGTCTCTCAGAGTTTAAACCGTTTATCGTGGTATACTAGGTCCTTTGTGATTTGGCCTTCACCTACGTTTCTAGTCTTACTTCTTGTACTACTGCCCTGCTACCCTTATCCCTAAATTTAAACTTGAGCTACTTGCAGATTTTTGGCATCAAACTTTTACATTTTTGTGCATTTGCACGTGCTGTGCATTCTGTCTTGAATGCTCTTTTTTGTTTTCTTCATTTGATTAAATTTTACTTGACTATAAGACTCAACTCAAGCCCTTTTCCTTTTGTGAATCAGGCTGGGTTAGTTATTCCTCCTCTGTGCTCCTACTGCCCATTATGCTTACTTTTGTCATAGCACATATTACACTGTATTGTAATTATCTCATCACTTTTTCTCTGCCCCACTAAACTGTGAACTCCCAATGGCAGGGACTGTCTTAACCAGTTTTGTCTACAGTTGTAAAAAATGCCACGGTGGTGGGGGCTTCTGACATTCTCTAACTTCGCAAGGGGGAAGGAGAATCATTATCAGCATCAACAGCCCAAGGCTGATTTCTATGAGTTGGAGGTCAGAACATACCTCCACCCTCCGCTTTTTTATCAATTCTGACACTAGCCATCCCTTCCACGGCACTCTCTGCTTCTCTCCTGGGTTTGATAATTTGTTGCAGTGGCTACATAGAACTCACTGTACTTACAGTTATGGGATTTATTAGGGAAGTAACAGGTTACAATTCAGGATACAGTTCTTCGGTTAGGACAGCCTCTTCTTGGCCATGCCTGCAGGCAGGCCTCTTTATGGCCCTTGGCCCCTCAGCCTGGCTTCTGCCATGCTTGGGCAAGTGTTACAAAGTTCTTTAGCTTTGCCAGTAGGTGCCCAGAGGCATCCCACTCCACCAGTAAGCCTTGGCCCAGAGGTGCTCAGCTCTCTCCCTCCGTGGGTAGGCAAGCCTAACTCTGCCTGACAAGTGCCCAGAGGCACCCCATTCTGCCAGGAAGCCTCTTTCCTGAAGGCACTCAGCTCTCTTACTCCATGGGTTGGCCTACCCACTGTAACTGCCATGCTCCGTAGGCCGGGAAGCCCACTGCCCTATCTTGCACTGGTCTCCTGGTTCTGCTACTGCCTTTTCTCTGCTCCACTCACCGTCTTGTGCCGTCTCCGGTGTTACAGCTCTCTCTCTGTCTCCTGGTCTAGTAGGTTCTCAGCACAGGGACCCTGGGTCCAAAGATGTGCTCTGCTCCCATATCTTCTTCGTGGTAGTGAGGTCCCCCCCACCCCTTGTTCTGGGGTTGACTCTCTTTTTTAAGCTTAGCAGGATAGCAAAACTGACCAATCCCCTTAGTGGGCCATGCACACCATATTTGCATAGCCCCACCTAATCATTTTGTGGGAGTCACAAAGACTGGCTAGAAGGGTCGTATTAAATAATTCACCACACTGCAACAGTGTCCAACACTTCCCAATTGAAGGGAGGGATGAATGAATACCAAATCTCAGGTGTTTCAGGCAGGGGCATTCAGAACACACATTCTGATTGGTGGAATCATGGAACAGGAAAACTAGTTATAGAATAATCTGGGATTTTCAGGACATCTGTTTAGTCAGGTTTCTCCAGCTTGCCCCTTTGAATATGGACTTCCTGGCTATAAGTCAGCTTTGCAGAGGTAATGGCACCACTAAGGAAATTAGTGAACCTCATTAATAGAGGAGTACTTGTTGGCCCATCATCAAGTATTACCTCTAATTAAACTGCCTCATTTGGAGCTGTCACTGGAGGAGGGATGTGGAGGGAATTGAATTAGAAACCACACCAGAGTGGTCTGTGGGGAGAATCTAAAACCCAAGGTTAGGAGAGGTCCAGGCACATTCATTTTCCTTGCAGATTCTATGTGAGGAAACAGGAAATACTTTAGAAAACTATTCTTGAAGTGTAAATATGATGTATTTGAACCAGCAGATCAGAATTTATTCATACAGAGTTGTATTCCTTTTTTACGTATCCAGTAAGGGAGGTCACATACTGATTAAATGACAATACTGTTGCCTAAACCAATTTTTATTCATATGAAGGTCACCCTCAATCCATTACCATCACACCATGATTTTGACTATTTCTAAAAATCCAAGCACCTACAGCAGAAGATTTGCCTCTATATGGAGACTCCTTAGGAGGCCATTCTTTAGGAGTCTTTCCAGGCACGTTTTCTCCAGTGGAGGCATGCGGCCTCTGTGGGGACCTCTGTGAAGGGCCCTTACTGGCTTGTCCATGCTTATGACTGCAAGCTTGTTGATGAGTCAGGTTTCAGTTGGTTTCCTCATACCACTCACATCTCCATGTGTCACATATGCTAATCTGACTGAAGTGAGGCTTTCTGACTGACCCGGTTCTTTTCACCACCAGTTGTTGAAGCCAGTCTGGCCCTTTTCATTACTTCTCTCTCCATCCCTCTTTCCCTACTATAATATACTCTAGTCATCTGGACTTATTTCCCTAAACTCTGTCATGATGTTGCACCCTTCTATGCCTTGCACATGTTATTCCTCAACTAGAATGCTTTTCATCCCCTTTCTCTGCCTGGCAAACTATTACCCAGTGGTTTTCAACCAGGGGCAATTTTACCAATGCCTGGAGATATTTTTGATTGTCATGAGTTGGGGGGGAGCAAAGAAGAGGGGTGCTGCTGGCATCTAGTGGGTACGGGCCAGGGATGCTGCTAAGCATCCTACAATGCACAGGGCAGCCCCCCTCACCAACGGATTATCTGGTCTGAAATGTGACTAGTGCTGAAGTTGAGAAACCCTGCTTTTATTCATTCTTCACACCTAGTTCTAAGGCATTGCCTCCTTCGGGAAGTCCCTGGCCTGAGAAGGTTAGTTTTTACTGTTTCTGAATATGGTTCATACTTTTGTTGTAGCTCCTACTACTTGGTGAGCTTCTTGAGAGCAGAGAGTGACTGTCACTTATCTCTGGGTGCTCAGCTTAGAGCAGGTGCTTGGGAAGATGTGTGTGGGGCGGACCTGAACAAATGGAGATCACCAGGCCTCAGTTCGTTGGAAAGGGAACCCAAGGAAGAAGAGTGCATTGTTTTCATCCCCCCTTGAGAATCCCAGGATTACCGTCTTAACGGAAAATTGTGTTTTCTGATTAGGCTGACATCTAGAAAAGCTATAAATTACTTGAGAAACTTGTGAGGATGAAGGCTGTAGGCTTTGCCGAGCTGAGATAAGGTGTTAGACCACGCTAGACTAATCGTCTTTCTTTCCTTGTAGAGTCTGCTCTCCTTCAGGTCCGTGGGTCTGGCGGAGTCCGATTGAGTGCCAAGAATCCTCTGCCCCCCATTGCCTCCAGAGAGGAGGTTGAGGCTACTGAGAATCATGTTCTTGAGACCTTTTGTCCCATATCTCCCACTATTGATCTTCAGGAGTGCAGTGTTTATGACGTGAAAGATGACACAGGTGAGTGTCAAAGCCTTTGATTTTCAGGCAGTACATAGTGGACGTGCTTTTTCCAAAGGGAAACGAAATACTGAGTATTTGCTATGTGCTAGGCACCTCGCAGGAGTCCTGGTGGCACAGTGGTTAAGCGTTCAGCTGCTAACTGAAAAGTTGGCGGTTCGAAGCCACCAGCAGCTCTGCAGGAGAAAGATGTGGCAGTCTGCTTCCATAAAGATTACAGCCTTGGAAACCCTATGGGGCAGTTCTACTCTGCCTATAGGGTCACTATGAGCCGGAATTGACTTAATGGCAACAAGTTTTTGGTTTCAGCACCTCATGTTCATTATCTCCTGGGATTTATGTAGCAGCCCCATGAGATATACTGTTATCGTCATTTTATAGGCAAGGAAGCTGAGGCTCAAGGAGGTTCTGTAATTTGCTGAAGGTCACACAGCAGAGCCAGACTCCAAAGCACATGCTCATTCCACCAGGCTGTCTCCCTCAACCCCATCAGCATTCTCTCACTCAGTTTCCTCCTTCCTTGGAGAAGGTAGAATTAGAACCACTTTAAAAATCTGGCTTTGTTTTTTTTACTCCTGAGAAGTGACTCTGTCACATCAGAGTTTTAATGGATGGCTTGCAGGGCTTTTGACCAGGGGCCAAATGTTTCCTATATTAATAAGGTTCCTTGAAAGATGCCCTCTGTATACTCACCCAGTAAACTCTGGCCAGCCTCTTTCTAGGACTGAGGAAGCCCCCACGGGCCTTGATCAGGACTATTAATCCAAATGCCATCAACTAAGACACCACCATCCACCCAGTCAGCTAAGACAGAAACTAGGGAGTCAGGCTAGACTGGCCCCAACTCCTGCAATCCAGTCAGTCATTATGACCTGTACCTTCTTCCTCCTTAACCTCTGTATATTTCCACAACAGTCTACAATCTAGCTCAGGCCCTAATGTTTCTCACCTAGTCTGTGCCACAGCCTCCCAACTGGTTGGTCTGACTCCAGGGTACTTTCTCCCTAGTCCATCTAACTCATCACTCCAGAGTACTCTTTCTAAAACAAGTTTAATCCCTTGCTTTCCATACCCACCTCCCCATTGCCTGTCAGATAAAGTGTGAACTTCTTAGCTTATGAGGGCCTTTCTGTCTGGCCTCTGCCTCTTTCTCCAGACTCATCTTTGCCTCCTCCCCCACATGCATCCCTTATTCCAACTATATTAACACATCTTGTTCTTTCTCACCACCGTGCTTTGGCACATCTTCTTCCTTCTCCCTGCAACTCATGCCTTTTTGTCTTCAGCTTGCTAACTCTTCATCTTTCACAGTTCATTCTAGGAATTACTTCCTCTCAAAAATGCTCAGAGATTTTTCCAGTCTGATCAGGGGCCTTTCATCTGGCCTCCCATTGCCCTGTGACTCCCTTATATCTTGATATGTTCCTCCATACAGATGTGATCAGTTTTCTTGTCTGTCTCCCCTGTAGTCTGTGAACTCCTCAAAGGCAGTGGTGGGTTCTGCTTGGCCTCTGTTCCTCGTACCTGGCTCAGAGCTTGGCACATACTGATGCTGGGTATTGATGTGTACTGAGTAACTGAAGCAAGGGCTGGGAGGCAGATGGGGAAGCCACGTCTCCTTCTCTGAAGTAGTGCTTTCCTCTGAGACTTCGGAGCCCACATTTTCCCAGCCTCTTTCTTTCTCCTTCTTACCTACATTCACTAATACAGGTCACTCATTCTAGAAGCCCTCAGCCTACCAAGGGTTTACCCATAGCCACAGAGGGGAAGAGAATGATGACCTGATAGGGTCATGGCTTAGAGAAACAGTGCTAAATTTTGATTCATCCCTGGGTGGCGCAAACGATTAAGTGCTCAACGACTAGTCAAAAGGTTGGAGGTTCGAACCCACCAAGAGGCGCCTTGGAAGACAGGCCTGAGGATCTGCTTCCGAAAGGTCACAGCCTTAAAAACCCTATGGAGCAATTCTACTCTGTACACGCGGGGTCACCATGAGTCGGAATCAACTCCACGGCAACTAACACCAGCAGTAATAAACTTTGCTTCCCGGACCAGTGTTGTGCAGTGTTGTGTAGAGTGAGGTATGAGGCAAGTCATTTGTTATGATAATAAAGTATTGATTTTTGCAAATGATTTGCTTCATTTTTAATAATTACCACAGAGTTCAAGTTATTCTTCTAGTAATATCACTATCATCTGTGTCCTTGAATGAGAGAGAAAGGGGTAGAGTTAGAGCTAGTATGCAGGAGTCACCTATAAGGGGTTGGCAAATATTTGCTGTAAAGAGCCAGATAGTAAATATTTTAGGTTTTGCAGATTACATATGGTCTCAGTTACAGGTACTCAATAGACATACATAAATGAGTGGGCATGACTGTGTTCCAATAAAACTTTATTTATAATAATAGGCAGTGGGCTGGAGTTTGCCAACTCCTAAGCTATAGGGATAAGATCTACCTCTGGGTCCCTCTGTAGTGCCTGACGCTGAGCTAAGGGTGAGGTAACTTTCCTGAGGCTTCACAGTACGCTGATTAATCTCTTCTACCCCCTCCATATCGTTACGTATCTTGCAGGATTCCGGGAAGGTTATCCTTACCCCTATTCCCACACCCTGTATTTCCTGGAGACAGCCCGTTTACGACCACACCGCTTTCAACCAGATCAGCTGCGGGCCAAGATGATCCTGTTTGCTTTTGGCAATGCCCTGGCTCAGGCCCGGCACCTCTATGGGGTACGTATGTGGAGAAGCCCAGAAAGCTGCTTTACCTGGTATTGGTTTTCTGCTTTACACCACTCAAAGAAAGAAAAGGGGTGTGGGGGACTCCTTGCTTGGTTTTGTGACTGATCGGTGGAGTTCTAGAGAGAGACACTTCAACTTACTCTACAGAGAAAGAACTAACATCTGAGGACCTACAGTATGCCTGTGCTTTACCTAAGATAACTCATTTGTTGATCCCAGTAGTCCACAAGGTTTCATTGGATCCCTGTTTTCCAGATTATAAATCACAAGGAGGGTAAGCAGTTTGTCCAGCAGTACACAGCAGGAAGTGGTGGAGCAAGGATTGGAACTCGGTATACCTTGACTCCATAGCCACGTGATCTGTGCTGCAGCACATTGCCTCTGTGCTGGTGTCTCAGAACTGGAGTACGAGGCTCCTTCAAGCAAGCAGGAGGAAGTGAAGCAGTAGAGATGGCTGACACCTGCCTGCTCAGTCAGGGTGGGTTCTAGGGGCACAGGATCCCACTTGGTAGTAGCCCCATGATCCTGAGAGGAGGTTTCAGGGACCTGGATGGTGTAGAGTGCAAGCTGAGAGCTTGTCACAGAGAATAGTCCCAAGACTGGGGGGAAGCCTGGCCCTGGAGCAAAGGCCTTAGGGAGGAAATGGCAGTATAGGATCCCATAAGCAGGCCTGGGGCACCAGATCCCTGGTTTTGGAAGGGGAGGATTCTGAGAACTGTTGGAGGGTTTCCAGGTCTTAGTTAGTGTCTAAGGTCCTCCTGGGTAAGTGAAGTAATTTCACAGTTCTGTTTTCCATCCTGTTTAGTCAAGGAACTAGGCAGGGGCTGGGGAGGTGTGGTCATCCAGGTGGGACAGAGAGTAGAATGGGCCTTGCCTGTGTTGGGCATCTGTTACATGCCAGACATTTAATGAGGGTTCTCTGTATCATTGGTTCTCAAAATGTCATTTTGGACTAGCAGCATCAGCATCATCTTGGAACTGGTTAGAAATGCAAGTTCTCAGACCTACCTCAGTCCTACTGAGTCAGAAACCTTGGGGGTGGGCCCAGCAATCAGTGTTTTAACTAGCTCTCCAGGCAATGGTGATGCTGATACAAGCTCAAGTTTGAAAACCACTGCACTAAAATTTGAGAACGACTGCTTTATTTAAACCTCGTAGCAACCCTGAGTAGCAGATACTATTAGTTTGATTTTACAGATGAAGAAACTGAGGCTCAGCAAGGCTAAGTAACTTGCCCAAGGTCACACAGCTTAGAGTTTAGCAGCTCCCACGTCTTTATGTGACTTTCCATGTCTTTCCAGTCCTAAGAAGGTTATCTTTGTTTCCTGTTCTCTGATTGTATACTTCCTGAAGGCTCAGAAAGGTTAGGTAACTTGCCCAGGATCCCACAGCTAATGAGTGGGAAGCTAGGATTGGAACCCTGATCTCTCCAACTTGGAAGTATGTGCTGCCCCCAACTCTGGGGCAGGGCGAGGAAGCAGGGATAGTTACATGCAGTTCCCAGGCCTCCAGGCTCATTGTAGCTTCTGTGCCAGCTGTTGCCAGCAGAGCATGGGTAGTGACATTGCCACCCAGTTGAGTAGAGGAGGAGGCCCCTTACTCCCTCCAGGTACAGATTATTCCTGGGGATGTGAATTTGAGCAATTATAGGAAGAGCCTCTGTGTAAAAGGTAAAATTGCTGAGAAATTTATGTACTACCTGCAGTTTTATTGATCTGTGGAGGGAGATAAGAGTCAATGCAGAATTCTCAGCTAACACTTACAGGTACTTTTCTTTTTATTTATTTCTCTTGTGGCTAAGAACCAGTATTTTCTAAGGCCAACAGCCCCAGTGTGGCCCACACTAAGGTCTGACATTAGCTATTCCTAATGTCAGTTTCAGCCCTGGAGGGGTGAATGTAGGCAAGGATATTGAATCAAGGGTGCTCTGCTTCATGGTGCCTGCCTATTGGATTTTTGTCCAGTGAGTAGCAATCACCAAACTGCAGGTTGCTGCAAAGTTTCATTCAGGAGATCATATAATTTATCTGAAGTGAAAGGAGGTGCTGCTATCAGATACACTGGGACAACGTGCGTAAGCCAGAACAATAGGGTTAAGTGACTCCATAGCATAGTGTCATGGAAAGAGGAAGGAGCAACCTGGAGTCTGATCCTGGCTCTGCCATTTGCTCACGGATGGCCTTAAGCAGATTATACCACCTCTCCGAAACTCAGTTTTCTCATCTGTTAAGTGGTACTATACCTCTAGACTTAAGAGATTAGATAAAACTTTATGTAAAACTGGCCTGATGCCTGGCACATAAGAGGCCTTCAACAGATGGCTGCTAGCATTATTACTGTTACTAAGTGGCAGGAATTGAAAGAGATAATTAGCAAATGTGTTAACTGGTGAGATCCTGATGCTGATAGCGGCTGGAGTGGCCACTCCATGAACGTGACCTACTCTGAGTTGCCTTGATTGCTGTTCCCAGGTGAGGTGACTGCCTCAGACTAGGGCATCCCAGGACAGACCCTTAGGAAAAGGTGCATGGTTTAGCGTTAGCCAGTTCTGGGTGCTGAAGCCACACATTTTTGTGACCTCAGACAAGTCACTTTACCTTGCTGAGTCTCAGTCTCCTCATCTGTCAAATGGAGTGGGAATTGAAAGATTTCATGTCATCATTGACCCCCCAGATTAACATTTTGTAAAGCTGATTGCACTGTTGTCCCCACCAGGTAACGCCATGAGTTTGAGGGATTTCCCATCGTTAACCTCCTAGCTCACCTTCCTGAACTATACCGCTTGCCCAGTAATCACCTCTCAGTGGCAGGAATTATTACTCTAATGTCCTCCAAGTGAGGAGCAGGTGCCCTGGACAATGCCCTCAACTCCTCATTCTATTTTAATTGCACCCAGGGTGCAGCCAGTAGTTAAATGGGAGCGAGCGTTTGTTTTGAAGGCCAGAACTGGAAGTGCCTGCTCTGTGCTGTTCCTCACTCCCACCGTTTCTGATTCATTTTAGTTATTGTCCCGTTTTCTCTCAGAATGACCCTAAGGTTTTGGAGCAGCCAGTGGTTGTGCAGAGTGTGGGCACAGATGGACGTGTTTTCCAGTTCCTGGTGTTCCAACTGAACACCACAGATCTGACCTCTAGTGAGGGCATCAAGAATCTGGTCTGGATGGACTCAGACCAGCTCCTCTACCAGCATTTTTGGTGTCGCCCAGTGATCAAAAAGAAGGTGCTTGTGGTGAGTGCAGCCACCTCTAGCCTGGTGATTGAATCGGGGCATGACTTGTCCTAGCCAGTGCGAGCTGGGAGGTGGGGGGCAAGGAGGTCAAAGGGATGTTCTGTGAGAGAGACTTCATGCATAGCATCTCTGCCTGGTGGGCTACTTCAGCCCTGCCTGCATCCTAAAACACCGCTTTCCACTCTGGGCCCTGCCCAGCTCCTCCACCTCGCCTGCCCGCTTCCCCCTGTACTCCACCTTCTAGCCCTGCCCGACTCCTTCTGCCCCCCAAGGATGTCCTACTGCGCAGTCGCTCAGGATTCTTGTAGGTGCTGCTCCTTCCTTCTTCCTCCCACTCCGTCTGCTATTTCTTCTGGCCATCTTCCGCTTGTCCTTCCAGATTTATCCCAAGTGTTTCTTGCTCTGGGAAACCTTCCCCGATCACCACTGCCCTCACTCCTAGGCTTGCTTGGGTGTCTCCGGTGAATTCCCTCCATCACAGCACCATCTACCCTGCTGTGTTGCAACTATCTTGTAACGTTTTTCTCCTCCACCAAACCGAGCTCCTCAAGGGCAGGGCCTGTGAATGATGCATCTGTTCATTTCATTCCACCTATACAGATTCCTCCCATGTCACTGTCATTGCTGCACCCCAGTGCCAAACCAGCAGAGTCCAGGCCTGCATTCCGTGTAATAGGGAGAGAGAAGAGCTAAATAAATGCGTGACATGACATCAGGGAGTGATAAGCACTCCGAAGAGACATAAAGCAGGATTAGGGGGTGGGGCTAAGAGAGAACAAAGTATGGTGCTGCAGGATCTGTTAAGGGCTCTATCCCAGTGCCCAGCACAGGGCCTTAGCTGTTTGCTTTAGGCCTGTTGTTGAGCCTTTGAACACTATCAGCCTGCCCGTTGTGTAATTAGTTCTCCAGCATTCATCAATGTTGTTTCTACCCTTAATGCTTTCCAAGTCTGGGTCCTTCTTATCGGATACTATGTCTCTCACTTACATGGTCACCCCAGCCTCCTCCGGGCCTCTGCTCTTAGTCCTGCTGTCCTTTACCCTGTCATGTCTTCAGATCTCTTCCTCCATCCTCCTTCCAGGACTGCTAGATAACCAAGGTCGTCTTCAGGATACATGACGTCTACATTCCTCAGCACTTAAGTCCAGGCCCTTTCTGCTGTGGTCAGATGTCTCCTGCTTATCTCTCAAGCCTCATCTCCTGCCACTCTTCCCCCATCCCACCAGCCCTGGGCTCCAGGCTCGCTCTGCCCTTCCTGCACTTAGCTGCACCTCCATGCCATCACACATGCTGGTCTCTCCAAAGTCTCCTTCCTTTTTTTTCTTTCTGGCTTATTCTACTTGCCCTTTAAGACTTACTCATGCATGGCTTCTTCCGTGTATGGAAGTTGATGAGGTAGTCATCTTCTCTCCTTCATAGCATGTTTTCCACTATTTGAACACCTGACTGTAAGCTTCTTGAGGGCAGGAACCAAATTCAAGTTATTGCTGGGTCTCTGGCACTGGGCACTGGCCCGGTACATTTATCAGGCATCTGATAAACGATGTGGAATGAATGAGGGATTATTGTCCCAGGAATTAAAAGGGTGACAGACCATTTGTTCCTGGTGGTTGAAGTGGGAGGGGTTAGGGAACAGCAATGTCAATAGATGATTTGGCTGAAAGGCAGTAGGAGAGCTTCATGTCCTACTTCCTGGCCCCATCCCCTCCGATGTCTCTTCAGTGCCAGTGCCTCAGTGCTTCTCCTTGGTCCGTGAGAGAGATGATGTCAGAGAAAGAAACAGTTATTATCCAGGCATTACTTAGGCGTTAAATAAAATTGACTTTTGTTTTAATTGCTATTTTAAACCTAGTAGCAAAATTCTAATGGGCTGTGTTCTTTCCAGGAACCTGTTGGGCCAACTGGTTTCCAGCCAGAGACATTCAGGAAGTTTCTAGCTCTGTATTTGCACGGTGCTGTGTGAACAGAGGACCGTTCTGAGGCCTGAGCCCCCCTGTCCCTCTCCCACTGAAGGTCTTGCATGCTGGGCAGTGCCTGGGGCCTGCCTGGAGCCTCAGCCCCTGTGTAGCCTGGTGGTCACTCTGAGAATAAAGAGCCTTCACGTGCACTGGAGCCTGTGTTTGGTGCGAGGGGGTTGTCAGGAGAGGGACCTGCAGTTGCATCTGTGCCCATGTTATGTGCTACACTGACCCCTTCACAAGTGCCAGCCCTGGAACCTGGCCTGTCTCAGCTGCAGCCCAGCTCTGCCCTCCTCTCCTGTGACTTTAAATCAGCATCTTCATCTCTCTGAGTTTCAATTTTTTCATTGGAAACATGGGGCTAAAATGACCTACCTTGTTTTGATGAGTATAGATTGTGTATTTCGGTGCTCTATGATGATTGCAAAAGTAGCCCTGGTGGCACAATATTTAAGTGTTTGCCTGCTAACCGAAAGGTCAGTGGTTTGAACCCACCAGCTGCTCTGCAGAAGAAAAGACCTGGTAATCTGCTCCCATAAAGATTACAGCCTAGGAGACCCTATGGGGCAGTTCTAGTCTGTCCTGTAGGGTCACTATGAGTCAGAATTGACTCGATGGCAATAGGTTTTTGGTTTAGACATCTTGTGTTCATCTTCTCCTGGGATTGTTGTAGCACCCCCACGAGACGAATGCTGTTATCCCCATTTTATGGGCAAGGAAACTGAGGCTCAAGGAGGTTCTGTAATCTGCTGAAGGTCACACAGCAGAGCCAGAATTCTGACTCCAAAGCACATGCTTATTTCACCAGGCTGTCTCCCCCATCAGCATTGATAGTAGCTAGATTCTTAGGTGATTATTTGAACATAATAATCCACCAGTGTCTCCAGACACATTCCTTGCCATGACTGCAGAAAATCTTTTTGAATATTCATTGTAGATTTCTCATTAGTATCCTGGTTAATGGGCCAAGTACACCCCGGTTCAGCTGACCTCTTTTTGTTCAAATAACATGAAGTCCTGCTATGTGCCAGACACCATACCAGGTGCCTTATATACATCATCTTGTTTAATCCTCACACACCCTTGCAAGTAAATGCCATTTCCATTTTGTAGATTAATTTATTCAAGAAAAATAGAGTGCCTCGTATATGCCAGGCACTGTTCTAGGCCCTAGAAATGAGAAAACTCAGAATAAAGAATTTGCCCAAAGTCACACAGCTGGTATTTGAGATGGAGATTTGCGTGTGGAAGGTTTCAGGAGAGCCGTTGGGATCAACGCCTGTAGGGAGTGAAGGCGGTAGGGTTAGGCAGAGGGAGAGACTGAGGTCGGTGTGGTTGTTTTTGAGGCCTCAATAATTCCCTGGGAGCTCTGGAGCTGGGTTGGCCCTATAGAGTGGTCCTACCCTGAGGCAGTTGGCTGAGCCTTTATACAAACCCAACTGTCCTGTCACCAGTGATTGGATGTACACTGCTCCTGGGAGCAGGGAGGCCTTGGATAAGGTGGCTCTTTTGGGCTGAGGGCAATTGCAGAAAAGGGGCTTTGCTGAGACCAATAAGCTGCTACTTCCAGCAGCTGAGGAGTGAGTGCCTGAAGCAGCTCAGCTCTGAGGAGACATCTGAGATTTGGGAGCACATCGTGGCATCCATCACTGCCAGCCAGTAGCATAGTGAGTTTCCAACCCTGGCATGTCTCCGACTCCACTCCCAGGCTTGTGCTCTTTCCCCTTTACAGCTTGCTTTTTAGGCTTGGGGATAAGGGGAGAGTGCCAGGAAAAGGAAACAATATGAACAGAAGCAGAGGCACGGAGGACCCCGAGGAGGAGGCTGGAGAGGAACCTGGTGGCCAGCTTGTAAGAGGCCCTGAACGCCAAGCATTCAGGTTTCCCTCGGGAGGTGCTCTGGGGCCAGGGGAATTCAGTGATTCCTGTTGTCTATTTTACTTTTTATTTTAAAAATAAGAAGAATTACATATAAATGGTGAAAATTCAAATACGTCAGAAAAGTATTAAAGTTAAGTCACCCCACCCACAGTAACCTATAGCTCTTTCCTCTAAGGGTAACCACAGCTAGGGTTTCTTTTTTTCTTTTTTTTTTAAATAAAATTTTATTTCAAATAATAGTCTATAAATAGCTATTCTCAATGGGTTCATTACTTATTGTAAAATACTTTATTCTTTGCAGAACTTCTGAATCACCTCTGTGAAGCACTGTTTTTTTGTGTGCTTTCGATGAAGGTTTACAGAATAAATTAGTTTCTCATTAAACAGTATACATATTGTTTTGTGATACTGGTTGCCAACCCCACAACCTGTCAACACTCCCCTTCTTGACCTTGGGCTACCCATTTCCATTCATCCAGCTTTCCTCTTCCCTCCTGCCTTCTCGTCCTTGCCCCTGGGCTGGTGTGCCTGTTTAGTCCTGTACACGTGGTTGAGCTCCGTGTATTATTTTTTGTTTTATGGGGCTGTCCAGTCTTTGGCTGAAGGGTGAACCTAGGAGTGACTTCAGTACTGAGTTAAAAGGGTGTCTGGGGGCCATACTCTCAGGGTTTCTCTAGTCTGTCAGACCTGTAAGTCTGGTTTTCTTTTGTGAGTTAGAATTTTGTTCTACATTTTTCTCCAGCTCCGTCCGGGACCCTCTATTGTGATCCCTGTCAGAGCAGTTGGTGATGGTAACCAGGCACCATCTAGTTGTACTGGACTCAGTCTGGTGGGGGCTGTGATAGTTGTGGTCCATTAGTCCTTTGGACTAATCTTTCCCTTGCGTCTTTGGTTTTCTTCATTCTCCCTTGTCTTATAGAGCACTGTTTTTGAAAATTACCACTAAAATGGACTGATTTGTTGTTGTTGTTGTCAGCTGGCATCAAGTCAGTTCCGACTGTAGTGACCCCATGGACAAACAGAATGAAACAGCGCCCGGTCCCAGTGTACAGTTTCTTATGTAGTATCCATAATGTGTGTGTGTAGATTATATTTAATAAGAATTGTGTATGTGCATCGCTGAGTGTCATCCTAAACATAGACTCATGCACCTTCCTATTTTCACTTACTATCTTGGGCTCGTAGGATCTTGCCACATCAGCTCATATGATCTACCTGGTTCTTTTGAGCAGCTGCATTAATATCTATTGATGGACATTCAGCTTGTTTCCAGTTGTTAGCTATTACAAATAATGCTGCAGTGAGCATCCTTGTTTGCCGATCTTAGAGTACTTTTGCCAGCACAGCCATCGGGTAAATTCCTAGCAGTGGAGTTGCTGAGTCAAAGGGATTTTTTTAACGCACACTGGCGGGTGTGTGGAGGTCAACTTGGCAGGAGGACTGTAGGAGTCCAGCTCGCAACCCTTGCAGAAAATTCTTGGACGAGTGATGGCCATGGCTTGAAACAGTCCTGAGCAGGCAGCATCACCTCAGACGGGCTGTATGGGGACTGAGAGAGGGTGGCGTGAGCCTGAGCCTTGAGAGTGTAGGACAGAGACTGAGAAGCAGATGACCCTGCAGCTTGATGACTGCCCTGGAAGGGGCCGGAGCTGCAGGGAGGGCTGGGCACATCCCCTCCTCCAGCCTGGCCTGGGTGTGCCCAGCCCTCCCTTTGGCCCTCAGAGCTCACTGGCAGGACCTGGAGCCCACTGCACTCTCCCTTCAAGTGTCTGCAGCTGATCTGCACCAATGAGGCAGGCAGGACTGGTAGCTTTTATCTTCATTATACAGATGGTATAACCACATGGTCCAGTGTGAAGTGCTGAGCTAGAAACCTCGTATGTGACAACTGCCCCCTCCACAGAGATGTGCCACCTCCCAAATGCCGAATGCCCACTTGCTCCATCCATACCACTTTCTTATATTCCTTCCTCATTAAACACAGGAGAGGAGGAAATGATTTTAAGGCCCCACTGGCATCTGAGGACAGATTACCTACCCAGCCAGAGTGAGTCTGGGGACAGAAACAGAAGTACTGGGTGGGATTGGGGGCAGGTCACGCTATTGGTATAAAAATCCCACTATAGGGACTTGGACTTCTAAGCAACAGACTTCTTCTGGAACCAAAATTTTGACATTCCCACTGGGAATGACTGCCGTGATAGTGGTCATGTATTTAAGCATCTGGTTGACCCATTAAAAAGTTCTGGCAGACTTCAGTGGCAAGAGAGTTATCTTGGGCTGGAGGAGAGCCATTTTCAAGAGCCTCTGCTCAGATAAATCGCAGCCCCCCTTCTCATATCCTCAGTTTCCTCATCTGCAAAATGGGGATAAAGTACCCCTGCCCCTTTCAGGTTTTCCATTGTTTTGGATTAATAAACTGCATTTGACCAGAAGGTTTTCAAAAGCACCATGAGAGTAGGAGAGTGCATGGGGGGCTTGCTCTGGGCCAGACCCAGGATTGGTGCTTGACAGAGGCTCTGTGACTTTACTTGCAAGGATCTGTCCCTCAGCTGCAGGCCTGACATTGGGGAAGGAGCAGGACAGGATCTTCTAAGGCTTCAAACGCAGCTCTGGTTCTTCTTCTGTGACTGGAGAAAGTCCCTTAAAGCATGTATGTGACCTGCACATCTCAGACTGTCTTCCCTTTAACACAAATACTCAAATCTCGGTGACTCACAGAGCCCACCTGCTTGACTATGGGAAGACCACTCCTGTTATAGGGACCCTCTCCCCAGGTGTGTCTGGGAACCTCCAGAGATGTACACTTGTTACACGTCAATCTAGCCACCCCTCCTCACCTCAGGGTGACCAGCTCTCAGCCCCTTGATTCTTTCAGCCCACGAGTATTTAATGAGCATCTTTTAGGTGTCAGGCATGACATAGGGACAAAACAAGGAGGTTACATTCTCACGTGGAGTTTACATTCTAATGTGGGAAGACAGAGTAAATAAATATATATCGGGGTGACTTATATGAAGAAAAGTGAAGCAGGGTGTCTTAGATGGGGTTCCCTGGGAACAGACTGAGATGGAGAGTTGAGGCAGAAGGTTTACTGGGGAGCGCCTCCTGGAGAGACCTGTAAAGAAGTGAGGAGGCAGGACTGGATAGAGGGAGAAGTTGAGACCTTGGCTGGTTCTATAGAAAGCTCTGGAGCTGGGATGGCCCTTCAGAGTTTTCCCAAATTGAGGCAATGGCCTTGTCCCACATCTGCCATTGGCCACTGGCCACCACCTGGGAAGAGGTGAAACCTTGGGTGGGGCAGTTTCCTACGGCTCAGGGCAATTCCCAGGGACACAGTTGTAAGCCATCAGCAGTTGGGGTGGGAAAGAGTGCGTCAGCCCTTCCTCACAGGGTAAGGGGTGTGATGTTAGGTAACTGTGGTCAGGGAGGGCCTCTGTGAGAAGGTGACATTTGAGTAGGTCCTGAATGAAGTGTAGGACCAGGCTGGGAAGATACTTGTGGAAGTGGGAATTTGAGTCATGGGTCACCAACTCTGTTGGGACATCTTTTAGAAGTAGGGAAGCAGCCCAAAAGCTGGGAGGGATTTGTCAGAGGTCCAAGCAAGTTGGTTCTCACTCCAGCTCCACCCCTGAGCTCTGCCTCTGCCCTTTAGCTTCCCCTCTGCCTCCCAGCTGTGATCGCAGGAACCAATACCTCCATCCAACACAGGTACCCACCAATCCTCTCCCCAGCGGGCTTATGCACTTCTAGTGATGGGGAACTTTCTACTTCTCATTGCAGCCCCTTTCATTCTTTGGCAGCTCTGGCTGCTGCGTGTTTTCACATCTCTGGAGGAACATGTCCTGTAGCTTCAACTCAAGGGTCCCAGCTTCACCCTTTGCAGCCACATACGCCATCTGTTCCCCCAGCCAGGGGCCTGCCCTCTGGAAATTGGAGGCTGGGGATCGTGTGCCTCAAACCCAAAGAGCCCAGTGTCCACTTGCCATCCAACCTTTATCCCATTTCTTAATCCATGGGTCACCTTGGCCACTTCCTGCTTCAGGCCACATCACAGAGCAGGGCCCAGGGGACCCAAACCTTCATCTGGGCTAGGAGTAGGGCAGGGTGGAGCAAGGCCAGCCCCTCCCCTGCTCTGGACACTCCACCTTGGTTATTGCCACCTGAGATCCTTAGTTTATCCCACGCCAGATGCCCCAGGCCAGTCTTCCCTTATGAAGGCCTGCATCTAGGCAGCGAGCTTGCTGCCCGGGGCAGGACCTCCGTACCTCACAGTCCTGCCTGCAAGACTAGCATGGCCCCTCCCACAGGATCCAAGGGTCTTCTCATTTCCACCTGGGCCAATCATGGAGCCTAAGAATAGGTCAAGAGTAGGGGACTGAGCCCTGAGGTTCCCAGGGCTGTATGCCAGGCCTTGCACTGGGAGCTAGAGATACAGAATAAGGGAGACATGGTCCCGCCCTCCCGGAGCTCATTTGCTGGGTGACATGACAGAGCAGTCGGTCTGCTTTGGGTCTGCAGAAGCAGGTACCCATGCAGGCCACCTCTTTCCCCACACCTGCACACATACCCACAGGTGACAGTTTGCAGTGGGGAGCAGTGCCGCTGAGTACACCCCAGGAGTACTTGTCAACAAACATCCAGTTACTCCACAAATATTCACTGAGCACCTACTGGGCGCCAGGTCCTGTGCTGGGTGACTGTGAGGACAAAGAAGACTCAGGCATGGCCCTGGCTTAGAGGAGCTCCCAGCCAGCTAGGGGAGGCAGGCATGGAACCTTTACAGCCCAGGGCCTGGGGCCCAGAGACAGCTTCTAACCTGGCCTGGGCTGCCTGAAAGATGGCCCACTTGAGGTGGGTTCTCAGGGACAAGTAGGAGAGGCATTCCAAGAAGACGAAACAGTAAGAACAAAGGCCCTAGTGGACAGAAGTCCATACATAGTCCTATATGGTTGGAGCATGAAGCGCTGAGGGGCAAGACAAAGCCGCGAGGTCTCAAGGGTCCGGCCATGCAAGGCCTGAAAGGTGCCCTTGGTCCCGAGGCCATGGCAGACATGGCCGCCTGGACCTTTCAGCTGCACGAGGTACTCTCCTCTCAGAACTTGGCCTCCGGGACACCTTGCTGTCCTGGTTTCCTCTTATCTCATGGCTGCTGCTCCTCTACCTTCTTGGCTGGTGCCTCTCACTGCCCAGATCTCTTATCCCTGGAGGACCCCAGCGCCCACTCCTTGGACCTCCAGTCACCCTAGATGATCTCAGCCAGTCTCGGGCTTTAGAGGCCATCCAAATGCGAGGAGTTTCCCAAATTATGTCTCCAGCCCAGACCTGCCTATTTGACATCCTTACCTGGATAGCTAATGTTAGGTACTGTAAAGTTGGTTCCGACTCCTAGTGACCCCATTTGACAGAGTAGAACTGCCCCACAGCGCCAGGCAGCAAAGGCCTCCACTCCCTCTCCCGCCTTCTGGGCGCCCCTCCCCCAATACAGCACCCTTACTGGAGCCAGAAAAGGAGAGCCTGGAGGCAAGTCAGCTGACGCCAGCAGCGGCCTGTGGGACTCGAGCAAACCCCTCTCCCTGGGCCTCTGCTGTCCCGGCAAGTGTGGTGGGTTGTGGGAACAGATGGCCAGGTCTTTCTCCCGTGGAGCCGCCGGTAGGTTTGAACCACTCAACCTTTTGGTTAGCAGCCAAGCACTCTCAAATTTAACTTGTCTGAAATGAAGCTTCACCCCAGACCTGCCCTTCCTGCTGCCAGCCCCATCTCTGTGAGGCAGTCAATGGCGGCTCCATCCTTCTGTGTCTGTGTTGTTCACTTCTGTATCCCTAGTGCTAGAACAGTCTCTCTCATGTTAATAGGTGCTCAATAAATACATGAATGAATGAAAAGCTTAAAGAAGCTCAGATGTGGGTTAGATCTTTATGGTCTTGGAAGGGCTGAGATGGAGGCAGGAAACCAAAGAAGGGGCTGAATGTCCAAATAACAGATGTCAAGGACTGAGCCCCACAGGCCCCACCCCCAGAATGAAGAGGAGGAAGAGCCAGCGCAGGGCAGACTGGTAACCTTCAGTGCTCCCTCGCCTTAGTCTAGTCCTTTGTTTCCAACTCCCCCCCTCATGCTAAGGCCCCCTCTCCCCACCAATGCCTGTGTACAGTGAGCCCAGGACTGGGAAGAGTAGGGCACATCAGCCCCTACCCCCTTCTTTCCCCCTGCCCAGCCCCTACATCACAGCACAAGGGAGACCCATATCTCTGCAGACAAGTAGGCTTGAGCCCCAAGAATCCCAGCTCCGGGCTCCACTCAACTAAGCCCTCACACAGGCCCCAGATGCGCTCCAAGCTGAGCCCCCTGGAGTGCGTGGAATCTTGGAACACAACCCACCACACTTGCCGGGACAGGAGAGGCCCAGGGAGAGGGGTTTGCTTCGAGTCACTCGGGGTGTCTGCGTCTTGGCAGGAAGGATGCTGTACTGGGGGAGGGGTACCTAGCTGGCAGGAGAGGAAGTGAAGGCCTGTGCTGCCTGGCACTAACTCCCTTTCCCACCAGGCCCCAGGGCCACCCTTGCAGCCCCTGCCAGGTGTTGGGGTGGTCTCCAGCCTTTCCTGACCCAGGCCCGGCCCTCAGTGCAGACTGCCTATCCCCCTAGAAGTGGGTGCCTTGTGCATAGTGATGACCCTCGTAAGAAAGTGGCCACTGAGCTTGGGCCCCAGGCTCTTCCACTTCTAAGCTTCAGTGGTGGGCTAAAGCTGTCGTCTGTCAAAGATGGTAATGACGCCCCCTTCCTCCTGGCCCTCACTCCAGGATCCTTGTACTGGTGCAGTGCAGTGGTCAGGCCTGAACGGGGTGGGGCCAGGGCAGTGAACAAGAACGGGTCCTTTCCTCTTAAGAGATCTGCATCAAGTGGGAAGCTAACAGCGAAGACACCCCTACCAGGGCAGTGAGAGTTGTGCTCCTGGGGGTCACAAGCCGAGGGGTGACTGGGAGGGGCACTCAGTGTTCTCCATCCCGCAGCAGGGTAGGCAGAAACAAGTGAACCAAGCAGCAAGTGCGCTCACAGCACCCGCAGGCCCTCCGCTCGGGCCCCAGGATTTGCGTTCCCCTCCAGCTCAGCACCCTCCACTCCCTTGCTGTCTATGCCTGACTCCTGCTCTGGATAGTCCTGGTGGCAACCAAGTATTGAACGGTATCTGCCATCATCTCCACTTTCTTTTCCAGCACTGGGCCGGCACATGGTAGGTGCTCAGCATTGGATGAGCCCAAGTTTCCTCATCCCGACAGGGATGTTTCCCAATAGTTCAAAGGTGTCCTGGTGCGGAGAAAAAGCCTAGGACACGTTATTCAAGGTGAGAAGGGAAGGGCCAAATATAATCTTCTGGATCCTTCCAGCTACTCCCCATCACACTCATTGGGACTGTCCCCCAATATGGTAACATAATGCTCTTACTGTGTGCGAGGCACTGTTCTAAACATTTTACAAATACTAACTTATCCCGACAACCACCCCATCAAGTAGGCAAACCATTATCCCCATTTCATAAACTAAGGATAGAAGTGTACATTAACTTGCCCATGGCCATGCAGCAAGAAGTGGCAAAGGCGGGATCTGAAGCTGGCAATTTGCAACGTGGTACCCTCAGATCCTTGTAAAGGGGGAATGAACCCCCACTTTGCCCAGGCCCTGTGTGTCCACCTCCCCTCTTGCTGCAGGCCTAGAATAAGGTTCCCAGAGGTCCACGTAATGCAGGGAACGCATGACAGGGAGCCTGGACTTCTACTTTCTAAGCACTGTCAGAGTCCACTGTTGCTCACCTCAATCCAGCTCAGCACTTCTTGCCTTAATGACAGCTGGAAGTGGCTCTCCTACATCCTGCCCAGACTCCTCAATTCATCTTCTGGGCTACAGACGGCATAGTTTTTCTAAAATTCAAGAGATTGTGCTATTCTTAAAATCCTTCAAGAGTTCTCCATTGCCATAGACCAAAAAAGAAACCAAATCCACTGCCATCGAGTTGATTTTGACTCATAACAACCTTACAGGACGGAGTAGAACTGTCCCATAGGGTTTCGAAGGCTGTAATCTTTATGGAAGCAGACTGCCACATCTTTCTCCTTCGGAGCAGCTGGTAGGTTTGAATCGACATTTTGAGTACTTAACTATGGTGCCACCCGGTCTTAACCCCAAACCTAACCCACTGCTGTCAAGTTGATTCTGACTCATAGCAACTCTACAGGACTGGGTAGACTTGCCCCATGGGGTTTTCAAGGCTGTAATCTTTCCAGAAGCAGACTGCCACATCTTCCTCCCGCAGAGCGGCTGGTGGGTTCCAACTGCCGACTTTTCAGTTAGCAGCCAAGCACTGTGCCACCAGGGCTCTTAGAGGTTTTTTTTTAAAAAATAAAACAGCCTCCCTGGGCCCAGCACCTAAGGAGCTCAGGCCTTAGCTCTCTCTGTGGCTGCCTTGTCAATCCCAGCAGCCCCCACCAGATAGCACTTCAGGTTTAGGGGGGCATTTGGTGAAGCAAATTCCACTTGAGGCGAGAAAGCAGATTGTGGCTGCAGCCCACAGGGTCAACCCGGCCCAGGCTGACTCCCGACTGGAAACAGGTCACCAGGCACATTTTTCTACTTTCAGAAGAATAAAAGACATTCTGGCAAACCAAGATGTGTTTGCAAGACAAGAAATCGAAACTGACTTTTAGAATGTCCCCAAATATTTGACGTAAGACTGATGTCTTCCCTTCCAGCCCACCTTCCCCAAAGGTCACCGCAACTCCACAGAAAATGCATAATTAACATGCTCAGGAAAGAAGGTAGATGTCTTAAAAAACACAACAAAATCTTGTTATGTGCTGGGTACAAAAACTCTGTGCCCAACCAGTCACCTTGCATTTTGTAATCAGTATAATAAACTCCAACCCATGTTCCCCCAAATATTGTCAGGAAGGGCTGCGGAAAAAAGATGTCCCTTTAATAAAACCTTATCAACATATATCGTACACAAACTACAATGTATCATAATTACTTTTTTTTTTCCTCTCTTAATTCAGAACCAGACTACAAGGTAAGAAAAAACACAGAAACAGCTACAATGTTCCCAATAATCCGCACAAGGTCTTTTTTCAGGCAGATGATATCTCACATAATATGATATACATGGATCAGAAAGGGGAGGTAATAAAACAAAGACCAGCTACAGGGTCGAGGAGAGAGGAGGAGAGGGGCGTGTAAATGTACAAACAATTCGGGTGTCTTCGAGGGCAAGACACAAAGGTTTCGATGGGGTGGTAAGGTGAGCGAGGCCATGAGTCGCCCCTCCTGGGAGGGGACAAGCTCCACTGCTGGGTTGGTAGGTTTTTGAAAATAAAAACAGGACCGGAAACAGCACGTCTGTTTGGTTGTTGGTATCCCCCCCGCCCCCCGCGATTCCAAAGTCTTTCCATCCAGTTCCAAGCATATACAGAGCAATTCTGGTCAAGATTTCATCTTTGAAAAGGAAGAATAAAGAAAAACAAAAACAAAAGAAAACCAAAAGCCCAGCCCCAACCTGCCCGGACACGGACGACGAGGATGCGAGGGGTCTCGGGGAGGAGAGCGCAGAGGTCACAGTTTCCATGTCCCAGGTCATAGCCATCCTGTCAGTGGTGGCCTCTCCCACGCTGGCTCCAGCCACCACCCAGCTGGCAGGATTCTCGCTGGGAAGAACAGGCGGGGGCCGAGGAGGGGGCTGGAGAGGCAGGGAGGCCAGGGCGGAAAGGAGGTCCAGGAGACAGAGTAGGGCGCAGTCCTGGGAACACAGTGCAAGCCACTGGGTCACGGCGAAGGTCTGGGCCGTGGCGGGGTCCTAAAGCGGGCTGGGTGGTCTGGCCCCTCTGGCCACAGGATGGGGGCTCTGGGGAGGGGCTCCTGGGGTCCAAGTTGTGCTGCTGCCGTTGCCACCGTGGCCGGAAAAACTGAGCAAAATCAGAACAGGTTCCCGCCCCTCCCTTGACCATCTGCACAAACCAGAAACCCCAATTGGAAAAGGGTGACTTCCTTTTTTCTTTCCAAAAAAGGCCTTTTGAAAGAAACCACCAATTGTGAATTGTCCAGTTTATTATTTTCAGACGGCTACAAAGACAGCATGAGCGCTCACACCTAGACTACCTTTCCTGGTGGAAGGACTGGGGACAGTCAGACAGCAGGGCTGGCTTTTTTTTTTTTTTTTCCTTTTTTTCTTTTTTTAAAGAAGAAAGCAAAGAGGTTGATTGGGGTGGGGTGGGGGGCTTGCTAGAGGATTGCATTTTTAAAAATTTTTCCCCCAAAAAACCCCCCTGAAAACAAATAAAAAAATCCCAACAACAATAAAACCCCAAACAAAAACAACAAAAAAGTGTCATGTACATAAAAGTTCCTTTCGGGAAAGGGCAAGGGGTGGGATTTTTTTTCTGGTCGTTGACTTGAAATATATTTTTATTTTTAGTTTTGTCCTTCATGTTTTATGGAATAAAAAGTTCAGCCTTTTTATTGCATGAAACTAAAATTGGGGAAGGTGAGGGGTGTGGAGGGGGATGATGGAAGGGCTGAGGGGAGCGGGGAGGTGCCCCTCTACCAGCTCCTGGGTAATGACACCTCACTTCTTCTTGCATAATTTCTGGCATCTTCCCGCCTGCAATGCCGGCTCTCTCAGCGTCTCGAAGAGGAGGAGGAGGGAGGGGCGGATCACACACTCATCGTCATGCTTGGAGAATACTGGAAGGGGAGAAGCAAAGAAGGGGGTGTTGTGAGGACTAGCAGCTGGGGGAGGCTGTAGGCAGGGCTGAGAAGGTTCACGGCACAGAGCTGAACAGGGCTAGTTGAGGGCTTGGTTGGGCTGAGAGGCGTATGACCCACTGGGTGGGAGGGTTCAGGGCCCATTCTCAGCGTGAGCCTGTGCCCCTCCATCAGGAACTATGGGAGCAAGTGTAGTCCCCCCCGCCCCTTTCCTCTTCAAATCACCCCTTTCTCCAGCCCGAGGAAGCGGCTGCCCCTGCCCTTCCCCAGTGCGGCAGGCGGCTTTCTAGAGTTGACCACGGGATAGTGGGGAGCTAGGGTCTGCTGAGCCAGAGCCCTGCCAGGGGTGCCCTGGGGTGGGATCCAGTCTGGGGTTCTCAAAAGCTGGCTCAACCATAACTCAGTTTCTTCATATGAGATGTAATAGCAGCTCAATGTGGAAGAGTTGGCCGACCCTTTCACATTTGGAGACCTTTGGAAATTCACTGGTTGCATGAACCTTCCTCCCTGGAAATTCACTGGTTGCATGAACCTTCCTCTCCAGGACAGATGGAAACAGCCCCCAGCAGCGACACTGCCCCGGAGACCCCAAGGGCCGAGGCCAGGGCTATTCCAGCCCCATCAGCTTAATCAGTGCTGCGGGCGTTGTGCCTGCTGTGGGTGCCTAGGGACGGACCCGCCAGGAGTCAGACTCAGTGGCAGTGGTCAGAGCCGTGCTGGAGGGAGGAAGTGGGGCTTAGTGGGGCAGCCCTGAAAACCAGCCCAATGGGTGGGAAGCAGCCGAGGCAACTTTTCCAATGAAGAGCCCCCTAGGATGGCGATCCAGGGATGGAGTGAGGGGTGCCATTCGAGTGCGGGGCTTACATTGTCATTTTGGAAGGAGTGGAGGAAGTTCCCTCCTAGCTCGCTGTCGTCTCGTGGAGTGCCCGGAGGATTGCTAATGCCACTTATGTTGTTGGGAGAATTCTGTGGACAGAGGAGGGAGAGGTGAGGCCCCACCCCCATGTCCTCAGCAACTTGCCCACAAAGGGAGAAAGGCTTTGCAGGGAGCCCCAGAGGAGGGCCGGGGGTGCTGTCAGGGAGGAGGCACTGAAGGCAGACTCACTTTTGGAAGTCCATCTATGTCGCCTGACCCTGGAAGGAAAGAAGAATCGGATTCAGTTTCTTGCTCACTCTCCTGTGGAGGGGCTTCCAGAGAGATCCCCTCCTCCCTGTGCTTCTCCGGCATCCAAGCCCATCCACCCAAATCCTACGCCATTCTGTGCAGAGAATTTTCTGTTTGGGCAGTGTCTTTCTCTCAGGACCTTACTGTGTGCCCACCCAACTTGGAGGCCGTGTACTAGGCCGGCTTGAGCTGGGAACTGAGGCAAGGAGAAGGCGGCCCAAGCAGGGCGTGGCAGGGCCTGGTGTGCCCGGGAGCAGGTGGCTTACCTAACGATCCGTTCATGTGGTGTGGCTCCATGCCGCCCATACCTCCCATCGGGCCGTCAGAGCCAGGACCCATTGGGAACTGAGGAAGAAGTACAAAACAGCAGCTCAGTGGGCCTACGGACCTATGCAGGCCCTCTCACAGGCTCCCACACCCAGGGGTTCAGTCCACAAATGAGAACCGAGCACCTGCTAGGCCCCAAGCATTGGGCCACAGCTGCAGCAAGAATCCTGCCCTCAGGGAGTTTCCATGCTGGTGGGCTTCTCTCCCACACGCACTAGGACATTTAGCGCCCCAGGAGATTGGAGATGGCACCTTAGCATGGCCCTCTGAGTTGTGCAGGGCAGAGGAGCTCATGCCCATGTGACGGGTGAGGAAACAAACCCAAGGTCAGCCGGTGCCATGCAGAGCCAGCTCTCACTCTAAAGCCTCTCGGACCCATTGCTGTCACACTAGCCTCGTCCAAGTGCTTCCTTAAAAATGAAGAAGCTTCTTGGGGGCGGGAGGTCCTGAAAGACAAAGCTGGGCATTGGCCATCAGGAGGGGAGCATGCCCAGAGCTGTCTCTGGGGGCTGTGGGCAGTGGAGGGCAGTCACAGAGGCAGCTCCCATGCAGAATCGATGCTGCCCGCAGATCAGAGCCTCAGAAATGGGATCTACGCTATCCTACCCCCAGGCTTGTTAGGAACTAGCGAACCCATCCACAAAGGAAGCAACTGGAAACCAGGGAGGCCACACTGCACAGCCACGAGACACAGGCTGGGGATGGGCCCTGGAATAGCACAGTGGGAGGGTGCGGACACTGCAGAACTGAGGGCTGTTCGGCATCTGGCCTGTGCTGGGCACTGAGGACGCAGAGCGGAGCCACACCTGGGCCTCAGCCTGGAGAAGGAGCTCACCCAACGACCCTACAGGACAGAGAGCTGCATCCCTGCAGCTCCAGGTGAGGGAGCTAGAAGGGGGGCAGATAAACCACAGCAGGCTACCTGTAGGAGGCAGGCATCAACGTAATTGGGGAGTTGGATTTGGGCAGGCAGAGAAGGGCCATGGGAAGTCATCTCAGGCAGGGATGCATACGAGTAAGTGGAGTGGGCACTCTAGCCTGGAGCAGGTGGCGAAGAGGTGTGTGGGGAGTGAGGTGGAGACCAAGCTGCAAGGTGGGGCAGGGCACGAGCCACTTCCCAGGCCGCTCCCCGGCGGCGTCCCAGGATGGCCGGGAGACTTCAGGGCACAATTTGCCATCTGCTAACAAATTTCATACCCATTAACCCAAGCAACGCAAGGAGGAGGGTGGCCAATTTTTCAGATGCCAACCTGGGACACAGCCACACCAGACCAAAAAATCCCAAGACATGGTAGTATCTAATAAATAATTACGCACGTGTGCGTTATTGCTTTAGCACAGACATACGAAAAACAGGTTCTTACTTGAAACTGTATATTATTATTATTATTATGTTTAACAGGTTTGTAACTGAGATATAATTTGCATAACTACAATTCACCCACTTTAAGTGTCTAAATTCAGTGAGTTTTAGTATATTGACAGAGTTCTACAAGTATTGCCACAGTCAATTTTAGAACATTTTCATCCCCGAAAGAAACCCTGTAATCCAGTAGCAATCAGCTCCCCATTCACTGCTCTTCTCAGCCCCTGGCCACCATTACTTTACTTTCTATCTCTACAGATCTGGCTATTACTGCTCCATTTCTAGATACACAGAAATGGAGTCATACAGTATGTGGCCTTTTGTGTTTAGCTTCTTTCACTTAGCATAATGCTTTCAAAGTTCATCCATGTTATAGCATGTATCAGTACTTCAGTCCTTTTAAGGCTGAGTAATATTCCATTGTGTGTATAAACCACATTCGGTTTATCTATTCATCTGCTGTTTCTATTTTTTGGCTATTATCACTAATGCCACTATGAACATTCATGTACGAATTTTTGTGTGGACATATGTTTTCATTTCTCTTGGGTATATATCTAGGAGTGGAACTGCTGGGTCATATGATGTCTATGTTTAACCTTTTGAGGAACTGCCAGACTGTTTTCCAAAGCACCCACACCATTTTACATTCCCATCAGCAATGTATGAGGGTTCCAATTTCCACATCCTAGTCAACACTTGTTATTATCCGTCGTTTTGAATATAGCCATCCTTGTGGGTGTGATGTGCCATCTCATTGTGGTTCTCATTTGCGTTTTCCTGATGGCTAATGATGCTGAGCATTTTTTCATGTGCTTATTGACCATTTGTACATCTTTTCTGGAGAAATGTCTACTCAGATACTTTGCCCATTTTTAAATTAGGTTGTTTTACTGAGTTGTAAGAGTTCTTCATATATTCTGGAGATACAAGTCACTTATCAGATATATAATATGCAAGTATTTTCTCCCATTCTGTGGGTTGTCTTTTCAGTTTCTTGGTGGTGTCCTTTGAAGCACGGAAGTTTTTAAGTTTGACAAAGTCCAATTTATCTATTTTTCTTTTTAGTCACTTGTGCTTTTGGTGCCATACCTAACAAGGTTTTGCTTAACCCAAGCACATGAGGATTTATTCCTATGTTTTCTTCTAAGTGTCTTATAGTTTTAACTGTTACAATCTAGGTCTATGATACATTTTGGGTCAATTTTTGTGTTTTGGTGTAAGAAAGGGGTCCAACTTCAGTGATTTGTATGTGGATATCCAGTGTGTTCCACCATCATTTGTTTATTCTGTATTATATATTTTCCTGTTACATAAATGCTGTCACTTAAAACAACTATAGGACTAGTTAACAGTGGTAATTAGCAGCAATTAGGAGGAGGAGTAACTAATGATATGTATAAGAAAATACAGCAATATTTTTATAACATTTCTTTCCTCTGGTATAATCATTTATTGAACTCTTTATGGGATATTTAAATTTTGGAGGCTATATTATTGTGTACTATGAAGATATTTAAATATAAGATTTTTAAAAAGGAGCATGTAGATACAATAGGACTGATTAAACAGATATTACCTAATGTATATTTAATAATAATAAAAATAACAGCGATATGTTTCTGTCCCATGGAACAGGAGGATAATTTTACTCCGCTTCACTTTCCAGTGGAGCCCTGGTGCTGCAATGGTTAAGAGCTATGGCTGCTAACCAAAAGGTTGGCAGTTCAAATCCACCAGCTAGCTGCTCCCTGGAAACCCTATAAGGCAGTTCTACTCTGTCCTATAGGGTTGCTATGAGTTGGCAACGACTAGACGACAATGGGTTTTTGGTGGGTTTTCACTCTCCAGTAATACTTATCGGAGTTGCCTGCAGTCTTCAAGACATCCTTCTTTTCTTCGATGAAGTGGTAAACTGAATATAATCAAATGCAAAATTCACTTTGACTTGCAGCTTGGCACTTCTCAAGCCCATCATGCACTGATTCAATGTGATGACATCAAGCAAAATATGTTGTTGTTGTGTGCAGCCGAGTTGATTCTGACTCATAGTGACCCTACAGGACAGAGTAGAACTGCCCCAAAGGGCTTCCTAAACTGAAATCTTTACAGCAGATTGCCAAGTCTTTTCTTCCACAGAGCCACTAGTGAGTTCAAATTGCTGACCTGTCAGTGAGCAGCCAAGTGCTTAACCATTGTGCAACCAGGGCTCCTAAAGCTAAATATATTCTCCACAAAAGTGTTTGTGCATGGAATACTCAGGACGTTACTTACTAGCACAGGTTTTTAACTTGTACGAGTCAGTTTCCAGCTCTCCAAACATGTCTGTCCACTTTGTATCTACGGGCTTGTTTTGGTAGACCAGCTGTCTGTCAATCACATCCTTTGCATCTATCACTTCATCAAATGGGCTATCCCTGTCTAAGATGGCCATCATTTTTAAACACTCCGAAGCACAGAGGTAATCTGAACTTGTGAAACTGAAGTTGGATTCCAAGTAAGTTACAGTTTTAATAAAGAAATAGAGTCTTGTTTAATTTGGCGGCCCTTGTCTGGTAACATTTTTTTGAGTTTTGAAGCACTGTCATTTCCTAAAAATGAGTCATTTTTTTCACTCTCTGAGATTCTGTTGTAGCCCACACATAACAGTGAACAACTCAGGTATGGCTGCTTCATCGTTTTCTAGGCTCCTCAGAGCCTCTTCAAAGATCATCAAGCAGTTCTGGAGACACAGCATATAAATTTCCTTTCTCCATTCTCATCCTCGATGTATTTCCAAATTAGAGGACATTCTTCTTGTTGCACACTTTAAAAATATGGTTTTTCATAGCAGATCAACATTTTAACAGTTTTTCTATGGCTGGCAACTATAAAAGCCATCTTGTGGGCACGTATCTGAGGAGGCTCTTGCTTCCATTCCTATAAAGTCAAAACCCTCACTCAGTGCTTTGACACATTTTGAGGAAATGGAAAAATGACAAAACTTTATGAGAGCCTCGATATCATAGGTAAGCAAATCACACTCCTTTTTAACAGTGTTGTGTACAAGGCATGCAAGATATTTAGCCCTTAAGATCTTTTCATTTACTTGGGTAAGAAGTTTACAGACTAAATGAAATTTGCCAAAATTTACCTGTGTACTGTCTGCTGAATATGCAGATAAATGAACAAAGTCTAGTTTGTATTTGGACAAGACAACAACAACCTTCTGTGTTGTGCTTTCTGTGGTTTCATTAAAATCTTCAAGAAGACAATGTGAAGCTCCATTTTTCAAATCACAGTACCTAAGAGCTAGAGGGAATTTTTTTTGTTGCCGTGATTCAATGTGCCCCTTGATATACTGTATGAAGCATGGTCATCGGTAAGGTCTAACAGAATCAGCTGTACACTGTAAGGGACCATGTATTGGTTTCCTAGTGCTGCTACAACAACAACAACAAAAAAAACCCCACAAAGTAGATAGCTTTAAAGAACAGAAATTTATTGTCTCACAGTTCTGGAGGCTGAGAGTCCAAATCAGGGTATCAGCCATGTTGATTCCTTCTGAGAACAAATGTTCCATGCCTCCTTCCTAGCTTCTGGTGGCTCCTGGCAATCCTTGGCTTGTAGCTGCAGCATCAAGCAGTGCCCTTCCTCTGTCTCTTCTCTTCTTCTATAAGGACATCTGTCATATAAGATTAGAACCTACCCTACTCCATTCCAGTATGAACTCATGTTAACTGATAACATCTTCAAAGACACTACCTTCCAAACAAGGTCACGTTTGTAAGGACAGGGGTTAGGATAGCAACCATATCTTTTGGGGGGACATAATTCAATCCATAACAGACCAACACATCTGTTACCCCAATTTCCCCTTATGTTCATTCCCAGGACATTTTAGTTGCCACCTCTGAATCAGGAAATGCCACTTTCTCAGTTCACAGATCAAAGAATGACATGATGACACATGTCATTCATGTGCCCCAACTCATTCAGCAGCTGCTGGTTCTGACTGGTCACTGGTGTCTCTTTGGATGACAAAGCTACTTTCGATTGATTTGGAAGAACTTGACCATCTGAGCCCAGATTTGGTGGGATTCAGCCCCTTCTCCATCAGGCCCCACCCCACGTCCTTTCCCACACTGTGGAGTATGCTCTGTGTGGCCATTTACCCCCTAGCCCAGCTGCATGTGTCCTTCCATCTGTCATTAAAATAACATAGTCGTTGAGCCTTCGTTTTCAGCAATGTCTGGGTCACACTGGTGTTGCAATCCTTCTCATTTTCATCACTGGAACTCTCTTTAGGAAATGTAGTCACAGTATTCACAATGTTAAACATTCAACCAGCACTATCTTGACACAAAGCACAACAGCTGGCCTGCAGACGGAGTCAAAGGTGGGCCATGAATGCTCATGATTACAACGCACTCAAGTCGCATCCCTCGGAAGGAGGCAACACAGATGGTCCCCCCTTGTCACCTGCAAGTCACGGCTGCCGACATCAGTGGTCAGGGGGATACAGCGACGGCCATGTTGGAGGTGAGTCACCTACACCACATCTGTCTGACACTAAAAACAGTTATGTTCAAACCCTGTTTTTTGGGCCCTTGTGTGGGTCTGTACTTTCCCCTCAACCTTGCACATCTATTGCCAACTTTTTGTTTCCTGAGACCCAGAGCTTTCAGTGGTAACACCGGGATGGTTGGTTGCCCTAGTGAGGAGGAAGCGCTGAGGTGGTGGGTGGGAGGTGGTACAGGAGGGGACTGAGAGAGGGTGTGGTGGGGCAGAACGCAGTGGTGTGGCACGCTATTCCCACACTTCCTTGTCTTAGAGTCCTACCAGGCAGACCAAAGACCTTACCTCAGAGGGGTGCAGTGTCCAGCATGGGTAGCCATGACCAGGGTTTAGCACATAGGGTGACTCATGTGTCACCTTAGGAAATGAACCAACAAAACCAAATAGATTGCCCCAAAAGGCTACATTCCCCTCACCAGGCCAAAGACAACTCTGGGGCCCCATGCCCAGCCTCTCATCCTGCAGTTCACAGACAATGCTGACTGGGTTACATGGCAGCCTCTTTCTAGACCCTGAGCTCCCCAAGAGCAAGGCTAGTCTGATTCACCTCCCTGTCTGGCACGGAGGAGGGAGAATGTTTAGGGGAATAAATTGGTGTGGAAAGGTTGTCTGTAGCGGTGAATCACACCCAGCTCTGAACTCAGGAGCACCCAGCTAGGGGAGAGGGAGGCAACTGCCTAAAAAAGCCTCCAACAAAGGGCTCAAGTAACACAGGAGGGGGGTGCCACTGGCCCTTATGGAGGAGACAAGCAGAAATCAGAAAAGTTGAAATTTGAGCTGGAACATCATTCAAGGTTAGAATTTTGAGAGGCAAAGAAGTGGGAAGTGGGCTTCTAGAATAGCCCAAGGAGAGGCAGAGGGCAGAGGTGCAAGAGTTAAGGGCTCACAGTCGTGGTGCAGGGCAGGCCACAAGGCCAACAAGCTCCCAAATGAGCCAAGTGCTTCTCGTTGTGGTCTCCATCCTCAGCTCCCACAGCCAAGGACACAGACCTGAGGGGGAAAGGAGCTTGCCTAGGGTGGGACAGCGAGTCAGTGGAGCAGGGGCCAGACCCAGACTCTCCCCCTACCCAAGGTTCTCCCTCGCCAGCAGCCTGAGCAGAGCGGTGCCGGTGCCCTTGCTCTGACCAGTGGGGTGGGACTCACTCCACCCCCTCCTCCCCCACCTGTGCCAGCTATGAAATGGGAACTGAGTTGCCCAAGAGTTAATCACTTTTCTGATGGATTATTTTATTCATCTTTGGTAACAAATGGCTGAAATCAATTAAACGTGCTTTCCCCTCAGCTGATGAAGTTAATTATGATTTGTTATGGTATCTGATACGTAAATTATTAGAAAGCAGACTTACATTGGACCGGCTGCCTCCAGGCGGCACTGGATTAATCATTGTGTAGATGTTGTCACTGGAATTTGTTGAATCTGTAGAACAGTAGAAACCCGCAAGTCGGGGTGATTAATTCATTTCTTAATTAAAACAAACTCATGGCACTTGAACTCATTCTTTTGTATTTTATCACCTAAAATTTCCTCTAAGTACCAGCATTTTCTGGCTAATTTGTATTTAATGAAGATTCACGAAGTTTTTAATCGCAGAAAATTCAACTTTGAAAACCACTCAACGGCGGAAAGGAAGAATTTCAGGGTATCTGGACAGAGGTGTGGACATGGCAAAGGGGGACTGCAGGTTCAGAGTTCTTGTCTCCCACCCCAGACCATGCCTGGGTTCCAGACACTGAGATGATGCTGGGGTGGCCAGCCCTCCACCTCTGAATTACCCCCACCTCCAGTGTTTTAATCAAGTTGGGGGAACAGGAATGCCACAAATTACCCGGGGGCCACCCTGCCAAGCTGCTGGGGTGGGAGGGAGAGGCAGGGATGGGGCTGAGGCGCATTAACATATGGAGAGGCTGCATGTGACCCAGTCTGAATGTAGGTCATGCAGCTCATAAAAATGCAGCAGCAGAAAGAGGGAGTGGACAAGTGCTGCCGCCGCCAGCTCCACCCCTGCAGCTGAGCAGCCTCCCTGGTATGGGGAGTCGAGGAGGGGGTGGGCAAAAGGGTCCCCACCATCTCCCCAATTAGCAAGAAAAGTCTCTTTAAGAAATCAGCTGATATGTTTCTGTCAGAAGCAGGCTCCACATTTCTCAGGCGGAAACCCACCAGCCTCTCACTTTTAATTTTGGGGGTGGGTGAGGATTGTATGTTTATTTCCTTCTAGCTGGCTGGTCTGCTATTCTTAGCTGGGAGAGAAACATAATTGTGAGCCCGCGTGTGTGCGTGTGTGCACATGCCCACGTGTGCGCACGCATGCCCTCTTATGATTAAAGAGAAGGGGAAGGAAGGGATCTCCCACACAGGACCAGGAGCCAAGAGCTATGAAAACTCAAGATGCAGCATGCCTTAGCATCCTGCTCCCAAGATGCCGGAATGCAAAAGTTCCTTTTCGGGGCATCTAGAAAAATGCCCACACAGGACAGGGTTATCTCCGACAAGTGGGAGAGAGGACAGTGAGACCCCTTGTTCCCAGACCTCCCTGCTAAGCACTGTCCTTTAACAGAGCAGCACTTGAGAACCAGAGATGAAGGGTGACCAGGCTGAGGCCACACAGTGGACTGGTGGCACCAGGGAGCCTTCTGCTCCTAAGTCCCTGAATGCCAAAATGCCAGGTGGGGGATGTGTCACTCAGGAAGGAGCTGTGGCTCTGGGCCCCAGGCTCCTCCAGAACTCCCCAAATACTCCTACCCCTACCACAACCCCAAGTTCTCTTACCTGCAGGACTAGGCATGATAGGTGTTCCTGGGGGGCCACCACCACCAGGGGGCCCCTGAAAAGAAGATTAAAAACTATCATCAGAAACCCATGGTGACAATGCTCATGGAGAGAGGTCACCCAGCTCCCACCACACCAACAGCAACTGCTCACGTGGGCCGGGCCAAGCCATCAACTCTGGCTCAAGCTCCAGTGCTCACTCAGGCAGAGCACAGGTCTTTAAGGGAAACTGGACTCAGACTCTCCAGACCAAGGAGCACCTGCGGGTGTGCGTGTACACCTGTGTGCTCACGTGCATGTCGCCTGGTAGCAGCCAGAGGCCTGCAGTGGAAGCCGATCGTCCTACCAATCAGCTCTCCAGATAGGGATCCCAACTTCTGGGTCTCATCTGGGGATTTCTGGGCCAGCCCAGGCCTATGCCAGATGCCTGAATATGGACAGCAAGTTCTACCACAGTTTAGAACCTGTGCTCAGAATGTGTTTTGAAAAGGAAAGAGCCAGGGACCAATGAGTGGTCCTTACACACTCAGTCACATGTGCCTGGACATGCAATGCCCCAAACCCACATACTCACCACATAGGTACCGGGGGAGGACGATGAGTATGGAATCTAGAAATGAGATACAGGGGAGCCCCCAGTCAGAAAGTCCTCCGATAGGCTGCACCTCTTAGCTTCCAAACCCACTTGGGGACACAACCCCATTCTTCACAGGAGAGGCTGTGGGACCCCTTGAGCTTCCTGGTCAGTTTCCCTGGGAGGGTCATGGGGTGTGAGTGAAACCCATCCCTCCTACACTGAACTGATCCTGAGAGCCTGGTCTCCTGCTGCCCACAGCCTTGGCAGGGAGCCACAGGGGTGAGGAGCCTGGGACATGGGAGGCCCTCTAGGTCGGGAGGGAAGGAAAGAGCATGCTTCTCCCACCCCTCAGGCCATCTCCCCTGGACTGTCTATGCTGAGCCCTGGCCGCCCCTTCCTCTGAGTGCTGGCGGCCAGCCCTGCCGGAAGGAGGAGACTGCAGAAGCCTCTACTTTGCAAGGTGCTGTCTGAGCCCAGGCTCTCAGCTTAGACATGGTTTCTGCAGAGGAGTGGGCCTGGCAGCACAGCATGCTCCTCCTCAAGCCTCCACCACCACACAGGCTTCTCCTTGGAGGCATCAGGTACCACTGGAGGCGTTCCAGGACTCCCAGGAGTCCTGGTGCATCACCCACGCACAGTGACACCTGCAGCCCAAGGACAGGAACCACCCTACACCAAGAACCCCTTCCCTGGCAAACACCACCCAGACAACTTGGGTACTCACTGAGTTAGCACTGTTAGGATTGGGCCAGGGTCTGCCAGCTCCCGGGCCCCTGAGAGAGAGAGAGAGAGGGAAACAATGAGAGGGGCTGTATACTCTACAGGGTTGGTGCCAGCGGGGGGAGAAATCATTAAAGGGAGTCCCTCATACAGCCCTAGGGTCAAAAAGACTCTGGGCTCGCACTGTGGGTCCATGGACAGCAGTCCACAAACTCCTTTCAATTGTATGCAAAATCTGTTAAACTTTTAACATTTCCTCTGCACGTGCATTTTTTCTAGGAAGGGAGTCCACAGATTCTCAAAGAGGTCTGTCCCAGAAGAGGGGTTAACAACCACTAATGCACTAGAGAATAGTGGTTAATTACATGGGCTCTGAAGTAAAAAACTCCCAGGGTTCAAATGTTGACTGTCACTTAAAGCTGTGTGACCTCGGGCAAGTTACTTGACCTCTCTGTGCCTAGTTACCTCATCTGGAAATAGGGGAAAATAATAACTGCCTCATGGGGTTATTATGAAGATTAGGTGAGCTAATCCTCAAAGCATGCTTCGAACGCAGAAGCACTATATATGAGGGTAAGTTCTCATTGCCAGAATCAACATCCTCATTCTACTGATGAGGAGACTGAGGTCCAGAGAGGTGCCAGTAATTACTGATAACGAGTCTTCTAGGGGGTGCCACGGTGGGAAAAGCCATGGGCTCTGAGCCGCTGGCCAAGTAGTTTTCGCCTTACATGTTAATCCCGGGCATGGCGGGGCCAAGGGAGTTGGGTGGTGGTCTCATGCCGCTGCCGTAATTCTGCAACGATAACCAAGGGTCAGTCTATGAGAAGGAGAAGGGGAACCAGAGAGAGAAGGAGGGAGGAAAAACAGACAGAATATAAGTGAGAGAGTTAGTCTGTGAAAAGGATCTGATGAGAAAAAAATAATACATTCTTTAAAAAAAGGTTGGGGGAGGGTGGGAACTGAGTGATGGGGACCACAATGACAAGCCAGCACAGAGGAATAATCACAGCTTTAAATGTATTTTCAGGGGCTTCAAGATGATTTTCTCAAAAACATATGGATGTCAAGCAAGCCGCTCACATGTCTGGGCTCCCACGACGCTATTCCCACAGGTGTCAGGGCAGGTAAAAGGAAACTGCCTCGGTAATGGAACCGGTAATGGAACCCAACTGGTGAACATGAGTGCCTTAGAAACTCCAAGAGAGAAGAAACTGTCTGGAAAGCTGTGGCGGGGGAGTGAGGAGCAGGGGGAGATGTGGGAGAAATGCTCCTCAGAGGCCTGTCCCCAGCCTAGGCCTGCTATATAGGGACACCCACCCTGCCTGAAGCCTGGGTCATCCCTTTCCCCTCCTACCTTGGTCAAGCCACCTGGACCAGGTGTCAGCACGTGGGGCCCTCAACAGGCACGGTACTACGGGAGTAGGAGGGAAGCTCCCTTTCTACGCTCATGGGGTCACTATTCCATCTGAGAAGCGTCTACACAGAACTCAGAAATTCCTGAGAGTCGGACTCGGCTTGCTGAGATTAGCACAGTCCACGAGGCAGTGTGGGGTGGGTCACAGAGAGCACTGACCAGGCACTCCAGGAATTTCACTTGGTTCATCTAGCACAACCAAGCCTATGCTGCCCCACCTTCCCTCTCCACATGCTATTCTGTTGCAGGAATAAATACTCCCAGAATGCTTTGTAATCCCCTCTGCCGGCGCTCATCATACTTGGTTGTGATCATGGCCACACATCCTTCTCTCCCACTGCAGTCTATTTTTTTTTTTTTAATTTTGTTGAGGTAAAATATATACAACAAAATTTTTCATTTTAACTGTTTTTACGTGTATAATTCAATGACATTAATTATATTCACAATGTTATACAACTAACACTGTTATCTAATTCCAAAGCTTTCTCATCACCCAAACAGAAACTGTTATTGAGCAAAAACTCTCCACTCCCACCTCCCCCCAGCCCCCATAAACTCTAATCTGCTTTCTATGAGTTTGCCTATTCTAGATACTTCATGCAAGTCGAATCACACATTTGTCCTTTTGTGTCTGGGTTCTTTCACTTAGCATAATGTCTACAAGGTTCATCCATGTGGTAGCATGTATCAGAACTTCATTTCTCTTCATGGATGAATAATATTCTACTGTATGGATATACCACACTTTGTTTATCCATTCACCTGCTGATGGACACTTGGGTTGTTTCTACCTTTTGGCTACAGTGAATAATGCTGTCATGAACACTGGTGTACAAGTATCTGAGTGTCATTTGAAGGTGGGGACTTGTCTTAATGATCTTTTTATCCCCCTCACTCCATGCATCAGACTGGGTATCCAGTAAGTCTAAACTGAATTGATCAATGAAAGAGTGAATAAGTGAATGAATGGAAAATAAAATGAACTTGGCTGCAGCTCAAGCTCTGCCCTTGTAGGAGAATTCAAAGGAGGTGGATTGGTGGAATTCTGATGATAGAGGAACGGTCAGCATCAGCTGCCCTTTACTGATTGAGCACACAGTACACTTTACATATGGTCTCTGGTTTGGTCTTATAGCAACTCCTAAAGCTGGCATTGCTTCCATTTTACAGAAGAGGAGACTAAGGGTCTGGGGGGAGAAAAGATTTGCCCAAAGTAACACAGATGGTAAATGGCAGGGCTGAGGTTTAGACCTGGATCTGTGAGACTCCAGGGTCTGCACTCTGAGCCACAGGCCTGGTGAGAGGTGGGTGGGAAGGTGAACGGGAATCGGAGGCTTGAGAGCTGAACTGACAGACTCAGAGTCACATGAGGCTGATGACGGCTTCTTTAGCCAGGGACCATTGGCCAGTGCTCTCTGCTTCAGCGCCTCCTTCTCTGCTTGCTCACCTATCGGGACCTGGAGTTGGAAAAATATCCACACGGGATGCAAACAATGACATGAGCAACACAAGGCTGGCTGTCAAAGGGGGAGGCCTGGAGTCAGGAGGGGAGGGGGCCGGCAGGCTGTTGGGGAACCTGCTGCTCCCCAACCCTCAGGCAGTCAGCACTCATCAAGGCCCGCATTGCCCTGTCTGCTCAGGGTCGAGCCTAGGGGTCCGGCCCAGCAAGAAGATGTGTGCCCATCTTCCAGCAAACAGGGCCACTGGGGCAAGTGCAGAGGCCATGCCCACTTTACAGACAATGCCACGGGGTGGTGAGAAGAGCCCAAGATTTGAGGCCAAAACCTGGGAGGGCCTCCTGGCTTGGTCACTTGCTGGTGACTTTCGACAAATGGCATTAACAGCAACAATGCTTTTTCCGTACCAGGCTGTGCTACTGGCTTTATGTGCATCACCTCATTTAATCGTCATGACGATCCCGTCACTATCCCCACTTGCACTGAAGATAAAGAAACTGCGGTGCAGAAGTAGTGGGACAGCTCAAGTCACACAGCTGTGAGCAGCCGAGCTGGGGCTGAGCCTCGCAGCCTGGCTCTGCTTCAGAGCCACAAGCACTCTGCCATACAGCCTCATCTGTGACATGGGGACTTTACAGGGACTGTGAGGATCCAATGAAATGATGGCTAGGAAAGTGCTCTGTAAGCCCTGAGGGGTGTGTGCTGACTTGGCATGTCAGTAGGAGAACAAACCTGAGAGCCCTAAATGCTGCCTTAAGGATCACAGAATCTCAAGTCTTCAAAGGCCTTGCAAGTCCCACGTGCAGCTATTAAACCCCTCTCAGTCTCAGCCTCCCGCCCCCTCCTCCAGAACAGGAAGCTCCTGGGCCATAAGGAATGTCTTCCAGATACCGAGTGAGATCCTGCTGCCGCCCCCACCCGGGGAGAGGACTACCTGAGGGGCGAGAGCGGAGACGGGCAGAAGCCAAGGATGCCACGGCACAGAGGGCGGGGTGAGGACAGGACAACAGGGTGCTCACTCCTGAAAGGCACCCGAGCATGTGTGTACCTCCCCAGGGGTGGCTCCAGGTGAGCCACCCTGCTTCCTGACCCCGCCCAGCCTTCAGGAGACTCCCCATCAAGCCTCCACCCAGACAGAAACGCGGACCCTCCTCTACATTTCACGGTTGACAACTGGGGGCTAGAGACTCGCCAAGGCCACACAGAAATTGGGCAGATGTAGGGCCGAAACTAGGTTTTGGGGGGCAAAAGTTTTCAAATCAGAAACACCAGCCAGGCCAAAGGACTTGGAAACATGCTTTCAGAGACTCAGCAGAAATGGGTTCTCTCTTCTCTCCTCAGTCTTAACTTCGCAGTGAAATGGCCCCAGCTCCTCCTGCCTACTCTACTGTGTCCTTGGAGGTAATGCTGGAGAAGATCTGCCAGGGGAGATCACTAACCAGATGCTCCCCCTCCCCTGCACTGGCCCTGGGGGGACAGGAACGGCCAGAGACAGCAGAGTCCTCAGCACAGCCATAGGGTCAGTCACATTCACGGGGGTCTGTCTTGGGTACCCCAGACCCTGAGCAGAGGCCTCGGATCCACAGTCAGGATCAACAAAGGACTCCCTCCCTGGGGGACCCTGAGTTAGCCCCCACCTTGGTCTCAGTTCCTCTCTGTGAGAAGCCAGGCCCTGCGAGGGTCCCAGGGACATGGGAAGGCAAGGAGCTGTCATCTGGGGCTGGGGGATATAGTGGAGGCTGCTGCTGCTACTTCCTGTGGCTCTCTGTGCCCCAAGGGCTCTGCCTTAAGCACTTTCTTCACCTTAAGAGGAGATGCGCGTAGGAGTTCAGGCAGTCTTCTGGGGCACCCCCCTCCACCCCTCTGTCCAATCATGTGGGAACCAGCCGGGGCCATCCCACACTGGGGGGCCTCCAAGGGCCACCTGGAAAGCTCCCCAAAGAGTCCCCACCGCCTCCTCACCAGGCCCCCAGGTTTTCTGGGTGGGATTCATGGTCCCATCTTTCTGTGGTCTCTGCTCAGAGGCACTAGGCCAGGGCTGGTCCTGGGTCAGCAGGGGACCCCAGGAGATGTGTTTTCTCCAGGGTGGCACAGGATCATCCCAGGGGATCACGGGCTATCCTTCATCTGAACCTTCTCAAATGCAGAAAAGCCATGGTGGCGATCCAATTCTCTGATTCTGTGCTGATTCCAGCCCCTCCCAAACACCAGCACCTCTGTGAGCCCAGCACCTCTGCTGCCTCGGCCTCGCCTTCTCTCCACGTGAGCTGGCCAGGACCCCTGCAATTTCAGCCACATTCTAACAGCACTCACTTTTGAAAACTTGGCAAAAGGTTACTGCCTGATACTAGCATACATACAATTTTTTAAAAGTGAGAACACAATTAAGTGAAAATATCGCCTCCTTTTTGGCCACTGGCTGTTTCACAAAACCCGAGTGAAAGCTGTCTGAGGCTCGAGGGCAAAGGGCAGGGGGGCGCCTGGCCTGCTGGTTCCTTTGTGATGTTTCCGCTGAAATGTGACACGGGCTTTCAGGCTCAAAAAAATGCACTGTCATTCTGTCCTGTTTTGAAATCTATAAAGGGGCCCGAAGACCACAACTGTACCCTTCTTTGTTCAGCAAGTTTTGAAGTGGTCAGTGGCTGAAAACAATCTAATCCCCACTGGGAATAACATGCCAGAAGGTTCTCCCCCGTTGTCTGGCCTCAACCTGGCATTGCACATACAGTGGTGCTTACTAAAGGCTGCATGCAGGGCTGGCAGCCTCTCCCACAGCCAGGGGGGCTCACAAGGCAGGCCACCTCCCCAGAGCCCCAGGGCCCCCGGGAAGGGAATGGGATGCAGGATCCATGGACACCTTGTTTGTGCTGTCCTAAGGTTTAAGTCTCACAGCTCACTTCCCCCAGCCCCTCAATGAGCCCTGGGAGGTCATCCACGGGCTGCCCACTTTGCAGATGAGAGACTGGAGGTCCAACTGGGCTGAGCTGGCACCAGAACCATACTCTGCAGCACCAACTTCAGAGCTTCTCCCTCTCCTGTACACTGGGAGGGCTGGGAGGGCCCTCAGGGGACAGAGATAGAGGCCTGGGGACAGCTGAGCTCCAGCCCTCTCCCACCCTCAGCCTTGGTCTACAGTCTGGAGTCCAAAACTTCCGGGCCCTGCTATGCCCAAAACCACCTGATGTTCACTCCCTGGCTGATCCCAGACCCTGCAACCCATCCAACACACACCACTTCACCCAGGTCCAGTCCTACTAATGCCAGGCCCTTCTGCACCCTACCCAGAGAAGGCACACAGAAAACACGGGCAAGGCACTTTAGGGTCGCCAAACTTTAAAATTACGTAAAATAGAACACGACAAACAAACAGGAGGTGTTTGGAAGGAACATCAGAGCCTGCACTGTGCACTGGAAGCCACTGTCTCTTCGGGGTACAACTGCCATATGGGAGCAGGGAGGAGAAGGGGGCCCTGTGTTGGGGATACAGAGCAGGGCAGACGTTTGAAGAGCCCATAAGGGCAGTGGGAGGGTCAGCTGGACTCACCTCCGTGCTAGCATCTCCTGCTCCTTCTGGGACACTTCGCGGCTTGAGGGAAACTCCACCCCCGCAAACTGCTCCACGAGGCCCTTTAAGCAAAACCTCAGTCTCTGGGACCTTCACCTCTTTAAAGTGTGCCGGACTGCTGATCAGGAACACTGACATGATGAGACGCCCACTAAGCCAGGAAGAAGTCCTAAACTTCCGGAACATTCTGCCCTCGGCCAGTGAGATAACATCCATTTCTAGCTTCTAGAACTTTCAATATTATTACAGGCTAAACAAAATATTAACGGCCTTTGCCAGGAAAAAAACAAAGGAAAGAAACTAAAAGTAATCTCCAAACCCAAGCCGCTAGAGTCTTGAACGTTGGTTTTAGGTCACCAAGTCAGAAAACAAACTGCTTACTAAGGGGCTATTCTGTGCCAAGTATCATGCCAAGAACTTGATTCTCCTCCTTTCAGCAACCCTACAAGGTAGATTCTGTTCAATCCCATTTTACAGATGCAACTGCTGAGCCTCTGAGAATTGAGAAGGGTGGGGTGGTGGAGTAGGAACTAAGTGTTCCTGCCTCAGAACCCACCCTCCTGTACCACTCAGCTCCCCCATGATGTTCTGAAATCCAAAGCCACTGACAATTTCTACACCAAGGAGCGTCAGTCTACCACGTGGCTGAAGCTAAGGGGATCCAAGAACTACTTGTGACTCAGATCCTGCCCCTCCTGATGGGTTCCTCAGTTGGGAAGCCCTGCAGAGGTCAGCTCAAGATGGCCGCACGGCAGGAAGGGGCCACTCTAATAGCTTAAAAGAAGCTGGTGAAAACAACAGAGTTCGGGGGATTTGAGGAAAGAGAAAAACAAGAAAACCAGAGCTGCAATTGGTGTGAGCTTGCTTCCTCTTAGGATTATGGGGCCAACAGAAGACAAGGACCTCCCTAAAATCTTTCAACACCACAGATGTTCAAACCACCACTGTGTAGAAAGCAGAGGGTTGGGTTTGCTGTAAATAAAACTCTGGAATGAAGTGAAGGATTGTGGGTCTGTGGGGCAGACACCCTCTCCAAGCAAAAGGGAGGCACGTGTGTGGAGAGGGGGCTGGGGGGGCACTACTCCACCTCCAGGGGAAGCGGAAACCTGTGGAGGCGTCCCAGAAAATCCCCAACATCTACAAGCTGGGGTGGGAGAGACAAGCACAGACTTCTAGGCAGGGCAGATAAGAAGGGAAGGGGCGCCATAAAACAAGACTTTCACACCCTCACTATGCAGAGTCTCCCTCCTTATTTAGAGTTTAGCTTCTTTCAGCTAGTCAGATTCCAGAGAATTCCCAAGGAGGACCGAATGCAGCAAGCTCTCTGCCATGACTACTGTGGTAAACAGAGCTACATTCAAATACTCAGAGAGTGGGAGCCAACTGTAAGAATGTTCTAGAGCAGGAATGGCCTCTCAGACCCTCGCCCAGAAGGTCCTTCCCTATGGGGCATACAGCTGGGTCACAAGGAGCAACTACTTTGTTGTAATCATAAAGAGGTACTATACAGGGCACTTGAAATAATTTCTTCCAGAGGTTTCTAAACTGTCCTTTTTGGCATGGAGCCTTTGGTCAAAAGAAATCTTAGCTTAGTATATGAAACTGGCAAAAGCTCTTGGCTGAGGTGGGTGTTAGGGGACCTGCCTTTCAAATTCCTCACATCACACACCACAGCCCCCTTCCAGGGTCTGCCAATTAGAAGATCCCCCCGATGTCCCCCTTCCCCAGGCTCCCTGGGGGCCCCTCAACTCTGAGGGGATGTTCCTGGCTGGGTGTGGGGCCAGCTCAGCCATGGGTAGAAGGGGAACTGGGGGCATGGACACACCCTCTCCTTTCACCCCTGAGAGCTCAGATGCAGTGGACAGACTGTGAAAAGAGGAGAGAAGGCGGGTGCACACAGATGGACAGTCAGGCAAATGGACAGACAGGCAGTTACCTGTGGGCCAGGACCCATGGGCCCCATTCCTCGGGGAGGGTTCATTCTCTGCATTGATCCTCCCATGTTTGGGTGCCCTGCATGAGAGAGAGGTGAGTCACAGGGGGCAGGAAGCAGAGGCAGACAGTGGACGGAGAGGGAGCCCCTGCCCGACTCCCCAGGCCATCCCGTGCCAGCCCCACCCTCTGTACCTTGTTGTCGTGTGGGATCCATGGAATTGGGCAGCAATGGCTGTGTCCCAGGAACTCCTCCTGGAGGCTGAAAGAGACATGAGACAAACTGAGCTGCTGCTTCCTGGAGCTGGGGGACAGAGGGAGCCACAGCCTGGCAGGTAAAAGGTAGCACCTGCTTGCCACAGTCCACCATCTGACCATTTAGGGTCACTCGTGGTCTTTCTGAGACCATCCTGCTGCTTTCTGGCCAGGGGAGAGTACCCCAGGGAATGACAGTCAGCTTGGGGTGGCGTTAGCTAAAACTGCAGCAGGGGTGGGTCAGTGCTTTGTGGGATAGGAACCACTGCCCTGGCCTGCCTGTCTTGGTGGGGCTGTGCGCAGCCCCCTGAAATGAGGCAGGAAAGCCCTTCCTCTTCTCCATCCCAGCTCTAGTCACTGCAGTTTAAGTCAGACTCGTCTCTCCTTTGCCTCATGGAGGTGCAACTCATCTGATCCCGAACTCCAACTCATGGGGACCAAGACCCACTAGCTAAAACTCTATCACCACGGGAGACCTTTTTTAAAGAGGAACATGGGATAAGGAGGCATTTGAGATTCAGATGGGGAATCTCAGTGGCAGAAAGAGTAGGCCAAGGGCCCTCCATCACTTAGCAGAGCCAGGATAAGCACTCAGTTCTGGGGGCTTCCTGTCTTCTTCCAACACAGGGGCAAGGAGCAAGACTCTAGGTGAGTAGGTCGGTGAACGAGACCTGCTCTCCAAAACATGATGCCAATGGCAGACACTGGTGTGATTACTATTAAGCAGGTGAGGACAGGATGCCACCGGTTTCCAGAGTGCATGCTTGGCAAACTCACTGTGAAAACCCATTAGAAGTAATTTACTTGGAACTGGAGTTATTTCAGCTGCAATTTGAAAAAAAAGAGAGGAAAGCAGAAGCTGGGGGAAAAGTTTGCTTCTAGGAGCTCATCCCTCAGGACTACACACAAGCCCTTGCCTTTGAGAGGAACAGCCTTTGGAGAGAGCTGGTTCTCTCTTCCCATCTGCAGATGCCAGTGCTTCTTAAAGGCCGAGCACATGTGCCCCCTGCGCGCGGACTGTGCTGCTCTGGAGAAGGCCCAGTGGGAGCTTGGTCTGCCTGTGGCTCAACGATGAACTCCACACAGGTTTCGGAAGGAGGTGGTGGGAAGGGAAAGGACGAGGTGTGTCAGAATGGAATAGGAGGGGGCTAAGCTGGGGGAGGCGTGCGTGAGGGCCTGGGGAGGACGTGAAGTCCACAAAGTGGCATTTGGCACCTGCTGTGTCCACCTGCCTGGGGAGGCTTGAATGTGTCTCTCCAGTCCCTGGACCTGCTCTGACCTCTCTCCCTCTCCCAGTCCTGCTTCCTCGCCCCGAGTTCCCAAGCTCTGACTCACCTGACTGGCGTGTTTGTTCACTTGGGGACTTGGGGTTTTCAGGACTCTGAGAGGACATAGGGAGGCCTGCCTCTGAGGCTGTCTGGTTTAGGGGATCCCAGGATGTTAGGCGGGTGGATAGGGAATCTTCTGGGTCATAGGCTACAACCTTCTGCCCAGTATAGTAACCAGTACCTCCATCCAACCCTCATGGACCAGTGTGGGGGTTGGGCAATCACTCCCTCTCCAAGGAGCCCGATGTTGACCACTGGTTCCTGCTGAAAGCTCCTCCTTAGATTCCCCTAACCCTGCTGTGTCGGACTCCAGGGGTGAGGCTGGGCCGTTACCTCCCTTCTTCCCCCACTGGGGTGATCCTGACATAGAGAAAGACCCAGGTGAAAGGGTCTCCCACTGAGAAGACTGAAGCCCTCAGAAGTAAGAAAGGGACATGTGTGGGACTGCTAATAACCCCCCTCCTCTTCTAAACCCAGCTGAACCCCGCTGTTCATCACCCCTCCAACCACTCTCACTTGAAAACCAGCAATGCTCTAAACACAACCCCAAACCTCTGGCCCAGGGAGGCAGGAGGGAGGCTGGCTCCATGAGACTTGTGGCTTCTCGTTCCCATTACCCTATAGGAGACAAACTTATAAAGGGCCATGTGAGCATGAGCAAGTCTCTTCCTCTGCTTCCAGCACAAGTCACAGGAGTGAGCTGAGCCAATGCAGGTGGCACAGAGGCCTCTGCTCAACTGACAGCTCCAGCTGATGCCCCCTCCAAGGAGACCCCAGGTGTGATACCTGCTCAAGGAGCACATCCCTCTTTGGAGAACAAACATTTCCTGAGTTCACAGGAAACTGATTTTCCGATGGGGAAGGCGGGAGGTTGAGAACATTAGTTTGTAATGCCTGGTGCAGATGACGGATTTATTCTCCCATTTGTTCTCTTGGACACCTGCTCATGCTTAAATGCTATATGGAAACATACATGCTCGGACTCCATGCCCCTTAATTGCCAGAGGAAGGGCCACAATGATGGTAAGGAAGTCTCTGGACTCCCCCTAGGGCTGAGGCCAGTTTGGGCCAAGGGCAGCCATGGGTGGGCAGGAGGGACACCACTGCAGGGGCCCTTGTATGCAACAGCAAAGGCCCACTTGGTGACCAGTTAAAAATAAAGGCAGGGGCAGCAACTTTACAACTAACTATTGCAGTTAACAGAACAGGGCAGAGTGGAGTGGAAACAGTCCTGGACTGGGAGCCAGGAACTTTGGGAACTCAGTCATCCACTAAGACCTTCCATTTCCTCATCTGTGATGTATCTAAAGGTCCCTTTCTGCTCAAAAGCTGGCTCTAATTCTTCTATCCAAATACGTCCCCATCATGTCAGAGAAAAGAGGAAACAAAGGACTTCAGGAGAAAAATTAAGTGGGAAACCTGATAGGCAAGACGTGGTTAATTTAACTTTAAAATCCAGAGACCTCCGGTTAAAATCAGAGGCATCTCTCCATAGTTCCTGTATCAGCTCATTCAATGGCTTTCCTGCAGAGCCTCAGGACCAGAAGGAATCACACCCAGATAATTCCAATCTAGTCGGCAACTAAGTTCCCAGCTCCAAGGGCATCTAGGGTTGGATGGGCTGGCGTTGCTGTCAGATTTTTTGAGGAGCTTTTGCAAAGTCACTGACAAAAATCATTAAAAAATATTTTGGCCCCCCTAAAAAGTTTTTTTTGGCACGAAAAGAAATTTCCCTGATGTTTCTTTACAGTTTCTTTTAAGCCAGTGTGTCCTCAAAGAGACATCTATGTATCTTTAGCTCTCCAGCCCCCCTACTGGCCCTGGATGGGCTGAACTAGGAGGGCGGCATGGGGGCCAATTTCTCCAGACCACCTAGAATTGCCAACCCTAATGGGCCAGCGTTAGGCACATGACCCAAGGCTGAAAAGCCCTCCCCGTAAGCAGACCACTTTTCTAATTACGTGAACAAATCCCTTCTTGTTTTGAGTTGGGTCTGGAAAGCAGGCAGACATTGCTGAAAAACTCACAAACGTCCTGCCCCGCTGCACCCAGGCTCCTAATCTAAGCATTCCTACGGGCCATTTCTCCCCCTAATAGCAGGATTATATTTACCAGCCTTGGCAATTCTCAAAAGCTTCCAGGAAAAAAAAGGCACATTGTCAATTAACTTCATTAAGGAAGAAGACCCTCTTCCAAGAAGGGGATGGAAGGGAGGGGCAGGGGCGTTACCACCTTCTCTAGAATAGCTGAAACCCTGCATTCCCACCCCCGCGGCTCCTGCTGCTGCCCTCTGAGGTCCAGCACCGGCTGCCAAAAGCCCACCAGAGGAGAGGCAGGTGAACGCTGGGAGAAGGGGCTCCTTCACCACCCTAATCCTTGCTCCCCCAACCCCCCAATCCTTTTCCCAAATTTTGATTCGAGTCAAAGTTCAACTTTGGACTTTGGGACCAAGGGTGGCAGAGTAAAGGGAGAGAGAACATGAAAAGGTACAGTACCTGGTTTCCCATTCTGATCGGGGGCCTGGGGCCGCCTGCATATCGCGGTGACATAAAAGGCTGCAATTACAGGGAATGAGTTCAATGACAGCCTGCACTATGGCACAGTGACAAACACAAATGCTCTCCACTCCACAAAGTCCAGTTTTGTTATGACTAGTGATCTTTTAGACTCTGTTTCTCCCGGTGGCCTCTTCCCTCCGGGCAAAGCTTCCTTTGGGCAGAGGGAAGAACACATCTACACAACGCGTGTGTCCCCGACTCCGAGAGTTCACAGAGAGCTACTTTGGGTGGAAGGGCAGCGGCTGGGACTCGGTGTAGGACGCTGAAGAACACCGGTAAATCAGTTCAGGGGAAAGAAGGAAACCTCTGTTCTTGGCGAGGGCAAATAAAAGATTAAGAAAAAGGATTTGTAAATAAAATTTCAAGGGTCTGCAGACAAAGCTGGACGCACGCGCACATACACACAAAATCCACTGACAAAGAGGGGGTGGGGGAGCAAGGGTCTAAGGGGGAAAAACACAACAGAAAAAGGTGTCATGGGCAGGGGGCTCCCTAACTGAATGCAGGGAAATGGGCAAGAAAGCTTTCTCAGCAGCAAGAGTGCACAAAGAAAAGGCTAGGGATGCAGCTTTGGTTACAAACGAATGGTTAACCAAACTCAAAAACCAAACCAAAAGTGAGAGAGGAAAAAACAAAAACGCAAAGGCCGCTGACAAGGTCACAGAAATATCATGTCTTTTCTTTTGGTATCATATCCAAGCTGGGTGTGATGGCCAAGGAATGAAGGCTATCTTTAAAAAAAAAAAAAAAGAAAAGTTGGTTGTTTCTTTCTTTTTTTTTTTTTTAAATTCAATTTATCAATAAAGACTCGAAGGCAATGGCTAGAGCATGTTTTGATTTTTGTTTTTCCTCTGCTGGCTCTCTCCTTCCTCCGCGCCCCGCGCCCCCCGGCCGGTGGGCGGGCGAGCCACAGTGCGTTTACCTGACTGTGGGGTCCCATCATGCTGCTAGGATTGTGAGGTGGAGGCTGTGCGTGCGGCGAGGGCTGTGACCCCGGAGGACCCTGTGAGGCCAGACAGTAGAGGCAGGTTATAGATCACAGCACATGGAGAAGCGCAGGAGAAGCTTAAAAGAACAAAAATTAAACCAAAACGAAGGGTGGGTGGCGGGCGTGCAGGGGGTGGGCTCTGGTTGGTGGGGGTAGGGTGGTGGAGCTGCTATGTGGGTCGCCGGCTCAGTGGTGCAAAACGAGGAGCAGGAGGAAAAGAAGCTGATCAATACATTCACAGGGGATTGAAAAGAATACAAAAATCAAGCACCTTTGTCAAACCACACAGGAGTAAGGTCCTGGACACAGTCTACCATTTGAATAGAGTTTGCCATGTTAAATACGTTGGTTGGGACAGGCTTAGTCAGAGTATAGTGACACCCAGAAACGGGGTGCTCTGGATGCCATCTGACTCACTCTGCCAAGTACTCAAGGTAGAGGCATAGTGACATTCACAGAGGATGTGGGAAAGACCAGGTGATGCCCCGCCCTCAAGGAGCTCACAGTCTGGGGGGACAGAGACGAGGTCACAGATAACACCAGGTAGGATTCACCCAGGTGAACGAGAGGCCCAAGCAATGAGTGTATGGAGAGATGGGAGGCAGGACTGGCTTCCCCAAGGGCACTGAAGGATGAAAAAGAACAGGGCAGAGGAACGAGATGGCACCAGAGATTGAACAACAAATGGGGGAAAGAGAGGGACAGTTACCGAGCGCCCACTAAGTGTTAGGCAACGGGCCAGGGGCTTTACGGTCCATTAATTCACCCACAGTTCAAAACAGCCCAGTGAAGTAGGGTTTCTTCATCCTACTTTTACAGATGAGGAAACCAAGTCTTAAGGGATGAACGGACTTGGCCTTGGCCACACAAGTGGAACATGGCAGAACCAGGACAAGAAGCCTGATGGGTCCAAGGCCCACCTCCGCAGCCCAGGGCTCTAGCAGAGGCAGGGGTGTGTGCAGAGGTTCAGGGAACAGGGGTGGAAGCCCCTGTCTGTTGGCGGGTAGACGGAGGGGGTTTGGTTTTGGTTGGGTTTTCCACTGCAGATACTAATGCACCCATCATTGCACCCACTGTTCCCAGCCAACCCCCGAAGCTGCAGGCTATGCTGCCCTCCACTCCCCCAGAAGAGACAGGCAGATGAATTCACTCAAACCACAGGGTTGGTCAAACTGTGGGTTGCAACCCATTAGTGGGCAGTGAAATCAATTTAGTGGGTTGCAACCATCATTTTTTAAAAACCTGAAACGAATTAAAAAAAAAAATAGAAAATACCAGAGCTTTATGTGTTTTAAGACAGGTATTTTTCATTAACCTTTGTTTCATCTGTAAATATATATACGTATGTGTCCATTCTGGGTTGCAACATCAAATGCACTTCCTACTGTGAGTCACAGCCAGAATGTGAAGGGCCCTGGCGTGGACACGCCTTCTTGCCCACCCCTTGGCATCGTGGAGCTGGACGCCTGGATGCTAGTGATGAGGTGCCACCCCCAACTTCCCAGCCCATGACTGGGCTGTTATCCTTGAGAGTTTCTTCTAAGAAACACCGAAAACATGCATCAGGGATGGACGTAGCTAAATTAGAAAAGAGAGGGAGAGAGAATCCTTCAGAGACCTAGGCAGGGTGTTCTCCCTCCGTCTTCTCCACTGAAGCCAGGGAGTGAGCCTCCTGCTGTCGGCAAACACAGCAGACAGTAATGCGCCCGCCACTGCACAGGTCGGGGAGGAGGTGGCAGGTGGGCAGGGGCCGTGGGGAAGGACGCGTGGAGGACAGGTATGCAGAGAAAGACGGCAGGGCCTGGACAGGAACTTGAGGGTGGCACTGAGGACAGGCCTGTGAGTTTCTTGGCCCAGCAAGAGGCTGCTCACTTCCGGAAAGCCCCGCGGAGCAGATGTTCCCCTACCTGCCACGCTACTAATTTCAACAAGTGCGTGTCTTTCTAGCGGCTGCCAGCAACAGCATGGTTTGTTACCATGAGCAATTTTCTTAATTAACAGACATTAATTAGCCATTTAGCAATTTTGCAAGCATTTGTTTAGCGGCTTTCCTAAACATGAATACCACTGTGATAATGGCACTGATTAGAGGGTCCCCTAATTAACAGTACAGGGAAGGAAAATTGAAATCACATAAATTAAAAAGGGAGGGGAAGTTGATGAAGGCGGGACATATTTGCACCTGCAAGTCTTTTGTACCACGAAACTTGGGTGTAAAATGTAAACAAAATAAGATAATTTGAAGCCAACTCCCCAAAAAAGGAAAATAAAAAGAGCAGAGGAGAAGGGCTCAACGGTGAGGTCCAGTTGCCAAGAGGGGACCACGGGCCTTCCGCGGGTTCCGTAACTCCTCAGCTCTTGGCAAGAAGGGAGCTCCTCCTCCTATAACTCACAACCCTTCCTCTCCCCTCCTGGCAGCACTGACTGCTTCTCCCTCAGGGCAAGCAGCGGGGCTCTGGGCAAGCCACTCACACCTCTGCTGCCCGTCAGTGGAGGCTAGTAGCAGTCGACTGATTGATTCCATTTCAGACCATAGAAAACCTAAGTAAAGCACCCAGGGGTGTCTGATACACAGTGGGGCCTCAATCAGCGGCAGCACTATTATTAAGGGCCAGTATCCAAACCCAGGTCTGGGCGGCTCTGCCTGCTGAGCTGCATCCCGGCCCTGCATTAGGGTAGCTTGGATCGGTACTCTTCCTTTGAGCTTCAGAGGGCAGAGCTGGGGTGTATGGCTCAGTTCTGTCACCTGTCAGACCCCAGGGACTGGTCACTGAGTGAGTGGACATGGCACAGCCTGCTCTCAATGTGGCTGCCTCAAGACCAAACCTCCCAATGAGCAGTGAGGACCAGGGGCAGCAGAGGTGAAGCTGGCCAGCAAGGGCCCAGCCTAGCCTCTCTGGCTTGTGGGGAGGGGAAGAGGCTGTGAAATCTGGGGAGAAAGCAGCAGCCCACAGTCTCCCCTCTGCCCTGGAGACTGGGGGCCCAGGCCAGCAGGTCACCCAGAGAGGAAACCCCACCACAATCTTGATGTAGGTGAAGATCAAGGCCAGTACTCACCTACCCCAGCACAAAGCGCCTCACCCACCCTGGCCAGGTGATGCTTATGAACCAGGCTCTGCTCACAGACGCCCCCAGCACTAATGGGAGCTCTGCGGATTACAAAGCTTTTCTCATAACGAGCCAAAAACCTACCATTTCTCTGACGGTCACCCCCGTCCACCCCAGTCTCAGCTCCGCAGAGAGCTCCAGATAGAGTGGAGATGTCAGAGACACCGAGGGCAGGGCTTGTGTGGATGTGGTGACCTGTCTGTGGACTGCGTCCTCTGTGCCTAGGCTGGGTCCCTAACAGGGCGTGTAACATCACAGGGGGACCTCACCCAGCTGGGCATGTTCTCAGGAGCAGAGAGTGAAGCCCTGTGTTTCAGGGAAACATTTGCTTCTGCAAAGAAGACAGATGGGCTGCCCACCTCCAAGAGGAAGCATGGCCTCTGCTGCCCAGTATTTTATTAGGCCACCAAAGTGGTGTTCTCGTCACAGCCTGCAGTCTTAACACGGGACCTGCAGGTCTGGAGAAAATGGATTTCCTGGCTTTTTACCTCGTTACCCATTCGAGCAAAAGGCTACTTAAGAGGCAGACCAAAAAAGGCTCTTATTTGGGGATTTTACCTTTGTTGGGATGGAGGCTTCTCTCTTCTCCAAGTTACCTCCTCCCCTTGTCCCACAAACTCTGAACAGATCTGGTGGAGAGGACCGTGGCGCGAGGCAAGTGGCTGAGGGAGGCGCAAAGATGAATACACTCACCAGTTTTCCCATGCAGGACAACGCCCCCACGGGGCCTTCCTGGCTTCCACTTACAGAAAGCTTTTCAAGAATCCAAAATAAGTGCGTCTGGAAGCCTGCTTGGCTGGGAGAACCTCTGTGCCCAGCTCCATTTAGACTGTCCCCACCCAAGGACCTTAAAGGCTTTCTGTCCCAGGCGCTGCCTAATTAAGCCTCCTGGCATGCCACAGAGGAGGTGAGCAGATACCGGGCTAGAGCTGGGCGGCCAGGTGCCCCTTCCTGGAAGCTTATGGAGAGCTACACCTGCCCAGGGGTCACCCGCTTGTCAGGTGACTCTGACAGATTCTGCACCCTTCCCTCCAACCGACACCCTAATTCACAGAGGAGAAAGAAGAGAAGGCTAGAACAGGGTGACTTGTCCAAGGCCACAGATAAAGTGGGCAGCTGAGCCACATCTCCTAACTCTCATCCAGGGTTCTTTTCATGACATCATGTCCCTGGTCATGTCTATTTTAGTTAAGAAAATGGAGTTTGCAAAGAACTGAGTTTGAATCCTGACTCCAAGATTCTGTTTTCTCATCCACAAAATGGGGACAATCGCAGTGGTAATAACAGAACTACACATTCCATGCACTTGACGTGGTCTTTACCTGTAGTAGCTCACTCAGTCCTCGACTCCTTGCAGTAAGTATTATCAGTTGCTCCACTTTACAGTGGAGGAACCGAGGCTCAGAAAGGTGAAGCCTGGTCCAAGGCTGCAGCTGTAAGTGGCAGAGCCAAGACTCAATGCCAGGTCTGATTCTAGAGCCCAAGAGGGCCTTGGCTACCCCACCTTTCTACAAGCCAGCAAGTGGGTGCTACCATGGCATGTGCCAGGGCACAGAAGGTGAGGTGCAAGCAGGAATGGATGCTAGAGGCTGAAGGACTTATGGGAGCATCTCATCATTCACCCATGAGTGTCCTCGGTGCTGGCCTCTTGTGTGGCTGGTGGCACCGTGTTGGGGCATGGAGGTGCATCAGCCACATCCTGGCCTGGGGAGCTCTTAGGCTACTTGAGGAGAACGACGAAGACACAGTGACAGACAGGCTCTAGTATCAGCTTAAACTGACATGGGCTCCAAGAGAAGGCGATGCCTAGCGCGCTCACACTTCCCAGTCAGGTAAACTGAAGCCCAGCGTGGTCATAAGATGTAGGGAGGTCCCTCAATGAGCCAACAGGGAGCTGGGATGAGAACTCGGGCCCTCTGACTGTTCAGAACTCTTTCCGCAGCACTGCACTTCACAGGGTGGCAGCGAGGAGAATCTCAGCCTGGGGGGAGAACCCAGCACAGGGACATCCCTGCTCAGGAGCAGAAGCCTTTGAATCTGGGAAATGGAGGCAGGAAACACAGCTACTTCCTGCCTGGGCCTTCACTCTGCTAATGGGCTTGCCATTCCCTCTCGGCCCTTCCCAAGCTCTTTGACCAGAGATACATAACCTCGCACTTCCTCTTTATTTTTTCCTGTAATTTCACCATTGGGTAGTGTTACATCTAGTAGCTTCTGAGAACCACTTAGCCACTATGGGTGTGATCGAGGCAAGCGCTGGACATTTCACCAAAACCCTGAAGCCTGGACACGGAAGTTTAGTGGAAAAGCCTTTACCAGCATCGACGTGGTTAGAGAGCAGAGCACTCCCCCAGCCCAACGGATTCAAGGTCTCCGAGGAAAAGCATTTCAACATGTCAGCAGGACCCATCTACCCGTCCCGGTCATGGTTTGGGTAAAGTCCCCATACTTCACCTGAAGCCATCCTCTGACAGACAGTCTTATGGCATCATGGGAAAATTATGGGCTTTGGAGTTACACAGACCTGGATCTGAACCCCAGCTCCTCCAGTACAAGCTGTGAGACCAATGTCCTAACGGCCCTCAGCTTGGTTTTCTTGTAAGTAAAACAGAGATCACTCTATAAATATTGTAGGGGTGTGTGATCAGGCACACAGAAGGTTCCTGATCTTTCATGGCCTCCCATGCCTCAAGCTCCAACAGCCACTCACTTCCCATTTCCCAGAAAAGTGAGAGATTGACTTTCCAGCCTCACAGTCTTTGTTCATGCTCCCTCTGCTGGGAATGCCCTCCTCCGCCTGTTGAAACACCCCGCTTTGCTTCCCTCCTTCACGAAGCTCTTCCTCTCTACCCAGTCAAGTGCTGTCTGAATGGAGAGGGTTCCTCTTCTAACCTTATGTCTCAGTTGCGGGTCCTAGTATGTGTGTGGGGTCTCTCCCACCAGACCCGTGGACTCTGCTAGGGGAGCAACTTCTGCCTGTGCACCCCTACGTGTCCATCAGGCAGAGCCTGGACAATGCGGGCATGGCTCAGCCAGCAGGCAGACCACATGTCACAGTCCAGAGTCACACTCAACAAGCCCCAGGGTGAGCACATCTAACACTGCTGGGTTCAAGAAACCAGGAAGCAAAGTTAGTATCAACAGGTTAACCAAGCTGGTTCTCTGAGCTGAAGACTGTGGGAGGACAACTCCTCAAAATTAAAAATCAGATAAAAAATTAAATCTGCTTTTTTTTAAGCAGAAAAGTAATAAAAACTATGTGCTAAGTTTTAATATTCCCAGAAACTCTGCTCCTTCACCAAGTGCCACCCCACATTCTTCTGCCTTCCGTGTGTGGAAATCACGGACTCACAGAGAAACAGAGCTGAGACTTAATTCCCAGGCTTTGGGGATTCAGAGGCAAGTCTGGGAGAGAGCGCAAAGGAGGACAGGCTGAGGCCAGTGGCCAGAGCATTGGTCTTGAAAGCCCAAAAGCACCAGGGTTGGAGTCCTGGCTTCATAAACCTGGCCTCAGATTGCTCATTTGTAAAGTGGGGTGAGCGGGTCAGGTTATACTCACAGGGTCACAAAAGCTGTAAGCGTTCTGTAACTGCCAAGCGCTACCCCAACAGAAGGCAGCGTCACTGCCAGTAGCAAGCTGAGCATCTCCCAACACCCATCTAGGCCAAATCTACTTTTTTCCTTCTCAGAAAGGCCTCTGGGGAATGGGACCTTGGAGGATTAGGTTACTAAGAGATAAAACACTCCACACATCCCTGTCCCTCCTGACAATAGGGGCCACTGATGTGGCAAGGCTGAGGAGTAGTTTTACTGACCAGCAGCGGGAGACGGAAGGAATTGCACTACTGGTGGCCTGTGTAATCTGCCTGTTGGGCGTGTCATCTTAATTGAGTGAATATAAAATTACATTAATTACACACATGGCAAAAGGTATGCGACAGACAATCCAATTTGCTCCTTGGACACAAATGCAGGTGGAAAATGCCGTAAGCCCGGTCTGGGGAAGGGGCCAAGGTGTGCCCATGTGCCACTAACACTGCATCAGTCAAGGCTGTCTGCCTCCACTCCCGCCTCCCTGCAGTGGGAGCTGACCACCTGGGGGTGAGGGAGCTGACCACCTGGGGGTGAGGGAGCGAGAGGGAGCCACTTTAAAATGCAGCTCATCAGAAGAAAAGTTACTTCCTCATTTCAACCGGGTGGCGGGGGGGAGGAGGGGAATGAACTCAGCAGTGGCTTGGAGAGATGCCTTCCTATCTTGCTTCAATCTGTCCCTGTGGGGGAAAAAGCAGCGTGTGTGTGCATGTGTACAGGGAAGAGTTGGAGCTGGGCGTCCCAAGTCAAGGGCAGAGAGGAGCCATCCATCTGTGCACCCAGCACGGGGCCTGGCTCACCTATGCACAGCAGGTCCTCGGGGGCTGAGCTGGGCCGTACTGAAGTGGTTCCTTCAACGATGTGGGAGCCGAGGGGAGTGGGAGTTAGCGCCACACCATCTGCGGAGCACCCGCCCAGGCTTGGGCACTGCCCTCAGAGGGCTCACAGTCAGGCAGGGATCCCAGCTGCCTGGCAGATGAGCCCCCAACAATTGTGACCTCCACGGGCATCAGGTGAGAGGTCCTGTGGCCTGCCAGGGAGAGGTCTGGCAAGTGGCGGCCCATCATCCTAGGAATGGTGGGTAAGACACCAGGTAGAGGGAGCAGGAATGTACATAATGTCTCCCCTCTTGGGTCACCTCTGCACAAACAGCAAGAATTCCTTGAAGCCACCGATGCCCACTCTGTGCAAAGATCAGCAAAAGGTTCATTGATTTCCATCGGAGCAAAGGCCCCATCTGACTATCCTTCCTTCCAAGGAGCCAGGGACAGCACTGGGCAGACATGAGGACACAAGGTCTGCACAGTTGTGACTCTGGCTTCCCAGGATGGCCCTGCGCCCACCAAGACACCCACAGGAGGCGCTGAGAGAACGTCTGCACAGCAGGCATACTTTCCCTGCAGAGGTGCAGCATCAGCAGGCAACAGTTTCAAAACAAAAGGAGGAAATACTTGTCGTACTTCCAAGATCTAATGCAGAGTTCCTCCACACACTGCTCAATGCCTCCTCCATGCTCCGCCTGTGACTATGTCACTACACAGTTGGGAAGACTGAGCCTTGGGGATGTGCGCTCTCCTGTCCCAGGTCTAACCTGACTCGAAGGTCCAGGTTTGTCCCCCTGCACTACACTGCATCCCCGGATTGGAGACTGGGGTCAGCTGCAGCACAACAGCATGGCCACCAAGGTGAGCTAGAGCAGGGGCTGGCAAACTACAGCCTGCAGACCAACTCCGGCCTGCCACCTATTTTTGTAAATAAAGTTTTATTGGAACACAGCCACACTCAATTGTTTGCATACTGTCGTCCACAGCTGCTTTCACTCTACAACAGCAGAGATGAGTAGCTGTAACACAGACCGACCATATGGTCTACAAAATCTAAAATATTTGCTATCCGGCTGGCCCTCTACAGAAAAAGTTTGCTGATTCCTGAGCTAGAGGATGGTTCTCAAGACTGAAAAGGGGGAAAAACAAATTGAGGTCTGTAATCCTCAAGAAAAAATATAACAGTAGTACTACCTAGAGCCCTGGTGGTGTAGTGGTTAAGAGCTCAGCTGCTAACCAAAAGGTTGGCAGTCTGAATCCACCAGGTGCTCCTTGGAAACCCTATGGGGCAGTTCTATTCTGTCCTATAGGGTTGCTGTGAGTCAGAATTGACTCGATGGAGACAGGTTTGGTTTTCAGGTTTATATCTACTATCTGATTTTAAACTCACACCTGTCCAAAGAGACAGATGAAGCAAAAATTAACCCCATTTTACAAATTAGAAAACTGGAGTTCATTAAGGTATTATCAGGGCCAAGATGTATCCAATTGAGGACAATCAGAGTAGTGCCAGACCAAAAAAAAAGCAAACCAAACCCATTGTTGAGTCGATTCTGACTCATAGAGACCCTTCAGGACAGAGCAGAACTGCCGCCCTAGGGTTTCCAAGGCTGTGATCTTAATGGAAGCAGACTGCCACACCTTTCTCCCTCACTGTGGCTAGCAGGTTCCAACTGTGGGCCTTTTGGTTGGCAGCCGAGTGCTTTAACCACTGCACCACCAGGGTTCATTAGCACCACACCAGGTGTTAGCAAACTTGAATTCTAGGTCTCCCACCAAAATTTGTGTAACCTTAGGAATGTCACCAATCTCTGAGCCCTGGTTTTCTTGGCCAATGGTCTTAAACAAAATGATCTTTCTCTTAACAGTAATCGGCATTCACGTCCAGTGGGCCCCAGAGTGCCTCCTTGCTGACAATCTTACCAATTCCATTCTTGCCACAATGCTGGGGAACCAGTTCTTCCCTCACCTGCCAGCACAAACATTTGGGGGCCTTGACTCCTAGTCCTGAGTTCTTAGAGCAGATTCAAACTCTTCAACCTTTTCCTGTGGGGTCATTTCAGCCAGGAAAGGGCTCCACCTGGCATGGCTGTGGTTGGAATGGAGGCAGGAGCGAAAACAGGTGACTTCACCTCCAGCTGCTAAACCCTTGGGGTGGGGGGGGTGGGGGGCTCCCTTCTTGAGATCCCATGTGCGGATGTGTGTCTGTGGGTGTGCATGTCTCCACACAAAGGGGTACTCTTCTCTGGGGCACAGGAGAAAGCATTAGTACCCAGAATGATCGGGCAGAATCCTCTACCTGGCCCTGAATCTAACCACTGGGTACCAACCCCCTGGTTCAAGTACATGCTAAGCACTGGAGCCACACAAATCAGCAGCCCTCTTCGTCCTCCACCCTTGCCCCTCCTAAGAGTCACAGGCTGGTCGGAGAGGTCAAGGTGTTACACAGGCACTGGGGAGTGAGGGGGCCGCCACTGCACAACAGGAACACTTAGGCAGGACCCTGAAGGATGAACAGGTATCCCCTGCCAGAGAAGATGGAGAAGGAGATTCTGGGCAGAGAACAGGATCTGTGCAGCACAGAGGCAGGAGTGGGCACTGTGCTGGACGGCTTGATGATGCAAGATGGTGACCACAGGCTGGAACTACCAGGACGAGGAGTGGGGGCATTGACCTGTGGGAGCTTGACCATTAGATGTGTGTCTTGGGAATCACTAATGCATTCTTCTGCTTCCCAAAAGTGTTTCTACATCCTTGTTCAAGTTAGAAACGAAGACTGTGGCTGCTAGCAAACAGTGAGTTCACAGCTGTCGGGGGGTGCTAATTCCCATCTCTTGCTGACTACCCTGGAGTGAGGAAACCCGTTAAGATTCTTGACTCCTTCCATCCTACCCCACTCCCCACTAAGCCACACTCCAGCCCTGAACATTCAGCCCTCTTTTATGCTGGCGAAGAAGCTGGAATCAAATGACCCAGGTGAGGGTTTCCAATACCCGTTCCCAGCCGTGTGGGTTGCTGGCCAGAATCCAGACAGCACAATTCTCCCTCCCCCATTCTACTCATTGCAGGAGAGACCGGCGCTGGGGGGAGTGGGTAGGTAGAGACAGACTCAGGATGCAGAACCACACCAATCCCTTGAACACAGGGCGAAGATACCTGCCTTGCCAAGGGAACCAAATCCTCTTCCTTTTGCTCTGAAAATGGATAGCGCTGCCAAGACGCAGCCCACTCCTGCCCGCCAGCCCCCACACCACCATTTCTCCAACACTCAGGCTCCACTGATAATCACGACAACAGAGTGGAGGTGAGGTGCATATTAAAAAGTCACTGCTTCATCTACCCAGAGAATTCCTGCTCTACTTTAAGCTCTCCAGACACAAGCGTGTGCATAGCCTTCCTGCCCTACCCCTTCACGCCCCGACAGACGATGCCAAAAGTCATGGTTCATCATATGCAATCAGAAAGGGAAATACAGGGCTCTGGAAGCCAACAACCCCTAATGTCCAGAATTCAACACCAACTGTCCATGAGCAGAAGAGGGCTGAACAGGGAACAGCAAAACTGGCCTTAGTTTTCCCTTTTAGTTCCGCAGCACCTGGAGGACTGGGGGGGTTCTTACGCTGCTTCCTCCCTGAGAAGCTCAGGGAACGGCAAAGAGCTCTTCTTCCAAACTCGTCTAAGGTGAAGCAATAGGACAAGACTTTGGCAGAAACAGGTCTGGGGAGGCTGCCCATGGTCACACCTGCTGAGCCTCAGCAGAAACTCAAGGGGCAGCTCTGTGGTGCTGCTGCAAGAGCCCCCACTCATGGGCCCGGAGCATGGCCCGTGGGTTCCTGTGAAATTCACCTTCCCCACCTGCCTCGAAGGACTGTGAGAAAACGGACACCAAGTATGTAGCTCAGTGCCAGGAGCCAGCCTCACCAAAGGGCAGCTGCTCTTCAATAAACATGTATCTCAGGATCCTCCCCACCTAATGGAATCCTTCAAGAAGCCCCTCTTACTTTTATTATGCCTTCCTTATTACTCTACTCACAAGGAAATGCCCACCTAGCCCACAACATATAACCCCGTCCTAACCTGAGCTCCGGAGCCCTGGTGGTACAGTGGTTAAGAGTTTGGCTGTTAACCAAAAAGGCTGGCAGTTTAAATCTACCAGCCGCTCCTTGAAAACCCTATGGGGCAGTTCCACTCTGTCCTATAGGGTCGCTATGAGTTGGAATCGATTCAACGGCAAAGGGTGTGTGTGTGTGTGTAACCTGAGATCCACCACCCATCTGTCAGTTTATTGTACTGTGGTGGCTTACATGTTGCCATGATGCTGGAAGCTATGCCACTGGTATCTCGAATACCAGTACAGTCACTCACGGTGGACAGGTTTCAGTGGAGCTTCCAGACTAAGACAGACTAGGAAGAAAGGTCTGGCAATTTACTTCTGAAAATTAGCCAATGAAAACCCTATGGATCACAACAGAATATTGTCTGATGTAGTGCTGGAAGATGAGCCCCCTAGGTTGGAAGACACTCAAAACACAAAGTGGCTGCCACAATGGACTGGAGCATACCAATGTTTGTGAAGATGGCACAGGATCAGACAGTATTTCATTCTGTCGTACCTCGGGCTGCCCTGAGTCAGAGCTGATTCAACGGCAACAATAACAACAATCTGAGCTAGTTTGAGGGCCAGAAGTGGCCCTCACGACTCCCACCTGATGCTGGGGGGCTCTTCAGCGAACTCCCTGGGAATCGTCTGGGCCTGGAAATGGTCCTCTATTTCACAGGCTCTCCTCATTACGAGAACAAGGACTGCACTTTCTTTTGCTCCCAAAGTCTGTGATGCCCCAGGCCTTATTTAGGATCCCAGAGGACAAGGGCTGGGTTTCTTCTGCTCCATCTGCACCATCAGGGTCCACTCTAACACTGCTGCATTTTGCAGACGGGGAGACTAAGGCCCAGAAAGGTACAGCCATTTCCCCAGAACAGACCAGAAGTCTCCAAACTCTTAGACCTTTTCCACAACTCCAGACTAAGTTTATTTGGATCAGCTACTATAACTAATCTGAGGAAGGAGAACTTAATCAGATCCACATTTTGGGCACGTCTGTTTTGACCTTGGGACAAGGATGCAGTATTGAACTTTTGTCAAAGTCATCTTGATTAGAACTGACCTGAGACTTAACAGAATAGGATTCAGAGCTTGCAAACAGGGAAAGGGAGAATTCTGCAGCCTGTAGAAGAGACCATGCAGATTTGATGGAGGGACAGAGGCTGGGTCTGAGAGCAACAGCTCTGGCCCTTGTCCCAGGATCAACAGCTGGCCAACAATAGGGTGGGGGCAGCAGGGGTTGGACCAGGAAGAGCTCTGAATGTCTTACCAAGAACCTGGAACTCTCTCCTTTTACTGAAGGGATGCCACTAATGGGAAGAATGTTTGATGGAGGAGAATGAACCATCCACTGACCAGTTGTTCAGGTCTGAACCCTTGCTGATAATCTGCATTTCTAACAAGTTCTCTGCTGATGCTTTGCATTTCTAACAGGTTCCCAGAAGTTATACATAAGAATCACCCAAGGATCTCGTTAAAATGTAGATACTGATTCAGTATATCTGGGGGCGGAAATGCAAATTCTCAGCAGGGGTTCGAACCGGAATGAACTGGTTCAAGCCCTGCCTGCAGCTAGCCCAGGCCAGGAGTCTGACCCGTGGACTAGGCACACCTGAGAGCAAGGGGCTGCCTTCCCTCGACCCTGGGAGCCCAGCAGGGCCAGGCAGAAAGCTGTCACTTGTGAATGTGTGCTGAGTGAACGAATGACTGATGCCTCTGGGAAGGACCCTGGTGCAGATTTCTGATATGCCTTTCAAAGCTCTTCTGTACAACTCACAGCTGGTCAATCAGGTAGCACTATACCTATTTTACAGGTGGTGAAACTGAAGCTCAAGTGACACTCAGGTGAAATTCACTAGTGACAGAACTCAGGTGTGCAGGCAAAGACCCACTCCCGGGTCAGAGAACTGTCGCCATCAGCTTACATTAAAGAGCCTGGTAGGAAGGGAATCAGAGGCTTCAGGTGGACCAGGGAACAAGGGACGTAACAAGCAAGGTGAAGAGTCAAGACAACCAACAGGTACTGCCTGCCTACCCTGTGCTGGCACTGGGCACGACTTCAAAGGCATCATTTCACTGCACTGCCACAACTGTCCTAGCAGGCCAGGCTTATTATCACTCCCAATTACATGAAGCAACTGAGGTTCAGAGAGGTAACCCACATGCAAACCTAAGCCTCATGACCCCGGAAGCCAGAATGGATGGAGACATGAACCTGAAACTCACACTCGGTGGTCCCACTGCTGTATCCCCAGTGCTCAGAAAGGGCCTCAAACGCAGCGGGCCTCATTCCATCTTGCTGGATCAAGAATGCCCTCTGACCCCAGGCCAGTGCCCCTGGCACAAAGCCCAGACCAGATTCCCCAAAGTGCAGTGTCCTTTTGGGGAGGCAAGATCTTACTCAGGGGTCCATCCTAATCTATGTAATGCCAAGCCATGTTATTATAGGATTCTGCTGGAATTTTCTTCCTCAAATCTGTTCTGCTACAAGGGCTAAGGAATTTGACCTCTATTTTTTCCTTTTAAAAAAAAAAAGGAAAACCCTACAGCACCATAATCTCCCCTCCCTTTGCAGAAAAGGAAGGTGGGGGCAGGGGCAGAGGAGAGTCTCCCCCCTGCCCCCCACCAACTATGAAGAAACTAAACAAAAACACCACCCATGCCCACAGGGGCTCCCCGCCACCAGAGGCTGGAGGACGGGGATGGGGGAGCCCCAGGTGCTGGGAGAGCTGATCACAAGCAGCAGAGCTGCTCTCGGACACACGGGAAAAAATTTCAATTCTAACAGAAATCCAAAGCAAAAACCCAAGTACAAAGGGGAAAGGATAAACCAGCCCAAGCTCTTAATAAACGAGAGATGAAGGCAGCTGCTGACCCAACCCTTCCAGTAACAGAACTATAAAAGTCAGAGCTTGGGAGTGGGTTTACAGATTGGGCAGAGAGACCCAGAGAAGGCAATGAACCGCTGGGGTCCTCCAGGGAGTGAGGGGCAGCAGCATGGACATCACTCAGGCCTCTGGGGTCCTTCGGGTCCTTCCAAAGAGGCCTGGGGTGTGGGCAGTGAGTGACAGTCCCAACCCAGAGGGACCGGGAGGCAAGGCCAAGAGCAGCGGCGTGCTGCCCCATTGAGCTCCTCAGTGTCAGACTGGCTCTGCGTTAGGGGGCAGTCGAGGCCCACGGAGCCGCTGGGTGCTTTGTTACCGAGCAAATCTCCAAGGCGCTGACTGCTGATGCATAGCTAACCGGGCAGCAGACATTGATTTATGTTCAACTTTCCATTTCATCAGTGAGAGTTACGGCGCTACATGTGGAGTTCACGTTTTTCGGAGGGGGAGGGAGAGGCGGCGCGAGTGTGCAGACACAGTGTGTCCACCGCATGCATGCAGGCACACGCGCCAGCCAAGGCCACAACTTTTTTTCTCTTTAAGAGGGAGGGTGCGGGCCAAGCCAGCGGCTGAGGCAGCTTGGCATGTCAGGAGTAACCTTTTGTCCACGGTTGCTAGGAGCCCCAGTGTCGGTCATCCGCCGCTGGGCAGACGCTAGGCACCAGGCTGGCTGCCGGGCGGGGAGTGCAGCCTGACCTTTGCGGAGGTGGTGCTGGCAAGAAAAAAAGGCTTTTTCCCTGTATGCTGCCCTGGCCTCTCCTTACAGACCAGGCTATTGTGACAGGGCGAGGTCTGCATGCAAGTCCTCAGAGAGGGGGACCAGTCTGGACTCACAGCGTTTCAGAGTGGCCAGGGGTTTATAAAGCTCTCTTGAGTCCCCCTCATTTGATGGATGAGCTAAATAAGGCCCAGAGAGGAGAGGATGGCTCCCCAAGGACACACAGTAATTTGGCAGCACGGCTGGAATTCAAACCCAGGGCATCTAACTCCCAGGGCAGGTGTCTTCTCGGCTTACAGCCTGCTGCGGGCTTCATTCAGTCGCCAGAGGAGGAGGCTACAGCCTCAGAGCCAAGTCAGTTTGGAACAGGTTGGGGCTAGGGGTGGGAACAGCAACAGTTCTCCACCTCCAACTGTGCCCTGGAGCCCAGCAGTTGGGGTGCCCCGCCTCCACTCTAATCCTTCTCAGCGGGGGTGACCCTGCCTTCTGTCAGTCTGGAGGCAGACAGCAGGGCAAGGGGGCAGGGTCGGGAGGGGCGCTTCGGTCCCCTGGAGGAACGGGCACACTCACATGTGCCCGATACCCACACAGCACCTCCATCCGTCCATCCTCTGCCCACCTTTCCCACAAGTCAGTGTATCTTTCAGACCTCCTCCGCCCACAGGAAAGCAGACAGGGTAAGGAGCTGGGGATGGAGAGCGGGCCCAGACAGGGGAAGGTGTTTGCTCCCCAAAAGACAGGGGTTCCTTAAGAAGCTATGGACCCCACCTTCCCATCCCAGCCTGCTGTCCCTCAGCAACTCTCCTGGTGTCTTTGAGCTTCAGTTTCCTCATCTGTACAGCAGGAATGCTATCAGCTCTCAGGCCTACCTTGCAGAGCCAAATGAAATCATGGAAAAGGACCCCTTTTCTGATCCAGAGAGTGCTGCCACCAGGAAGCCTGAGAGCACGGGTTGGTGTGGCCAGGGAGGGCTGGGCTAGGCAGCCATAGAAACCCACCCTGTCACTCCTCCTGCTCCCAGAGAAGCCAGGTCTGCCTGGAGGGGGAGAGGATCTGAGAGGGTAAGGTGCCTCAGACTCAGCTTCTCACCATCAAGCCCTGCCTTCTTTCTTCCCCACCTCAGGCACCCAGCCAGCATCGTCCTCTCCAACCCCAACACCCATCCACAAGCCACCACTGCTCTCAGCCTCACCAGTTGCCACTTCAGCTCAGGCCTCAGTCATCTCCCGAGGAGACCACAGCCTGGACTCCACACTGGCCAGCCTGCCCCAAGCAGGCTGCTCCAGGCCACAGGTGATCTTCCTGGGATCATGTTATTTCCCATTCTTGGGAACCTTCCGTGGCTCCCTCTGTAAGTTAAAGTCCTTAGTGTCTATCCATGGCTCACCTCGGCCTGGCCCTAACCACCTCCTGGAACCCCCAACACCCTGACCCAGCTATCCAGGCCCCCTGCCACCCCAAGCGTGCTCTTTCACATCCATGCCCTGGCACAACGCTTGCTCATCTAGCACAGTCCCCCTCCTGCCCTTCCCCACTCACTGGCAGCTGCCTTCTCAAATGTCAGCACCTTGGGAAGCTTTCCCAGACGGCCCCCCAGGCCAGGCTAGCTGCTCCCTTTGCCTGCCCCCAAGGCACCGTGGCACATCCTGCTGCATAACCACCACTGCCTCCTCCACCAACTGTGAGCGCCTCCAGGACAGGGTCCTGGTTGCCTTCTCTTGTCTGCAGTGCTCATGAGGGCCGGAAGAATAAGAGGCCACTGCTCCCTCAGAGATCATGTCTGATCAAGCAAGCCTGGCCAGGTCTACAAGGTTTAAGTTCTAGCTCCTTTACCTGCCTAGTCTCAGCCTCACCATTTGCTCAATGGGGATCCTGGTCCCCAACCCCAACAAACCTCTATCAAGTCCTCATTAGGAGCAGGCTTTGGAAACCTCAAAGACAAGGTGGGTTTATTCTTCCCGGGTCTCCCCCAGCGCCAACCTTGCCCTCCCCAGGCACAGGGAAGTCCTTCCTGTTGCAGCAGTGCTTTGGTAGATGGAACACCAGGTCATTATGCTGCTCCCTGCATCCCGATGGACAGAAAGGCACGAAGTGGATAGCACTCGGCTAGCTCTCAGGAATTGCCCGAGTTACTGCCACCAGCATTTTCTCATTTACTGGGCTTTGGCCTTCCCAAGAAACAGCATCCCATCATCCCCTCCCCAAGGCTCACAGTCCCCAAGGCTCACTACTGGGCATCTGGTCTCTGCCTGGTCACCTCCAGTGTCGATGAGCTCGCTTTCATCATTAAACTGGTGGATGGGAGAAATGTCTACTGTACTAAGACTCAAATTTGGCCTCCTTCTTCATTTCTCTCAAGGATCTAGGACCTAAGGGCCAAAACCTCAAAGAGGGAGGCCTGACGACCTTCTACGCGGCAGACCTTCAGGTACTTCAAGACAGTTACCATATCCGTCTGGAGGGCACTTCTCTCCCAGAGAAACCCATCACTTCTGCAGGAGACGAGGAGAGAAGTGTTCCTATCATCTCAATAGGAGAGATTCAAGGTCATGTGAGTGTGTGTGTCTCTCCCTCTTATTTTCTGGATCATTTCTCTGGTAACTGGGCTATATACATCGTTTGCTCCTTCTCCTCCTCTCCTGGAACCGCCAGGGAGGGTTCTCTGGGGCAAGACCTCAGCCTCTTTCCAAGGAGGGTAGGCTGGGCCAGCAGGAATGAGGACTCACTGGAACGGGGTAGGGAGACACATTAATCCCTACCATCCTCCCCCCGCCAATGGAAGAAAGTGTCTGGGACACCCACAACAGGTTGGGCTGCAGTTTTGGCAAAGGAAGCTGGGACCTCCCGCTCCAGGACTGCCTTTTCCAAAGAAGGCACAGTCTTTAGCACTACGACTGCTGCTGGGCTTCTGCAATGCCAGTGTCCACTCATCAATGAGGTCAGCTGCTTCCTGAGCACCAACTGCAGCACCCGTCCCTGCCCCCATAGAGTTGATGGAGGAGTTGCAGAGTAACTGTTCCAGAACACAGATCTAGCCAAGGCATTATCCAGCCCCGGGTACTCTAGCAGTTTCCCACTGTCCACTGGATGGAACCCACACTCTCCAACCGGGCCAGTCAATGCCTGCTCTGCTCCACAACCTCTGCAGCCTCGTCTCCCACCAAGCCCTTGTTGCCCACTCCATTCCAGACACCGTCTCAGCCAGGACTGCACTGCCTCCCAGAAGCCCTTCCTGATTTCCTGTCTTGGTAAGCCTCTCCTCTGTCCTGCTTCAGGGCATGGGTTTACCTGTTGGTCTCTCTGGTAGGCTGGGTGCTCCTACAGGCAGAGTATGGTTAATGCAGTTCTAGCCTAGAGCCAAGCCCCACGCCTTGCACATCAGAGGTAGCCAATGACTGTCACTAATCCCAGCCCCTTCTCTCTTCTGGCCTCCATGTCCAAGTCTATAAATGAGGAGTCTTGACTAGATCAGAGATGGCACATGCAAAGTACATGTACTTCCATTTTCAGGTCCATGTTGGTTGACATCGTCAATCAGCATCTGTTCAGCCTAAACAAAGTTTCAGAGTCACCCTCCACACAGTACTCTGAGCAGAAACCAATCACAGCCTAGTGTCTGATGGAAACTTAATTGCTATTTTTGAAAGAAGATGGCTATGGTTTCTATCTCTCCCTCCACTACAGCTCCCTCCTTTTCTCTTCTTCTCTAGTCTCTCTTCTTCTAGCCAACCAGATGTGTATCTACACTTGGAGTTCTGGCTGCTATGGAAGAATACTAGATCAGGAAGCAGGAAGCCTGGGTTCAGACTCCGACTACAGCCCTCCGTCGGTAACTCTGGGCAGGTCATTCGCCTAAGTCTCACATTTCCAATCTGTTATACCTCCTCTGCAGACATTGTGAGCAAAATGAAAGTAGGCTGCATGTTTGAAAACACTACATAACTGAAAACAATTATTGGAATTTAAAAACAAAACAAGAACAAAAACAGCCTGTACCCAATGCTCTGTTCTCTGGAACTCCTGCCTTCCCACAATTCCCTAGCTCTGAACCTAGAAATCCTCACTGGATGGAACCCCCCCCCCGCCCCAGCCCACCTTAGGCCCAAGGAGCTGGAGACCCACCCAGACCAGTGGGCCTGGCCAAGACAAGCTGGGTTTGCCAGATGTGCAGCCCAACTGAGTTCAGCTGTGTGGAAAAAAATGCCACTGCTTGATTACGTAAAATCCATCTGAATTCAAAGCAGAAAATCAAGGTTGGAATGGCCCTCAGAGGCCATCTGGTCCAGCCTTCTCTATCTTCTGGGGATGAAACTGGGGCCCAGAGATGGGGAGCAACTTGCCCAAGGTCATTCAGCAAGTGAGCAGCCAAGAGGGGAACTGGAATAGGCATCTGTTCCCAATCCTGAACACCACCCCTGTACCCTCTAAGCTACTTCCTGTGAGACCCGTTCCTAGCCAGAATGCCGGATCTAGAGCGCTTTGGGACTCGTAAGCCTCCTTTTCCTGGTAACGTGAGCAACACAAATAAACTCAGTTCAAACATTTACGGGGTCCTCAGTACCTGTCAGGATCTAGGGATGCTGAGATTAGGGCAATCCTTTACAAGGAGCACACAAAATTAAAATGCACTTGCTAAATTCTACCAGGACCCCGAGAACCCCACAATATTCCCTAATAGCGAGGTGTGGTCATCCCAGTTCCCAAGTCACCTCCCTAGCAGCCCTTGCTACTAGACCCATCTCCTGCCACAGGACCAGACATGCATGGTCCACCTCGGCAACACAGACACCAAATAAGAAAAACCAAACAGTCAGAGCTGAGTGGATGGATGGCTGAACCTTCTGACCCCAGGAGTGGCCTCCCAGACTGGCAGTCAGAGGCCAGACGAAGAAGTCGTGTGTGTTGCTTCCTGGGGGTTTCAGATGGTGGTGGCCAGCTGCTCCCTCCTACCCAACCTGGAAGCCTGCAGCTTCTAAATTTAGAACTGGAACAGCCACCTTGGGACAGGGTCAAGCCAAAGCTGGACCAGCCACTCCAGGCTGAATCCTCGGTGCAAAGCTCCTCAGTTGATAACTTTGGGCGGGAGAGCTGTTTGCTCACACCACATCCAAAGAGGGGAAGAAGTGCAATTATTGGCAACAGATAAAGCCCTGATACCATCTCTATTTCCCTCCTAATATCAGAGTGGCCGCCTGCAAGATGAGCGAAGGGCAGGGTTGGCAATCAACAGCTAATATTCCTATTGTGAGCTGGCCTGCTCCGGAAATGGGCAGCCACTACCCCCTTCCAGTGAGATACTTTCCTCTCAGCAATGACCCAACCTGAGTGGTTCCACATCACAGCTGGGAAGGAACAGGTTGAGTGCCTGACCTGCCCATTCCCCTTCATCAGACTGATGGGGGAAATGATGTCCAGAAACAGGGAAAAGGTGGCTCAAAGTAACCAAGGAAGCATAGCCCAGGGCATACAGCCCCTTCTGGATGGCCCAGCTGGCTCTTAATGGCCTGCTCTGGATGGGATCAGAGATGACCTCAAGTCTAACGGGTCCAAAAGTTACCTTCGTTTGATGGTGGCTGGTGGTGACTAAGTAACCACAGAAATTACTCTGGGCTTTCTGACCACACACCCTGGAACGTCACATGGGAGGGCCCAAGAAGTATGTCTGGAATTAGGCCTTAACCATGGACAATTACACCAAAGCAGGAAGTTGGGAACTACCCACATCTCAGGTCGACCCGTGCCTTGTCCTAGACTCAGGACAAAGTAGAAGTCAACCGCCTATTTTAAAAAAACACAACTGGCGATTGTCCACCGTATTTGCCAGCAGCCTCGATAAAAATGCATACAGCCTCAATAAAAAAGCATACAGGTGGGGCCCACCTGCATACTATAAAGGGTGCCCATGGACTCAGGGGTGAGGATACTTAAGCCTGGGAAAGAACTCTCCCATCTGCAGCAGCCTGGAAGACGGCTACCGCTTGGCATGGGTGATGCTCTCAGACAGCAGTCCCTTGGACTCCCCTCTGGGGGAAGGGTGATAGGCTGCCCAGCTTCTCCCTTTCCGGGTCCATGAGTTTCCAGGGATTTAAAGGTCTTACTCTCTCGTGGAAGGCTGGTCCCTCTTCCTGATACCTGTGGCCTTATTCCAAGCTGAGACCCAGGCAAACCTGGTCTGATCTGGAGCCTCACACCCGTTTCTGAGGTTGCACCCACCTCCACTCTTGGAGAGGGCCCCAGTATCAGCAACACGCTAGGAATGTCTACAAAACGTGTGACCATCAACGCCCTGAATCGCCATCCCTGCCTGCATCCCTCACATTTCTCCCACCGCCATCCTGTTAGGCGACCTGCCGCCTCTTGTTTTATGGGAGCACCCCAAATTTCCCTGAGTCTCTCTTGGCTGGCGTGCGGCATGTCCTAACCCTCTCTGGGAACTAATATCAAACAAAATGTGAACTCATGCAAAGCAGAAGCCTCTTCCAGGTCATCTCACACCTAGGTAGAAACCCCAAGAGGTGCCTATCACATTGTAGCTCAAATACCTCCAATGCCAGGGAGCCCCAAACCTGCCAAGACACCTGCCTTACTGCTGGACACACACAGGTGTTAATTCTAGCTCACACTGAGCAAAAAGTCCCCTCAGACTTTGCTCCAATAGTCCTAGTTCTGAATTCTTGGGCTTCACAGAAAAAACAAAAACGTTCACCTGCTTTTCTGCACAACAGCTCTTTCCATATTCTTTTTATCTCGAAATGCCAACCTTCCAAAAGGTGTGGGGAACTCAGGTGGATTCTCAGCCATGGACAGGCTTGAAGAATGAGACATGTTAGCATCAAGAGTTTCCTCATAAAAATTCCTTACAGCTTGCACATTCATACTTCTCCAAGATGGCATTTCTCAGTCTTGATCTGGCTTACATCGAATGAGCCCCCAGGAGGGGGAGGCAGAGGCAGAGGAGGAGGTGGGGAGGAGGTGGCAGCTGCACTCAACCCTGACAAAACAAAGAGTACCCAATTTCACACGCATCCCCGAGACACCCGACAAGGTGTCTTTTGCAGAAGGCCAGGCTCTTGAGCCACGTGGGATCTGTTTGCCTGTGGTGGGCAGAGAGCGGCACAGATGCTTGGGGGACGCTGTCTGTGATCACACTCGGAAAGAATCAAGTGGTTAACCAGAGGGAAAGGATTTCAAGACCTGCCAGGATGGTGGGTTTTTTGTTTTTCTAGATTACGCCTAAGGTTTGTAGTTTGGACAGGCAAAGTAAACAATGACAATGACAGCAGCAACAAAACAGAAACAAAGAACAGTTTTCTTGTTAAAAAAAAATGCCTTTTGTTACAAGAAAGCTCCACACGGACTTGGAAACAGCCCCTTAGCCTCCCCCAGACTGTGTTGTGATGAAGCTAGCTTGAAGAAAACAAACTCCAGCAGACAAGACGCCACACATGCAGGAAAGCGGCTTTCCCATCTCTTCTTCCCGGCCCTCGTTTTTGGAAGGGGTGGAGAGAGGGATGGGAAGGGAAGGGTCTGAATCGGCATAAAGCAACTGTATTTAGACCACGGCAAACTGAGCTACTTCTCCCTCCCTCCCTCCGGCCTGCCCAGAGTAAAAGGACAAGCACAGGACTGGGCCAGCACGTACCTGAAAGAAACCCGGCGGGATGGGGCCTCCTGGCATCCCATCGTTGGGGGGAATGTTGCCAAGCACGGGACTCGGGGCGGCTGCTGCACTCTGTGGAGACAGGAAGGTAGAGGTTAGAGGCCAAATCCATAACCAGAGACATGGAGTTCCAACCCGTCACCCACACCCTTCAGTCAGCCAACCTTCTTAAAGCCTTCCCAGCTGCCCCAGCCGAGAGTCATTTAGCCGCTGAGATGGTACAGATGTAGACTTAAAAACCCGACTTAGATTTGATTCCTCTTATTGGGCACATGATAACTCTCTGAGCCTCCATTTCCTCTTCTCTAAAATCGGGAACAATGTCTACCTTCACGGTGGCTGTGAGCACGGCATGAGATGAAGTATCAAAAGCATTTTGCACAAAAATATAGACAGGGAAAAAGGGAAGGGAGGAGGGATGAATAGACTGAGCACAGGGCATTTTTAGGGCAGGGAAACTGTTCTGTAGGACACTGTTATGGTGCATACAGGACATTATGCCTTTGGCAAGAACCAGAGAACTATACAACACAAAGAGTGAACTCTTAACGAAGTTTAGTCAGTAACAATCTTATCAATAGTGATCCATTAACTATAAAAAATGCACCACACACCAAAACAGAGGCATCTGGAGCAGTGCAGAGCAGTAGTGTATGCTAACCAAAAGGTTGGAGGTTCGAATCCCTCCAGAGTCACCTCGAAAGAAAGGCCTGCAGATGTACTTCCAAAAAATCAGCCACTGAAAACCCTATGGAGCACGGTTCTACTCTGACACATATGGGGTCACCATGAGTCGGAATGGACTCAGCAGCAACTAGGGGTGGTAAGTGGATTATTAATATTATGATGCCCATGTCTTGCTATCCACCTACTTTATTAAGCTCGTTGAGGGCAGGTGAGGTGATTTAAAATATCCATGCCCTCTCCAAGAGGCCAGTGCAGGTTATATAGAACAAAAACAAAACAACTGCCATCAAGTCGATTCCAACTCATGGCGACCTTGTGTGTCAGAGGAGAACTGTGCTCCATAGGGTTTTCAATGGCTGATTTCTCAGAAGTAAGTCACCAGGCTTTCTGAGGCACCTCTATGTGGACTCGAACCTCTAATCTTTCTGTTAGTAGTCGAGTGCTTAACTGTTTGTGACACCCAGGGACTCCTGTATAGAGCAGAAGATCGATAAATGTCCCTGACGCAACGAATAAGAAGACAGCCTCATCTGGAACACCGCTAAAGGGGCGAAGGAGTGCAGGGTGTGTGCTTGGCCCCCTCAGGGTCCTGGGTGGCCCCAAAGGAGATGAAGCTGGCCTGCACGACGGGGGTCTGTTGTTACTTTTCTTTTTAAATGCTGCTTTTCCAACATTTACCTGGTGCATCTGCCCAACAAATGCCTCCCAGGGGTGAACAGACGTTGCTCTCCAAAGTCTGGCCTCCTTCCAGACAATCTGTGTCCAACCTGTTCACGCAGTCGGCATGTCTGTGCCTGGCCACGTGCTCGCACAGGCAGGTGAGGCGGAGGGAGGCCCAAGCCTGAGAGTCTACCTGGGCCCAGGCCGTGCTCCGCTCCGCCGACTCTACGCCCCAGGTCCTCCTGCAGAAACACCACCCCCAACCGTAGTGCCCTGCCCCGCCAAGACTGAGAATATGAAACTCAATCCTCAGTCATGTCTACCATTCAGCTGCTTCTCTGAGACACGAGTGGGCCCCTCAGGGTCAGGAAACAGAGCACCTCTTTATCTCTTATAATCTGTTATAATCACAGCCTTCTCATCACCACCCTGAAGAAGTCACTTCTTCCTTTTCCTCTGCCATAAAACAGGGACCAGAACCTCTAGCTTCCAACTTGGATGGAAGGAAATTAGATAAGGTGTGGGTCCCACTAACACATACTGCGTAGCAAAGGTGGAAGGGATGAACTGGGTTCAAGCGCTGCCATGTGTGTTAGCAAGTGGGATGTCTGTGGGCAAGACGCTTGGTCTCCCTGAGTTACAGTTTCCTTTAAAAAGTGGGGACAGCTGTTGTCCCACCTTCTTGTCAGGTTGTGCAGGATGAAATGATGGAATGGGCTGTGTTCTGTAAACCAGGAAAGCTCTATGAATCCTGAAACAAGGAGGACTCAGTCTGGGGCACGCACACAAACCAACCAAAACCAGCTGTCGTCAATTCCAACTCATGGCGACCCCATGTGTGCACGGCAGAACTGCTCCATAGGGTTTCCAATAGCTGCTTTTTTGGAAGCAGATCACCAGGCCTTTCTTGGGTAGGTTCGAACCGCCAACCTTTTGCTTAGTAGTAAAGCGTTTAACCATTCGCGCCTGGGTTTAATAAAATTTGGGTGGAGGGTAGACTCGCCACAATATTGCTTTTGAAAATGATTCTGCCTGTAGAAAACAATCCTCTCTGTAATTAGAGCAATTCCGCCAACCATCCATCTAAACACGTCTAATGTGTTTGCAAGTTCCAAGCATCCCCAAACATCACGTAATCTAGGTCTCACCACCCCAGCAGAAAGCTGGAGGCCCAGGTTTGAGGCCACAGCCCCACTCAGGAGAGAGCCACAACGCCTCTGCCCCGCCAAGCCCTGCCTCACCCCTTCCCCAGCGTCATCTGGGATAAATGCTGTCTGCGGGAATCCGCCAGGTTATCCATTAGCTGCCTGGTAGTTTGTTTGCGGTCGGTGGTTCAGTGAAAATGCAACTTTTTGTAATTTACAGCTAACAATTACTCCTTGGCAGCAATAGCAGAAAACTTAAAAAAAAAAAAAAAATAGCGTGAGGTAAATACCCACCTATATTTTCTTCAAATTCTTTCAGAGATTGGTTTTCCACTTAACTCTTTAATCCTCAGGAACTTCTTTTGGGAAAGTGTGGATTTTACTCCTCAAAACAGTACAATTTTTCTCTACTCATTTGAAATGTCAACTTCATCAGAGAAAAAATTCTTACAAATGCCTGGGTCTGTTTCTGAGCTTTTTTATTCTGTTCTATGTCTTTAACGAAAGGAGCCCTGGTAGCACAATGGTTAAGTGCTTGGCTGCTAACCAAAAGGTTGGCACTTTGAACTCACCCAGCCACTATGAGGGAGAGAAGCCCTAGAGATCTGCTCCCATAAAGATTACAGCCTACGAAACACTATCCAGCAATTCTACTCTGTCACATGGGGTCGCTATGAGTCAAAATCCACTCGACAACACCTAACCGCAACAACGTGTCTCTAACACCCCATTCTAATTACCAGTCTTACAATGTATTTTATTATCGCCCTCATTTTTTAAATAGATGTTTTCTACTTATCCTTCCAAACTTCAAATCATTTATAAAAGTTATCTCCCCACCAAAAAAAAAAAAATGTCCTTATACGTAACTTTGGAAAACTGACATCTTTCCAAAGTTAAGGCACCCTTCCAGGACATGGTCTCTTTTCCCAATAATCCACACCCTTGTTCAAGTCCACCAGTGAAGTTTAGTGGGCAGACCGATGACAGTGATTAGAAGGGCGTGGGCGTAGGCAATGAATTTGAGAAAACCAAACCTACTCTCACACTAAGCGTTGTATTTGATAAATGTAGCGTCTACTTGACTGTTCTTGGGATGAGGATGAAAAAGAAGGAGTTCCCTGAGTATGGTATGAGAAGGGGTCTGGTGGAGACCCCAGCTGGAATGGTGCCGGATAGAGGCAGCCATCTTGCCTCATGCTCAGAAATGTACCAAGTGCTTTCAGGAACCCCCTTCTCTATAGGGCTCTCATGTAACCTTCTGAGGTAAACAAAAGCAATCTCACTACACAGATGAGGAAGCAAACGCACATGTGGAGAGCAGGCTCAACAGGACACCTTTTCCATTTTTCCTCCTCGGAGAGTCAGTCTGGAAACAAGTTTTTTGTTTTTTTTTTTCCTTCCCAATTCACAATTTCTACATGTATAATTCAGTGACATTGATTACTTGTTCATGTTGTGGAACCATTATTACTATCCTTTTCCAAATTATTCCAGCATCATTAACATAAACTCAATGTCTCCTGAAATGCTTTGATTTTAAAGAAACATATGGAATGCTTCACCAACTTGATTTTTAAAAATAGCATTTATTGTTTAGTATAAAACGTTTCCCTACTATAAAAATAAAGCTAAGTAAAAAGAAAATTAGTCACTGTATTTTGCTAAATAATGTCATAAGTCCTTTTTTTCCTCATAAATGGTCATAGAAAACACAATTTTTAAAAAACCCATATTATATAAACATGTCATTATTTAACAAACTTAATCCAGTTGCCTTCGAGTTGATTCAGACTCACAGCGACCCCACATGTCAGAGTAGAACTGTGCTCCATAAGGTTTTCAATGGCTGATTTTTGTGAAGGAGACTGTGAGGCTTTTCTTTCGAGGTGCCTCTGGGTGGACTTGAACCACCAACTTTTTGGTTAGCAGTAAAGCGCATTAACCTTTCGCACCACCCTGGGACTCCAACCAACTTAATAACAGGTACTAAATCAGTGTTTGATAATTCGGTAGTTATAAAATGGTATCTCTTTGGTATTTTGTCTTACCTTTTGGATCACTCCCTTTTGAAATTGTTTACCTGCTATTTATAGACCTACTTTTATGACAAAACATTCATATCCTTTGCTGAGTATCTGACTTCTATCCTCAGTAATATATAAAATCTTTATATATTGAGGATATAACATGATGTTACAATTTTTTTTAAATTTTAATGAAAACTTTAAGCTGTGAGTGCTGTTAGATGACTTTCGAGACTTCCTCACTCTAAGATCTTGTTTTCCTGTAAAATCAGGAGTGAGTCAATGGTTCTAGGAACTGGGGTGGGTGGGTGGTCCACGGCTCTTTGAATGTAAGAGCTGGGGCAACATGGTTCTAGCAAACTCATGGTGAAGTTCTCTGAAATCTAAGGTGGAGGACGGAATTTTGCTACTCTCTGATGAAAGGAATCAGATGTTTCCGTGTGAGAAGAGCTAGCAGGAGGACAGCAAAGGAAGGCCACGTTGTTAGCAGTGACTAAGGTGGCAGGAAGCTGAGGAGATGGCTTTTTCATTCAAAGCTCTCTCTAGCAGCAAAATTAAGTAGTCTGCAGCACTTAAATTTGTGTCCTGAATTATGACATCACTGCTGTTACCGTTGATTACGACGGAAACAAGTGCTCACAATAGAAAACTTTTAAAAGGGGAGAAAAGAATGAAGAAGAAAATGAAAAGCAACAACCAGTGTTACAGTGACAAAAGGGTTAAGACACTGGGAAAGGCTGATTAATAATTTTACCTCATAAAACCCAATGCAAGGGACCCCCTCCATTCTACAACCAGCAAAGCACTCCCTGCACAGATCATACTGGACTCCCCCTCCCCACCCTCCTGCACCTCAAAAGCAGGGGCTGCTTTTCCCATCTCCAAGACCCAGCATGCACTGTGAGGCTTACAGCAGGTGTTCAATAAATGATTACTAGCTTTATTATTCAAAGACCTGCTCAAATCTGACCTCCTGGAGCCAGGCCTTTCTGGGTTGCTAGGAATCGGCCTCTCCCTGTGGTTTCCAACTTCGAGTTAGAGCTCCATTAAGGCACACAGCAAAGCGTCTTGTGTGAGTTTTCTTGAAAAACACCAAACCCAAACTGAAAACCCGACAGTCACCAAGACACTCACCAAGGCCAGGGCTGTGGTAGGTGCACGGGAAAGAACTCCCCCACCGGAGCAGGAAAGGAAAGAGTTCTGGATTTAGAAACCAGGCACCTTACAGGCTCAGATTCAAGCCCACCAACAAGTCCCTTCCTGCTCTGGGCCTCAGTTTCCCCACCTGTTCAATGATGGGTTAGATGAAGATGAGATGGCCTCTAAGGCCCTTCTTCAAAGCTACTCTCCCCAGAGCAGTCCATATACCCAGCGGAGCCAGGACTGGAAACAGCATCTCCTACATGAATAGGAAGGCAATCCTCTTTCCAGAGGACCCTGAATTTTAACTCCATTAGAAAGGATCTTCTCTGTTCATTATAGAACATTTAGAGATCAAAGATTAAGAACCACCCAGAAACCTATTTGTGATGCGAGCTTGCAGATAACAGGACTTCCTCACCCACCCTGATCCCACATGTATCCACACATGGATTTAAGACGGCAGAATCAAACCGGGCATGCAGTATGGTGACTCATGCCCCCACCCCCACCTTTTTTTCACCATTTAAAAATTCTTTTCTAAACAGAAAACAGGCCTTGCTCGGGGTGGTGTGCCCCTCTCCAGCCAGCAGCCTCCTCTAAGCCTTGGTGAGGTCCACTTGAAAAGCCTGAGGTCCCTGCTTGAAGCTCCTGGGGGACAGGACACAGACCAGAACAAGGCTATTTAGCTCAGAAAGTTCTCCTGCAAAATATTTTTGTTCACTGCTGGGGGGACTTCAAGGAGGGCTGATCCCAAAACTTTCTCCCTCTGGGGCTTAGGGTTCATTCAATCACCCCAGGCCCTGTTGGCATGCTCCAGTGGTACAGACCCATGCCGGGTCCCTTCACATACCTTTTCAATTACAGGCATCCCTCACTATCCAAATCCATCTGGTTTTGGATAGTGAGGGATGCCTCAACATCTCACCATCACCCCCACTCCAGAAGTACATTCTATCCCCCTTTTCCCAGAGTGGAAGAAGCAGGATTCAAACCCAGGCCTTGGAATCTGAGAGACCATAAGAAATCTTGTGAGTCATGCTAGGAACCTGGGCTTTCCGATCTAGACAATGGGAAAGATTTCTAAGCAGAAGAATGAATGGCTCATGACCTCTGAGAACCCCACCTTACCCCACCTCACCTGGTGCCAGGCATACCCCAACAACACAATAACCAAGGCTCCATGAATAAACAGACTTGTCAAGTCCCAGAGGTGGTGCTGGGCCCTGTCCCTGCTCTGTACCACGCTCCCTTTGACTCCAGGGACAGCAAGGTCTGTCCAGAAGGAACCAAAAGACAGCTCCCAGGAGGTTCCCATTTCACCCAGAAAGAGAAGGATCTTATAGTAAGTGACAAGCTCTCATGTTTCCTTCAAGAAACAAGGATATAGGGGGACATTCCCTACAAGACATTGCCTTATAACTCCAAGAGCCCCAGTTATTCTCACTCAAAATCCAGCATGAGCTCCCCCAACTCACTTTTATAATCTCTTTTTAAAATAGTTCTATGCACGTGAAGCTGCTGGAAAACTGAATAAAAACAAAAACGCTCAAAGTGAACCATGGGACTCCTGCCAGCTTGGCCAACTCCTTCTGAATGATTTACAAGGCTGCAAAATGGTACTTTGTTCTGCAAATCCCCTCCCTCCACGCCCCACCCCAATACTCAGGCCTCGGTGTGTAGCAGCACAGGGCCCACATGTGAAACCAAGTGCAGCCCTCCTTGACTGAAACTCAACAACAGGCCACGTGGACTCAAGGACTCAAGGCGCCAGGGTGTGCATGATGTGTGCTGCAGGCGTGGCAGTGTGCACCCGGATGGGAAACGGAGATAGCCTAGGGGAGCGCGGAGGCACCCCCAAGGTGACTACAATAAGAGGGCAACTGAGAAAAGAATGACTGCTCGTGCCTGATGCCTGAGGGAGGGAGGGGTGCCTGGGTTGGTATCATCAAGACAGAGGCTTCGGGATTCTGTACAAAACTCTAGACTGGGAAGGGGGTGGTAATATTTACTTCTCAACATCCCTGAGTGACCTGGGCCCTTCTGGGGCCAAGCTTCCTATAGGGAATTTTAGCACCATCAACAAACAGAAGAAGCAGATGAGGGAATGGAAGGAACGTCGTCACCCAGAGAGATAGGCCAAGGCTGAAAGAAATGGGGTCCAAGGAGGGGGAGGGGATAGAAAGAGATCTCAGTTCTCTATGCACAGACCATAGAACAGAATCTGTTTTGGAGAACAGGGGTTCTGACCCTGCAGCTTGGAGAAAACAGAGCTATTGCTGTGTGAAAAGACAGAACCAGTTGGCGTTAAAAATAGGTTCGGATGATACACATGAGTGACACAGGATCCCTGCCTTCAAATAGCCAGGGGGCTGTCATGTAGAAGGAGCAGACTTGCTCTCCTGGAGCCAACCGACGGCCCTGTGTCCAGCAGTAGATGCCTCCGAGCTAGAGCGAGCTTCTCTGGATCTGAGGAGCAGAGTTGGCTGTCTCGGGCTACATTAATTTGGGGGTTGCTCGAGAACGTGGCATAGCAAAAAGCATACCGTTGTTACTAGGTGCCTTCAAGTCGATTCTGACACATAGCGACCCCATGTGACACAGCAGAACTGCCCCACAGGGTTTTCTAGGCTGTAATCTTTAAGGGAGCAGATTGCCAGGTCTTTGACAGAGCCGCTGGGTGGGTTCAAATTGCCAACCTTTCGGTTAGCAGTTGGGTGGCTAACCATTGCACCACCAGCGCTCCTTCAAAGCATGCTGATCAGAATATCTGATGTTAAGTCCTGGCTTTGCCTCACCAGAGCCATGCTTAGTGTCTCAGCCTCAATTTCCCCATCTGTTAAAAGGGGAAGTCACATTACCTACTGCCTCCTGGTGCTTCCTGGAGACTACTATGAGAAAAGAGCTCTGGACTGAGGGTCCAAGACCAGGGTTCTAGCTCTGGCTGCAAACCGCCTGCTGTGCGACCTGGACAGCTCCCGCCGTCTCTAGCCTCTGCTCATCTCCAAGCGAGGCAGCTACAGTCCTGTTGATCCAATAAGACAGTGGATGCCACACTGTGCTCTGTAGTCAAGCACCTGCAAAAGGACAGTGTCTAGACGAAAATAGCCCCAACCTGCCACAGCCAGGCCATGAGGCCCAAATGAGGTCTGTTCTGACACCAAGGCTCCTTTCACGAAGGGCCTCCTCTGTCTCCTGGGGTGGGAGGATTAACCAGGAATGCAGAGGGGGCTGGAGGAGCAACTACCTTTTCACTTGGACCCCACAGACTGGGAGGGGAGGTGGTAATATTCTCAACATCCCTAGGAAGTTGTCATTTCTACTTGCCAGTAAGGAAACTGAGGCACAGAGACGCATATTATCTTAAGGTCACATGGCTAATAAGTGGCTCTAACTTAAGTCACTCTGCCCCTCCACCCCCAACCTTGGGTTCAAGAAACCAAAGTAGCTGTCCCCTTCCAACAATGTCTGTTGTTGTTGTTAGTTACAGCTAAGTTGGCCCCAACTTGTGGTGACCTCATACCCAACGGGATTGGACTGCTGTGATACAAAGGATTTTTACTGGCTGATTTTTTTTTTTTTTTTAATTTTATTTTTTATTGTACTTTAGATGAAGGTTTACAGAACAAAACTAGCTTCTCATTAAACAGTTAGTACACATACTGTTTTATGGCATTGGTTAACAACCCCACAACATGTCAACACTCTCCCTTCTCAACCCTGGGTTCCCTATTACCAGCTTTCCTGTCCCCTCCTGCCCTCTAGTCCTTGTCCCCGGACTGTTGTGCCCCTTTAGTCTTGTTTTGTTTTATGAGCCTGTCTAATCTTTGGTTGAATGGTGAACCTCAGGACTGACTTCATTACTGAGCTAAAAGGGTGTCTGGGGGCCATTCTCTCAAGGTTTCTCCAGTCTCTGTCAGGCCAGTAAGTTTGGACATTTTTTTTTTGTGAGTTAGAAATTCGTTCTACATTTTTCCGCAGCTCTGTCTGGGACCCTCTATTGCGATCCCTGTCAGAGCTGCCTCACTGGCTGATTTTTTGAAAGTAGATCACCAGGTCTTTCTTCTTAGTCTGTCTTAGTCTGGAAGCTCCACTGAGACCTGTTCAGCATCACAGCCACATATAAGCCTCCAATGATGACGGGTGGTAGCTGTGCATGAGCTGCACTGGGCAGGAACTGCACCTGGGTCTCCCACATGGAAGGTGAGAACTCTACCACTGAACCACCACTGTCTCCTTACCAGCTCCTGTAGTCCCCCAGGGAAGTTCTGTATGCTTTTTGACTCTTACGAAAAGAAACAAAAGACAGATAATTGAAAACATAAGACAATCAGATCATTTTCTGTTTGAGATCATCTGTATATTTTGCTCTTCCTCAAGTAGACTGACATACCTTGGTCCTTCCGACAAATATTTAAATGACTAGAATGGGGGGAGGGGCGTATTGAGGAATACAAGATCTGGTGAAGAGTCTGTTGGATCTAACTGGCAAAGTACTCAGGGAGAAGAAAATGAGGCAGATGGGAGCCGTAAAAAGGTTAAGAGAACTTTATGCACATCGGATGCATTTAGCAAACACTTGTTGCTGTGACCCACAAGGGCTGCAGTGAGTCCAGTCGGGGCCTCACTGTGCCCACCGGGACAGGAGATAACAGGCTCTGCCCATGAGGTCTAGAGGATGAAATGAGTTGTGGCAACAGAGAACTGAGGGGAAGGTGCTCCAGGCGGGAGGGCGCTGCAAGGCAGTGGATTAGGGGGGATCAGGGAGGCTTTATGGGAGAGGTGGCACTCAAGCCAGGGCCTTAAAGGACCGCGGGACTCAAAGATGAGGGAGGTGATAACAGAGGTGAGAGATTACTGCTGTCGTCTTAACCACGCGGGAACCTGGCCTCTGACAGTCCTTCCTTCAGAGCACAAATCCCTCCAGGCCTCCACCCTCCCTTTTGCTCTATCCCATCTCTGGCTTTGGGAGGTGGGTACAGGGCTGACTCACTTTCTCTCCCCCAACAAGCAGAGAAAGGGCCTGTCAGTTAACTTTTCCCAGGAGTGGAACCCGCCACCTGGTCAAAGAAAGCCGATGCTCTGAAACTACTCACCACGGGCCTTACCCAGTTTGTCTCTCCCTCAAGCCTTCCAACAACACAGAAGTCACTACAGATGATAGTGAGAAGTAAAGGGACTTGCCCCAGGTACTCAGCTCGGAGTGGGCAGAACTGGATGTCAGACCCAGATATGCTAAAGCCAGAGCCCAGCTCCTCAGATCAAGTTTTGGAAGTGACACTTACAGGCGGATGGCCACCTGGGAACAGAGAGGTCTGGGGCCAAGACCCAGCCTTTCCCTTCATGAGGAACCAAGAACACCTCACTCCACCTTTCTGAGCCCTTCATTTGTCATCTGTAAAAGAGAGGTGCCTCTACCCTCTGCAGGGCTATGAAGAGCCTTAAACACACTCGCAGGTAAGGCATCTGGTCAGTCCTGGGCTACAGGAAGTGTTCAGCAAATGGTAGCCCCTGATCCAGTGACACAGCACAAGGCAAATGACCAGCTGCCATCAAGTCAATTCCGACTCATGGCAACCCCTTGTCTGTCAAGAGTACAACTGTGCTCCATGGGGTTTTCAATGGCTGATTTTTCAGAAGTAGACTGCCAGGTCTTTCTTCCGAGGTGCCTCTGGGTGGACTCAAACCTCCAACCTTTTGGTTAGCAGCTGAGCATGTAAACTATTTGTCTGTACCACCCAGGGACTCCAAATGATAGACATCCTTATTTGTTAAAATTCCATGAACAGAGCAGGCTGGGCGGGAGAGAGGGGAAGATGATAGAGACACCAGAGCTGCAGGAAGACAACATCCTCAGCTCTACAGAAACCACTCTCCTGAGAAGTGGCCACTATCTATCCTACTCTGGAAAAATACAACTTCTTTTTAAAACAAATAAATAGAAGCAAGCACCCCCAGTCAGAACATTTCCACAAGAAAGACGAACTGGTTTCCCTGTGCTGAGAAGGCCGAGGCTGCACCACTGAACCTTGCCCACCCATCCCAGGAAGCATCCAGCTTCTTCTGGGAATTGGATCAAAGGGCACCGTTTGTGTAAAAGGTGGAGCCCCGTGTAATTAATACCTGGTTACACCGTGGATTCCAGCCAGGGCACCCTCCTCCATGCGCAAACATCCCCTGGACTGGGCTGCACGGTACAGGCTACGGATCCTAGGCGTGTACACGCAAGACAAGGGAGATTAAGGGCTAAAGGTCCCCCCGCAAATGAAGACTGTGGAGTGGATCAACGGCACAGTATTTGTACAGCGCTGCTTTTCTTTTTAAAGAGAGACGAGCTTCAGGCCCTGGTTTACACCGTTAGCAATACACACACACGCACACAAGCACGCGCGTGCACACATATACGCATGTTCCCACTGTCTTACAGAAGCTACTTACAACCGCAAACATGTCATCGTAGGCCAATGACAGCTCCTTAACAAGAACACTGGCAGTTGCTTCTGCAAAGTGGAAAAATCCCTGGCGTGGACCCGCACACATGCTCTGTTCCAATGACAACTTAATCCTGCCAGAACTGAGGTGTGCAGAGAACAGAAAAATGCTTGCTTCTAGAAGCATGCATGTATTTTTTTTAAAGTTTAGAAGAAATCATTAAAGGCATGGCACTCAGAACATCCTTCAAGGATGGGAGCCCACACTCCCCTTGGCTGGCATCAAATTTAGTGGGGCCAGTCATTTTCCCTCACCTCACCCTCCACAATGACAGGATGAATGTGCAGTCTGAAAAGTTTGTGGGGTCCCCTGATCTCAAAGCCGGGGGACATTACACTTGGCTAGGAGGGGGTGTGTAATTCACACCCGACACTACCTCTTCCATGTAAATGAGCAGGCCAGGAGTTCCAGGAGGAGATCCCAACAGCAGTGCGACCGCTGTGGTGGTTTGCACAGCCATCCCCGACGAGCGGCTGACACATGGGCCCCGCGCTGAGCAGATGCCGCCTAAGCCTTTAAAGCACGCACTAATTGCGCTAATTTAGCTAACAGTCTCTGTTTCGTCCCCTACCCCGCGTCAACCAGCGTCCTTTGGTACTGCTGGAGAGATGCAAGCTGTTGGCTTTAGTGTTATTTTGTCAGCCATTAAACGATTCATCGGAGTCATTAATTGATTTATTACTGCTGCCTGCTCAGAGGGTTTAGCAAATAAAGACTGATGTAGGTCACACGCAAAGGAAATTGGACCAAACAACGCCATGAGGAGCTGGGCACTTATATTACCTGCCGCTGTCCACTCAGGCAGCCCTCTGCCCCCAGCTGTAGGGCGGGGAACAGTATCATGGCTCTCTGGCTTGAAATCCAGGTGCCAGCCTCCTTCCTGCTTGAGCGGCAGCAGCCAAAGATGTGGCATGTGGGAAGCTTGTCTGGAGGTCCCCGGGAGCTGGCTCCTAGCACCTGCCAGGCTCAGTCACCAGCAACTGAGTATGAGGGAGAGAGGAGCCTACATGGGCACCTATCAGGTGAGCGCAACGATGCCAGGGCACCAGGGCGAGGCCCCAGGCACAGCTCTCCTCCTCTGGAGGTAGCATACTCTGGCCACACACTCTCTGTCTCCTGGCTCCCATTGCCTACAAGACATGTAACAAGTGCCTCCTAATGCCTGGCCTTTTATACACTCTATCTCTGATCCTCTAAACAGTCCCATAGGGTGGGCAGCATATGACCCTATGTTACAGGGAAGAAAACTGAAACTCAGAGAGCTGACCTGCCCGAGGTTACAAAGCAGGCCAGGGAGAGGGGTCCTGGAATTCAAAACTAGATCTACCCGACTTCAAAGGCCACATTTCTTCTCTTCTACCAAATTCTTCAAGAAGCCTTGATGGCACAATGGCTAAGCTGCCAGCTGCTAACCAGAAGGTTGATGGTTTGAACCCACCTAGTGACTCTGTGGGTGAAAGACCTGGTGATCTGCTCCCGTAGAAGATTACAGCCAAGAAAACTCTATGGGGCAGTTCTACTCCGTCACATAGGATCACTATGAGTCAAAAGTGACTTGCCAGCACCTAACAACAACAACCTAATTCTTCACCTTGACACAAAAATGGCCTACAGCTCGACCTCAACCATAACCCCAACAAAAACTTGCTGAGTGACCAAGAGCAAGTCAACCCCCTCTCAGAGCCTTAGGTGCTTCATTGATAAATTAACAGATTAAGGTGGGTGAGTTCTGAGGCCATACCGAGCAGTGAGATTCTAGAACCCAAGTCCTTCTGCCTCACTAGCTGCCCTGGCCCACGCTGATGGCAGATGAGTTGGCCACGCCATCGACGAGCCCCCTTCCTCTTGTAAACTCCAGTCCTCACCGGGCTACTATGTCAGCCCCATGGCTTCCCTGCCAGGTCCCCCACCCTTTAACATCAGCCTATATGTTGCCAGCACCAGGAAGCTGTCCCAGGATTAGACCTGACACCTAGCAGGTACACAAGGAAAGTTTGCTAAACTCAGACCAGGCAGAAGTAACCCTCATCCTGCTCTGCTCCCAGTTCCAGAGTTCTGAACAAACATGAGGGAATGGCATTGAGGCTGGAGGACTGGGACACTCATTTCGCAGAACTGTTAATGCCTCCCAAACAGAGGATTCACAGTCATGGGTTTCCTGCATGCACACGTGTGCATGTACATGTACGTCTGTCTCTGAGTAATAACTTGGGTAACAAGTGTCCCTCAGGAACCACACACAGCCGCTCTGGCTGACTCAAATTCTCAGTTATCACAGTTATCAGCCCCTCCAAAGAGCACCAACACTCTCCCAGCTGCATTCTAGAACACAGCCCAACTGGCAAGCTTTCAGAGGAGGCTCTCAGAGGGCAGTGACTGGTTTGCTCTAAATGCAATGCAGACAGGGTGAAGAGCTGGGTCTGGCGCCCACAGAGAACCTTGATGCGGGCTGGCACGGCCTGCAGAGCTCAATCTGTGGCCAGCTCCAGGAACCATGGAGTGTTACTGGACTGCGGCCTGCAGAGCTCAGTCTGTGGCCAGCTCCAGGAACCATGGAGCATTATAGGACAAGGCGGGCTGTCACTTCAAAGCACTCCACAAAGAGGTCCACAGGTACTTGCTGGGTGTCCACCAGGTGCACAAGGCAGTCCCAGCATGGGTCCAGAGCATCCTAGAACACACGCAATCTTCAGGAGCCTAGTGAGGAACCTGCTCAAAGGGGCGTGGCCAGGAGCCTGAAAGCTCGGTAGGAGACCTGACCATCGGAGAGGGCTTCTGAAGAGACATGGGAGTTCACTTACAGAGAATTCTGACCCACACTTGGTTTCTGAAAGAAAAACAGGATTTCCCATGGAGGTGGCCCAATCCTAGTCCCTACATTAATCAATACAGTATTGAAACCACAAAGGGAGGTCTTTATCAAGATCTTCAACGGGGTCTGACTAATTGGACCCTCTAAGTCCCAACAGAAAAATAACTACTAACTTATTACTGACATGTATTTAGTACTTTCCATCTTGCAAAGGCCCTTCTTTCACACATTTACCTGGTGAATATTCCCAACCACCTTCGCAGAGGCTGCTCCCTCTCTCTAGAGCCCCCCCACCCCAAACTCGTCTTCCAGGCCTGGGGACGCCTTACACCCTTTAGGTGCTTCTAAGCACAACATCTGTCACACTGACTGCTAATTCCTTATTAAATTAGCCAGCTGTCTTTCCAGGCATGGGGCAGGAATGTTCTGCACAGCACACAGAAGATGCTGGCTCGATAAATATTTTTTGGATGAATAAAAGTGTTTGCAGAAACCCTGCTTTTCAAGAGTAGTAACCATGTCTCCTAGGTCAAATTCCAAGACTAGCTAACTCAGGCACCTTCTACAAACTTGCCATCTGGCTACATCAAAATGGTGATCTACAACTATTCTCTCCCCCGCAAAAAAACCCCACACACAGGCCCACACCCCACCATGCCCACACATGTCTTAGGATACGCTGTTCCTCTGCCTGTAACACCCAAGCTTTGGGTGTTCAGAAAACCCGGATGTTGGTCCTGCTCAGCCCTGGCTGGCAAATGACTTCGGCAAGTTGCTTCTCTTAGGGGGTCAATGCTACGCCTCCCCTCCTCAGGCAATTGTGAAGACAGCTTATGTTAACATCTGGGGAAAGCACCTGGTGCTCCAAGAAAGAGGGAACAAAGGCAATGAAAGGGACTGAGGTGGCCTTGACGAGCTAAACTCCCATTGTTACTTCCACTTTGGAAAGAAGTGAAGACTGGGCCCAGGGGCTCATTTAGGAACCAGCATGCATAGCACAGCCTTCCTGGGGGCAGGAAGGGGATCAGTGATCTTGTGGGTTGCTAAGATCTACCTGGCTCTCCCAGCCCTCTTGGCCCAGTCTCCTTCCATCTCTAAAACAGAGCCTGTTGTTTATTCTTGCACAGGTTGGATGCCTGAGCTCTCGGCCTCCCTGAAGACAGATATCTGCTCCAATGGCCCACAGACTTCTTAAAGGGGCTGATAGAACCTGCCTACTACCTGTGGAGCCTGGGGAACAGATGAGAGGAGAGGCAGCACCTGGGCCTGAGTGGAAGCTGAAGAGGATGGTGGTAGGAAGAGGCGTACTCTGAGGCCTTTTCCTCCACGTCCCAGAAAATGGGGCACAGAGGAATTCTCTGCCAACCTAGGAACTGGCCTGGCCCTTCACAGCTGGACTCTCCAAACCACAGTCTTATAAGAGACATGGTTCTTGGAATCACAGAGGCAAGCCACAGAGCAAACCCTGCACTCACTCAGGAGGAACGTGCCTTCTTCCTCCTCCCGCTTCCGGGTTCAGTCCTTACCTGAAATGAAAACTTGAGAGAGGCAGAGAGAAGAGAGGGGCAGGAGGCAGAGAGAAGGGGGAGAGCAGAGGCCAGGCTTTCTGCAGCCCACAGGGACCTCCGGCTGTACCTCCAGCTCTGCCCCCTCCCTGTGCCCACTGTCCAGGGAATGGCTCCCGCCCCTCACCAATCAGGTCTCTGATTCCCCACCCCTGCAGGACACTGTGCTACTTTCTCTCTCCATAAGCTCTTCCATCCCCTTCCATTTTTTTACCTATAGCACTCCTACTCCTTGACCGATGCTCAGCCAAACATCCCTGCTTCCAGGATCAGAGCAGGCCTTGAAGTCCCCTAGGAGGTTCATGAGCTATGACTAAATACCACAAGACACCTATCTCCACTCGCACCCCACCTTTCATGACGGAGCCAATGAACATTCCTACATTCAGATCAGATTTCTGAGGAAACAGCAATGGACTGCAAACCAAGGTCTGCAACGGTAGAGTGGACAGACACTGGGCTTGAGGGTAGCAGGCCTGGCTCCCTGGTTAATTCAGAGAGGCAGGCAACTCACCCCTGACTTGAGATGCCCCCCTGTAATGGAGAACACGTCTCTTGGGGTTGGCATGAGACTAAAACAGGAGACAATGAAAGGACCATGATCTGTCCCAGTCTCTCTCTCTCTTCCTCTCATTCCAACACTCCCCTTTTCTAGTACACTGAGCTTTGGTGCTGGCGTCTCCAGGTCTTCACACATGCTATTCCCTCCACCCAGAATGCCTACATCACTGCCGACTTCTGTCATTCCAATCCCTCTGTCCCTCAGACTGCCCTGGGCCCTGAGCAGGAGGATTTCTTCAACCTGAACTCCATGGGAGACTTTCCCCGTGACTCTTCCAGCATCTTCTACCTGGCTCTATAACATGGCCAAAGGCTATCTCCCGGCGGGACTGCTGGTTCCTAAAAGGCAGAGTCCAAATACTTACCGAGCAGTTACTATGTCTAATAATCAATAGCCATGGAATGACTGGGGATCATGAAAGAGTTTTTTGGACAAAGCTAATAAGCCTGGCTCTTCTGAGAATTTTCTTCTTTTTTTCCCTCCTTCATAAAGACGTAAGTTTAAAGAACAGACACACTTTCATATATCCAAATGTTAAAAAAAAAAAGGGTGAAAAGCAGCCTCATCTCCCAAGGGTGTCCATGTTTCGCTCCTCAAACATGGAAACCTTTGAAGAAACCTGCACTTAAATCCTGGATCTGTTCCTAGCCTGAAACTTAGACAGACACCAGAGGACCATCTTTGATGGATGGCCAAGTCCCCCTCTGCCAAAGAGCCAGCCTAAAGCAGTTTGTTTGCTTCTATTTTTCTCTAATTCCATTTAAGTCCACGCCTGAGTCTTCTCCACCCAAGGCAGAAATTTTAAATCAAATTTAGGTAATACATGGGCCTTCAGAAACGCTGAGTCTAGAACCTTAGAACAGGAAGGGGTCTCACAGCACCTCTGTAAAGGCACAACCTCCACTGCACACACCACAAGTCCAGGGCAGAAGAGGACGAGAAGCCAAGTTTCCATGACGTCTGTGTCTCAGCTAGAAAATTGGGATAATACACTTTGCCTCACAGGGTTTGAGAGAGTAAACTGTTCTGTTTTGTTCCCCTCATTAAAAAAACAAACACAAAAGTGGCCATTGAGTTGATTCTGACTCATGGAGACTTCACGGGTTGCAGAGTATAACTGTGCTCCACAGGATTTTAAAGACTGTAACCTTTCTTTTGAGGTGCCTCTGGGTGGATCTGAACCTTCAACCTTTTGATTAGTAGTTGAGTGAGTTAACCATTTGCGCCACCCAGGGACTCCTGCCTGGCACATACTAGAGGTGCTTGATTGTGGAATGCACACTCTCTGCCTTTTCTTCACCAAGGAAGGCTCATCCCATGGGCAAACCAGCCTGGCCAGCACTGCTTGTGGATCCATGCCATCCATCCCTCAGAAGTCCTGCATCCCTTTTCTCCAAAGCTTTCTGGCTCTGCTGTGTACTGAGACTCTATGTAGGCACGAAAGGAGGCTGACCGAACTTAATCCTCACAACAACATCCTGAGGTGGTTGAATCCACTCCTTTGATTTACAGCTGACCTATCTTACAGGTGAAGAACAGAACAGTTAAGTGTCTTCCACAAGGTCACAGCTAATAGGTGCTGGGATTTTCTTCCAGTCTGGGTCCAGTCATTACAAACCCACATACCCCCACCCCCACCCCGACCAGGAACTAGAACACTTAAGTCAGGAGAAGAAAACACTTTAGCCCTAGAATCAGGCCCTCTGGTTCTCCTTTGGGGTAAGTCTCCACATCCTTAATTCACCCATCTGTAAAAAGGGAAGTCACCATTGCCTGTCTGACCTACCCGACCAGGTGGTATGAAGAAAGAAACACAAAGCCTGTCTGAAAACTGAATGGACCCCTCTACCCTACCACCAGGGGCAATCAAAGGAGCTGGGAGGATGCCACAGTGACAAGAGCACTGGGCCCGGAGTCAAGCCCTGGCTGGCTGCCCCCCACAAGTCCCTTCTCCTTACCTATGAAACAAAGGGAGAGGACTTGACTCCTGGTTCCCAAACCTGGGTGCACATGAGAAGCACCTAGAGAGCTCTGCAACAACCCAGCTCACCGTCATCCCCAGGCTGCACGGAAGGTCCCAGGATCCAGCTTTCAGGAGCTCCTGGCTCAGGCACTCCAGGGTTCCACTTCTGTCCTAACCCAGCAGGGGAACAGTCCCCAATCCAACAGCAGACCCCTATCCCTCAGTCCACCAGGCTGGAGATGGCTGGGCCAGATGGGCAGGCCTCTCTGCCCCCCGCCCGGCTCCCCAGAGGCCTGCAAAAGTCTCTGGGTGCACGTCAGAGGCTTCGACAGCTGCCCAAACAGGTACGGGCCCAGATTTAACTGGCCTCTCAGTTAAGCTTTCTAATCTCATTAAAGCTGCCTCCATCATGCAGACCGCAGCTCTGAATTTAATAACAGAAGAGCACTGCCCTGCGTCGCTGTAAGCTGATTAGGTCTGGAGAGGCAAGAGGACTTCTCTGGAGAAGGTCCCCGGGGCCTAAGCTGGACCTCTCTCTGCACGACCACCATTCTGCCACATGGGGGGCACAAACTCAGGCTGAAACAGGAAAGGGCACATTGACGGGGCAGTAAGGGAGGAAGTATGAGGGAGCACGGTTTCGGGGACAGACCTGCCCAAACCACCCTGGGGTGCTGAAGCTGTTGCCAAGGCTTTCAATAAACACAAATCAGAGAGTGATTTATTATTTTATCAGGGTAGAATAATACAGTCTGCCCACACCAGAAGAGAGCTGCCCTTCTGGGCAGAGTCTAGGACTCAGCTGCTTCCCACCTATTCTTTTTGTACCTCTAGACCCCTACACTTTATTCACAATGGGAAGAGGCGGGGGGGGGTTGTGATTTGGGGTACAAGCAGCTGCTTTTCATCTTTGGAAGACCTGCCCTGCCCACTCCCTCTGAAAGAGATCTGCTGCAGTCCCTCCTGACAAGTGTGTTAGGACAGCCCACGGGGACTCAGTTCCTGGACATCGGCTGTGAAAATGCCACGGCCACCATGTGCAAACATCCCTGTGCAAATACCCGTTGCCCACTTCTCCCTCATCTCACTTTATCTGAAAATATCCCAAGGAAATAACTTGGCAGTGGTGAGAAATTCTGCTGTGGTTCCCAAAGTAACAAAATATAAAATATACACAGACACACGCAGACATGCACACATGGACACACGCAGAGACAGACAGACAAACACAGACGCGAGGTGCTCAGCTCAAGGTGCCATGCTGGCCTAAGGATGCGTGTGGAGACAGACCCCCACAGGCGACAAACACCCAGAGCATGCTGGGGCTCAGTCCTGCTGGGGATGAGTGGTTGATTATTGTTAATATTTCGTGGGGCAGATAATATTTTTGAAGGGAATGGACTCCAGGCAGGTTCCAAGCTGGGCTTGCACGGATGCTCTGTCCAAGGGAGATGTCCAAGGCACGCCCAGCCGAGAACACACACACACCCATCCCCACCCTCTCTGGGACTTGCTTTAAGACACTGGCATTTTCCATTCCACTTGCCAAGAGTGGGGCCACCCTGCCCTGCGTGCTTGACCCTCAACCCCTGGGAAACAAAGGCAGCAGTCATCCGGGCCGCGCTAGCACATCGCACGCATTTGTCCCATGTCCTCCTCCCCCGTCATTTCACCAAAGGGGAAACTCAGGCCAATAGCAGGAGACGAACATACCCAGAACCTTGCGAGAGTGCCTCTTATTCCACCACACCATCACTGTTTGGATAATTTGGATAGGGGTGGCAGTTCTTTTTACTTTTTCCCATAAAAAAATTTATCCATACATTGTTACATGACCCTAACTGCTCTCGCCATACTGTGACAGCACACTCCCTTCTTCCTGATTCCCCATGTCCATTCAACCAGCTCCTAACCCTCTCTGCCTTCCCATCTCACCGCCAGACAGAAGCTGCCCATTTAGTCTCTTGTATCTACCTGAGCTAAGAGGCACACTCCTCCTCAAGAGTATCACTTTATGTCCCACAGTCCAGTCCAGTCCCTGTCTGAAGAGTTGGCTTCAGAAACTGTTTTAGTTCTGGGCTGACAGAGAACTCAGGGGCCATGCTTTCCAGGGTTCCTTCAGTCTCAATCAGATCACTAAGTGGTCTTGTTACTAGAATTTGAGTTCTGCACCCCACCTTTCTCCTGCTCCATCTGGGACACTCTCTTGCGTTCCCTGTCAGGGTGTTCACTGGTGGTAGCCGGGCACCATCTAGTTCTTCTGGTCTCAGGCTAATGAAGTCTCTGGTTTACTGTGGCCGTTTCTATCTCTTGGGCTAATACTTTCCTTGTGTCTTTGGTATTCTTCATTCTCCTTTACTCCAGGTGGGATGGGACCAATTGATGCATCTTAGCTGGTCGCTTGCAAGCTTTTAAGACGCCAGACGCCACTCACCAAAGTAGAATGCAGAACATTTCCTTAATAACCTTTCTTATACCAACTGACCTAGATGTCCCCTGAAAGCATGGTCCCCAGACCCCTACCCTTGCTACTCTGTCCCTCTAAGTGTTTGACTGTATTCAGGAAACTTCTTAGATTTGGTTTAGTCCAGTTGTGCTGACTTCCCCTGTAGTGTGTGCTGTCCTTCCCTTCACCTAAGTTAATTCTTGTCTACTATCTAGTTAGTGAATAACCCTCTCACTCCTTCCCCACCCGCATAACCATCAAAGAATGTTTTCTTCTGTGTTTAAATCTTTTCTTGAGTTCTTACAGTAGTAGTCTTGTACAATATTTGTCCTTTGTGACTGACTAAAATTCACTCAGCATAAGACCTCCAGCTTCCTCCATGTTATGTTTCACAGCTTCATCACTGTACTTTATCGTTGTGTAATACTCCATTGTGTGGCTATACCATAACGTGTTTATCCATTCGTCCATCGATGTGCATCTAGATTGTTTCCATCTTTTCGCTACTGTGAACAGTGCTGCAATGAACATGGGTGTGCATACATCTATTCGTGTGACGGCTCTTATTTCTCTAGGATATATTCTAAGGAGCGGGATAGCTGGATGGTACGGCACTTCTATTTCTAGCCTTTTAAGGAAGCATCAAATCTATTTCCAAAGTGGCTGTACTATTTTACATTCCCACCAACAGCGTAAAAGTGTTCCAGTCTCTCCACAACCTCTCCAACATTTATTATTTTGTGGTTTTTGTATTAATGCTAGCCTTGTTGGGTAAGATGGTATCTCATTGTAGCTTTGATTTGCATTTCTCTAATGGCTAATAATCGTGAGCATTTGTTCATGTGTCTGTTAGCCGCCTGAATATCTTCTTTGGCAGAAGTGCCTGTTCATATCCTTTGCCCATTTTTTAATTGGGTTATTTATCTTTTTGTTGTTGAGGTTTTGCAGTATCCTGTGGATTTCAGAGATTAGACGCTGATCGGATTTGTCGTAGCCAAAAATTTTTTCCCAGTCTGTATGTTGTCTTTTGACTCTTTTGATGAACTCTTTTGATGAGCATAAGTGTTTGATTTTTAGGAGCTCCCAGTTATCTGGTCTCTCTTCTGGTGCTTGTACATTGTTACTATTTTTTCTTCCATGATCTTTATCATTTTTGATTTTATATTTAAGTCTTCGATCCATTTTGAGTTAGTTTTTGGGCATGATGTGATGTAGGGGTCTTGTTTCAGTTTTTTGCAGATGGATATCCAGTTATGCCAGCACCATTTGTTAAAGAGACTGTCTTTTCCCCCAATTAACAGACTTTGGGCCTTTGTCAAATATCAGCTGCTCATAGGTGGATGAATTTATGTCTAGCTTCTCAACTCTGTTCCATTGGTCTATGTATCTGTTGTTGTACCAACACCAGGCTGTTTTGACTACCGTTGTGGTATAACAGGTTCTAAAATCAGGTAGTGTGAGGCCTCCCACTTTGTTCTTCTTCTTGAGTAACGCTTTACTTACATGGGGCCTCTCCCCTTTCCATATGAAGTTGGTGATTTGTTTCTCCATTTCATGAAAAAATGCCAGTGGGATTTGGATCAGGATTGCACTGTAATTGTAGATCACTTTGGGTAGAACTGACATTTTCACAATTTGAGTCTACCTATCCATGAGCAAGGTATGTTTTTTCACTTCTGCAGGTCTCCTTTGGTTTCTTGCAGTAGTGTCTAATAGTTTCCATCGTACAGGTCTTTTACGTCTCTGGTTAGATTTATTCCTAAGTATTTTATCTTCTTGGGGGCTACTGTAAATGGTATTGACTTGGTGATGTCCTCTTCGAAGTTCTCTTTGTTGGTGTAGAGGAATCCAACTGATTTTTGTCTGTTTATCTTGTATCCTGAAACTTTGCTGAAATCTTCTATTAGTTCCAGTAGTTTTCTTGTGGACTCTTTGGGGTTTTCTGCGTATAAGATCGTATCATCTGCAAATAGAGATACTTTGACTTCCTCCCTACCAATGTGGAGGCCCTTTACTTCTTTTTCTAGCCTAATTGCTCTGGCTAAGATCCAGCACAATGTTGAGTAAGAGTGGTAATAGAGAGCATCCTTGTCTGGTTCCCGTTCTCAAGGGGAATGCTTTCAAAGTCTCTCCATGTAGGATGATGTTGGCTGTTAGCTTTGTATAAATGCCCTTAATTATGCTGAGGAATTTCCCTTCTACTCCTATTTTGTTGAGTTTTTATCATGAATGAGTGTTAGACTTTGTCAAATGCCTTTTCTGCATTGATTGATAAGATCATGTGGTTCTTGTCTTTTGTTTTATTTATGGGATGGATTACACTGATTGTTTTTCTAATGTTGAACCATCCCTGCATAACTGGTATAAATCCCACTTGATCACGGTGAGTTAGTTTTTTGATATGTTGCTGGATTCTATTGGCTAGAATTTTGTTGAGGAACTTTACATCAAGTTCATGAGGGATATTGGTCTGTAATTTTCTTTTTTTGTGGTGTCTTTACCTGGTTTTGGCATCAGGGTTATGCTGGCTTCATAGAATGAGTTTGGGAGTATTCCATCCTTTTCTATATGCTCTGAAACACCTTTAGTAGTAGTGATGTTAACTCTTCTCTGAAAGTTTGGCAGAATTCTCCAGTGAAGCCATCTGCACC
>NW_004443951.1:988064-1017574 GCF_000243295.1 Trichechus manatus latirostris | reverse complement strand
CAGCTTTTGGTCTTGTTAACTCTTTCAATGGTTTTTATATTCTCTATTTCATTTAATTCTGCTCTAATTCTTATTATTTCCTTTCTTCTGGAGCCTGAGGGCTTCTTTTGCTGCTCTCTTTCTACTTGTTCCAGTTGTACGGTTAACATTTTGATTATGGCCCCTTCTTCTTTTTGGATGTGTGCACTTATTGATATAAACTGATCTCTGAGCAAACTCTCAGCAGTGCTTTCGCTGTATCCCAAAGGTTCTGGTAGGATGTGCTTTCATTCTCATTTGATTCTATGAATTTCTTTATTTCATCCTTAATTTCTTCTATAACCCAGTAAATTTTTGAGCAAGGTGTTGTTCAGTTTCCATGTGTTTGATTTTTTTTCCTTGCTTTTTCTGTTCTTAATTTCTACTTTTATGGCTTTATGGTCAGAAAAGATGCTTTGTAATTTCGATGCTTTGGATTTTGTTAAGGCTTGCTTTATGGCCTAATATGTCGTCTGTTCTGGAGAGTGTTCCGTGTGCATTGGAAAAGAAAGTATACTTGGTTGCTGCTGGGTGGAGTGTTCAGTATATGTCTATGAGATCAAGTTGGTTGATTGTAGCATTTAGCTCTTCCGTGTCTTTGCTGACCTTCTTTCCTGGATGTTATGTCCTTCACTGAAAGTGGTGTGCTGAAGTCTCCTACGACTATTGTGGAGCTGTCAATCTCTCTTTTCAGTGCTGTTAGAGTTTGTTTGATGTATTTTGGAGCCCTGTTATTGGGTGCATAAATATTTATTATAGCTATGTCCTCCTGGTGTATCGACCCTTTAATCATTATACAGTGTTCTTCTTTATCCTTTGCGGTGGATTTTACTTTAGTTTGTCAGAGATTAATATTGCCACTCCTGCTGTTTTTTGAGTGTTGTTTGCTTGATATATTTTTTTCCATCTTTTGAGTTTTAGTTTGTTTGTGTCTTTAAGTCTAAGGTGTGTCTCTTGTAGGCAGCATATAGACGGATCGTGCTTTTTAATCCAATCTGCCACTCTCTGTCTCTTTATTGGTGCATTTAGTTCATTTATATTCAGCGTGATTATTGATAGGTATGAGTTTAGTTATGTCATTTTGATGTCTTTTTTTTGTGTGTTCTTCACAGTTTCTTTATTCCACTTAATTTTCTGTGCTGAGTTGTTTTTCTTTATGTATTTTCTTTTCATCTTTTTCACTGTTGTTGATTCTGTGTTTGCTGAGTCTTTATATATTTCTAGTTTTTTATTTTGACTGGTAGGACTGTTAGTTTCCTTTGTGGTTACCTAAATATTTACCCCTATTTTTCGAAGTTTATACCAGTGTTTTATTTCTTTATCTCGCCTTGATTTCCTCTCCATAGGAAAAATCTATGTCTACAGTTTTTTAAGTCCCTCTTTTTTGTTCTAATGTTGTCATCTTTTACATACTGACATCTGTTTCCCTATTTTCCGTGTTGTAGCTTTGATTTACTTTTGTTACTTCCCTATCTGGGTTGATATCTGGTTGCCCTGTCCTATGTTCGAGTCTTGGGTTGTTATCTGCTGTTACTGATTTTCTAACCGGAGGACTCCCTTTAGTATTTCTTGTAATTTTGGGTTGGTTTTTGCAAATTCCCTAAACTTCTGTTTATCTGGAAATGCCCTAATTTCACCATCATATTTGAGAGACAGTTTTGCTGGCTATATAATTCTTGGCTGGCAGTTGTTTTCCTTCAAGGCTTTACATATGTCATCTCATTGCCTTCTTGCCTGCATGGTCTGCTGAGTAGTCGGAGCTTATTTTTATTGACTCTCCTTTGTAGATGACTTTTCGTTTATCCCTAGCCACTCTTAAAATTCTCTCTTTATCTTTGGTTTTAGGAAGTTTGATTATAATATGTCTTGGTGACTTTCTTTTGGGATCTACCTTACGTGAGGTTCAATGAGCATCCTGGATAGATATCTTGTCATCTTTCACAGTATCAGGATAAGTTTTCTGTCAACAAATCTTCAACAATTCTCTGTATTTTCTCTTATCCCCCCTGTTCTGGTACTCCAATCACTCATAGGTTATTCCTCTTGATAGAGTCCCACATAATTCTTAGGGTTTCTTTTTTTTTTTTTTTTATCCTTGTATCTGATTTTTCCTCAAATAAGTTGGTGTCAAGTGCTTTATCTTCAATTTCACTAATTCTGACTTCCATTGCCTCAATTATGCTCCTACGACTTTCTATTGAGTTGTCTAATTCCAAAATTTTATTGTTAATCTTCTGGATTTCTGATTGCTGTCTATGGATTCTTGCAGCCTGTTAAGTTTGTCATTATGCTCTTCTCTAATCTTTTTCATTTCCTCTATTGCGTGTTCTGTGTTTTGCTTAATTTCCTTCCTAATTTCTTGAGGAGTTCTGTATATTAATCTTTTGTATTCTGCCTCTGGCAATTCCAAGAAATTCTACTCTGGACAATTTCTAGATTCTTTATTTTGGGAGCTTGCTGAAGCCATCATGGATTGCCTCTTTATGTGATTTGATACTGACTGTTGTCTCCGAGCCATCAATAAGTTATTGTATTTATTTATTTTATGTTTGCTTACTGTGTCCTAGCTTCTTGTTTTGTTTTGATATGCCCAAATAGGCTGCTCGTATGAGGTAGTTTGATTATTGGCACCTTTGAAGCTCTAATGTCCTGTCACCAGATGGTTAGGTCTGTTACTAGGCATGTGAGCTCAGGAGTCCAGGCACTCCTCTTTTATGGATTCGGCTCAGGTGCCCAGGTAGGTAGCCACCAAGTGTGGGGTGTAGGCTCTTACTCATAGTCCTAGACAGGCATGGGTGATTGGTGTAGGCACAGGCATCTGGCTGCAGCAGGTGGACACACTCTGAGCAAGGCAGAAGGCTGACGGCCACCCCTGAGTGTCCAGGAGGAAGGCATATCCCCGTTCCCTAGAGTGCGTAGGTGTGTGGGTTTTGCGGTCGGACTACGAGCACCTAATGCTGTCGGCTGTAAGGACTGGGGGCACCTCTTATTCATGGGCCCTTATCGCAGGTGGCTAGATGGTGTAGGTGAAGCCACCAGTCCTCAGGCCCCTGATTTGGGTAGGTGAAGACCATGCTTAATGGGCGGAGCAGTGTCAAATGTCAAGAACCTGACACTTCACAGCTGAAATAGTTGAAATTAGACTGCTGGTATATACCCTGTTGTACTGCAGTAATGAGGGCCTACGCTGTTGAGATGGGCCCACACAAGTCTATACAAGGGGAAAGGCACTTAAAGTCCGTGGATCCCTTATGCCTGTGCCTAGGCAAAAGAGCTGTGCCTACCCTGGGTTCCTGGCTTAGGGGAGCTGGCAGTTTATTTTTTCCCTCTGTTTGTTAATTCGTTCACTCTCCAGGGCAGGGAGAATGGCTTCAGGCGTGCGACAGATCCTACTTCTGTCCCAGGTGACTTGGCAATTGCTGAAGCTGGTCCAGGACCCAGTGCAGAGCAGGGAGCAGGGAGGTAAATGGGAGAGAAGTTTTCCCCTAAGGGGGGTGTTTTTGATCCGTGCAATATGCCGTATGTAATTACTTATCTTTCGCCGATCCAGGGCTGCTTCTCACTGTTTCTGGGTGGCCATGTAGACTCTCTGGCGCTGGGTCTCACCTGGTGCAGAAAACGCACCTCCGGAGCACAGCCGTTTGCCTGCCTCACCGCTCATCCCCAAGCTAATCAGGCCTGAAGGCCTCAGGCTTTAGCCAGGTCAGGTCTGGCAACTCCTTGCTGCTTCCTGTCTCTCCCTCCCCCTGCCACTCAGTCCAGTTCCTCAACTCTGCCTTTGATGTTCAGGGCTCCCAGATTGCCATATATAATCAATTCACTTGTTTTCTCGGGTCTTTGTTTTAAGAGGGTCCACTGGAAGGGTCTGACTACTCTGCCATCTTGGCCCCACCTCCGAGTTTGAAGTTTTTAAGAATTTTTTAAATCCCTTCAGCAAGTCTGGACTCTTTACAATCAGCCCCAGGCCCATCCACTAAATTATTAGGAAAACGTCTGAGAGTCAAGGAGGACGTGGGCAATCCTCCCTATCAAACCAGTGCTCAGTGGGCCAGCCCAGATTCTCAGCTTCCACCTGTCTCTGCATCTTCCACCTTGACCCAGGCCTCAAGCCTGAATCACTGCATCAGCCTCCACAATCCCCTGCTTTCCCTGCTCCTTTCTCCAAACAAAACTAACCAGGACAACTAAGAGCCCAACCTACAACCTCAGACAATTTCCCACCCCTTACAGAACACCCACTTAGCTAAGGCCGTCATAGTCTGGCCTAACCAACCCTTCGAGTCCAGCTCCACCCACACAAGTCCTCTGCCCTGAACTCAGCATGTGTTCTCAAGCTTCCATGCGTTGATACATACTCTTCCCTTACCCTGGAATGCCCTCATCACATGCCTCCCTTTTGGTCACCAACTTCTATTTTGTTTTGCTTTTTTGGATCCATACAAAATGCCACCTTATTGGGGGAAATCCTCTGGGTACAGCCAGTCAGGCCTTCTCTTGGGCACCCAGCAACTAGATCCCTTGCAGTACAAGTTATCACCTATTTACATCTGTTTTTCCCATGAGATCGTGAGATCCCAGAAGGCAGACAGTCTCTCACACAACTCCAGGGCGCAGCTCAGGGTCAGGCACACCAAAGGCATTTGCAGGCCAACAGGATTTTCAAAAGAAACTTCAAGTCTCAGAACCAATAAGGATCGGACTTCACTTAATCCAATTCTAGTTTTTTTTAAATCAAGAAAACGAAGGCCCAGAGAGGTTAAGGGAGGATTGGACATCAAACAGTTGGTATGCAGTGCTGTACTGGTGGCTGGTCAAAAGCCCCTAAAGACCACCACCCACCTGCCAGTAATATGGCCCAGTACATTACAATATATAAGACTGAACTCAGGAGAGGGCCACCTGTAGTCGTCGAATCGATTCTAACTCATCGCGACCCGAAAGGACAGAGTAGAACTGCCCCATAGGGTTTCCAAGGAGAGGCTGGTGGACTCGAAGGAGAGGGCTACAGAGGACCAAGTATCAAAAAAACCAGGGTCTTAAAGAGGCCTAGAGGCAGCATAGGAAGAGCTGGCCTTGGGGAGCCTGAGCCCAGCAGAAAAGAAAAGCACACACCAGTCTGGAAGTCCTGAGAGTAGAGACAATTCATGTTGACTCATCTCCAGATGCCCTGAGCAGGTGCTTGGCAGGGGCAAGAGGAAGGAAAGGACCATACCTGGCACGTGGAAGCACTCAATAAGTATTTGTTGTTGCACAAATTAATGGCACAAATGACTGATTATAAACCATTGCGGTGCATAGTATCGTACGTGCCTGTACTTGGCTCCAGGATCTCAGAGAATGGAAGGATTATTTCTGCCGGAGGGTGGGACAGTCTAGGACGGCTTCACAGAGTGGTGACATCTGATCAGACGCCATCTGTTATTTTTCTCTAATTGTTCCACATGTGTGAAATTTTGATTCTCAAGCTAGAATGTAGACTCGCTAAAAGGGCTGAGAGCGTGGCTGCTTCCCTGCGTGCACGAAATCCCCATTGCAGAATGTCTGTTCCACGGCTCCTAGTAGGTACTGAGGGTACGCCAACTCGAGTGGTAGACCACACCTTTTTATTTCAACGAGGAGGTAAAAGCAAAGTTGCCTTCCCAAAGTCCACTTTACCCTGAGAAGTTTCCCATCGGAAAATCCAACAGCCTCCGTAGGCACTCCCAACATCTCCAATGCCACCCACCAGAACCTTGCCTTGTGTACCTCATATGACTATTAAGAGATGGATGCTCTTAGGCTTTCTTGAACATTTCTTTTGTCTGAGGGGTGGCACTGGGTGTTTTACCCACCTCATCTCATTTCCTCATCTCAACAACCCTGCAAGGTAGGAAGCAGCATTCTCATTTGTCAGACTGGGAAAACTGAGGCTCAGAGAGGCCACCTGACAAGGTCAGTGGCAGACTCATATCGATTCTTTTGCCACGTCGCCCTGTTTGTAATATTAATCCTCTGCCAGCAATTTCTTGCAACAGAATGATCATGAGGGCTGATGTCAGGAGTGAACTGGTGCCCATTCAGAAATCCCATCTGCAAGAAAGTAGTATTTAACAACAACTACTACTTTGGCTTAGCAGCACAAACTAACCTAGAGTGCACTGTGCCAGGTAGCGCTCCCCTGTACAGACCATACCATGCCCTAATTCCACAGATTGCTCCCCATTTCTCACTCTCCTGAGGCCCTCAACATCCCTCCCCACTTCGGCCACATCCTAGTTTCCATAGAGGCCCAGAAGAATGCAAGCTCCAATTATTCCCTTTCTTGTTTGGATAATGGCCACTTCAGAATTCTCCCTCCCACGCTGGGACCCTCGCTGCTCCTACAGCACATAACCCTGAGCAGGCGCTCAGGCTAGGGAGAGAAGAACAAATGGGAGGGGGATGACAAACACACACAAGAGTAAGCTCCGACCCAAACAGAACTAATCCATTCAGAGCCAAAAGAAGCTGAGCAGATGGGAACCTGGGCATCCCCCTCCCCGCCCGCCAGCCGCCACCCTGGGTTCCGGGGCCTTCACCATAGTGTTATAATTATAAAGGGTAACCCAGCCACATGCTTCTGGGGCCACCCCCTGCTCCCAGGCACCCGCAGGCACCGCCTTCATCTGGTTTGGGTTTAAAATCTTGCCCGAACCTCCCCCAGATCATATATGTAAGGGTAGGAACACAAACACCCCAGCCTTACAACGTCGCTTCCACGAGAAGAAGAGGGAGGCACAAACTTTTCGAGTGCTCCTCTCTGGCCTCTGAGGCTCACCTGACTCCAGAGGCAGTAGGGGGCAGAAAACTCCACTCACTCATGGACCCTCCTCCAATGCTTCCCAGCTGAGTGCCTGCTACTCTCCCAGAGCACCTCCCCACATGTATAACCACGACTTCACGCCTGTGTGTGCGCTGGATGCTATCTTCCCCGCCAGCCTGGAAGCGTGGGGTCGGGGACAACCTGTGTTTTGCTCACTGTGGCACCCCCATTGCTTAGCCCAGGGCCAGGCCAATGCACAAAATGCATTCAAATGTCTGCTGAATGAATGTCGATCTCAACTCTATTAAGTATAATTGCTGACATTTTTATTCCCTTAATATCTGTTTCCTTCTCTGAACCATAAGCTCCCTGAGGGCAGATATCCTATCTGTCTCATTCATCATTATCTCCCCAGTGCCTGGGGCTTGGTGGGTGCTCCAACACTTGTAGAAGAAATAAATAATGATTCACCACTTTGAGAACACTGAAAAACATCAGCCAAAGATGAACCAATGGAGGAAGAGCCACTAAATGTTCGGACTAAATTATTGTTGTGTGCCATCAAGTCAATTCTGACTCATGGAGACAGAGTAGAATTGCCCCATAGGGCTTCCTAGGCTGTAATCTTTCCGGAAGCAGATCACCAGGTCTTTCTCCTGAGGAGTAGCTGGGTGGATTGAATCACCACCCTTTCGGTTAGCAGCTGAGTGCTTAGCCATTGCCCCACCGGGGCCCCTTTAGGGCTGAATGGGGGCTTAAAAATCACCCGTGTCACCCCCCTCATTTGTAAAAACAAGGATAGTAACTTGTTTGCAGCCACACAGCAAGGCGACATAGCCGATGCAGAACTCGAACCTGGGCCCTGATGCCAGACTCCTGGTACCTAGCCGCGTCCTGGAGGGGCTGAGCCGTCGGAGGGGACAAAAGGCATCGAAGACAGCTGGTGCTGTTCAGAAGGAGTGGGTAATCTAGCAGGGCAGGTGAGACAGACACGTCAAACAATTAGTGAACAAGATAACTGCCAGGCTAACGGTATTATATCCTGATATAATAAAGTACATGCTGTATGACATAATTAGAGACAAGAGTGAGGCACACTGCACTAATTACACAGGACAAAGAGTTTGCAAACGGAAGCCACCGGGGCAGCTGGTGGTGTCACAGAGGGCTCTAGAGGCCAAGGGACCAGAGGTGAGCTCGGGGTGGGGGGCACCTCTGCCATGAAGCCCCTCCCAACTACCACCCTCTTGGTGAGGCAGAACTGACCGCTCCCTCCTTGGTGCTCCTGCTGCCCTCTGCTCCTGTGCTAGCCGATCCCTTCCGACACTTCACTGCCTTTGTTCCTGGCAGTCCAATATTGACCACCTGGACAGGGAACCCAGAGGACAGGGAGCAGGTCCTGGCACCAAGCCAGCCCCTGGTCATGGCTCAGGGCTCATTGTTACAACTTTAACAGTCACCATTATTTATCAATGCTGTGTACTAGCCATTGTGCTGAACCCTTAATAAGCATCACCTTGTTCAATCCTTACAACAACTCCATATGAGATGACGGTGCGCTCTTTCATAGATTGAAAAAAAATAAGCTCAGATAGGGAACGTCACCAGCCCAAGGCCACAAACTAGTACCTGGCAGAGTCAAGAGACAAAACAAATCAGGCCCGCCACACTACACATCTGATGGCTCTTAAATCATTACACCCACATTGCCCAATATGGTGGCCCTAGCCATAAGCACTGAGTATTTAAAATGTGAGTAGTTCAAACTGAGATGTGTTGCAAGTATAAGACACGTGCCAGATTTCAAACACTTGGTATGAAAAAAAATGCAAAGTATTGTTAACCATTTTTATATTGATTACATCTTAAAATGATAATATTGTGGATATACTGGGTCATGGATTAAATAAAGTATATTACTAAAATTAATTTCAGCTATTTAGTTTTATGGTTTTATGTGGCTACTAGAAAATTAAAACGATATGTGGTTCACATTACATTTCCATTGAACAGCACTGCTCTACATAGTACTGCCTCCATGATGTTTACTGAATGAAGGAAGGAAGGATAGGATATAGACAAGAGGACAGGAGAATGGAGATGGCATTTTAGACCAGGGGAATCTTGGAGCCAAGGTGCAGGGTCAGAGGCAGCCCTGCACCACTGCAGGATAGACAGGCAGCGAGGAGTTCTGAACATGGCTGGGGAGTACCTGGTCAGGTATGCTGGAGCCAAATGACAGGTATGAAAAGCAGGGCAGGGCTTGGACCTAGAATTTTTGGTAAGAATGAACAGGCAGCAAGGCTGTCCACCACACAGAGAAGGGAGCAGGGAATGATGACTCTATGCGACACTAGTGGCCTAGAACTAGTCACCCTTCTAGCCCCCTCCCCTGACACAACAGCAATGCCTTAATTTCCCATGTTAAAAAGCTCTAGAGGGGTCTCCTCCAAGGCCCAGGAATCACTCGTTCTGACTGGGCATCAGAACATTCTGTGAGCACAGTGCCAGCCATGTGGGGGTGCTGAAGAAGGCTCTCAGAGGAAGAAGTATTAGCAGGTGAGGCTGAGTGGGGGTTATGGAGCTGTGGAGGGTAAAGGACAAGGCGGGTGGGGCTCCAGAAGAGATGGTCACTACAAACAGCAAGTACAGCACATGCAATGGCCACCTGCAGCCAATAAGAGGCAGGGTATGGGCAGTGGTGGCAAGAGTGGAGTCTGGGGTTGGGGTGGGGGGGTGGTCCCTGGAGCTGGAACCCAAAATTTTCTGCTAGATATGGAATACTGTTGGTGCAAGGCTGGAGGTTGATTGGAGATGCTGTAAGAGAATGAACAAGTCCTCGCCTGTGGAAACAACCCCCAGGGTCTGCTACAAGAGCCTCTCAGCTGTCTTCTGCAGTGATAACCCTTGGCCTAGCCATGGCAGCTGAGAAGGCAATCCCAGATGGATTCATCCACAGAGCCCATAAACACTAGCTCCACAAACACTGTGAACAAGCAAGGATGCACCCAACGGTGCCGCTCTTATTAGAGTATGCTCACCCTCCCACATAACCCAGGTCACTGTCCACACCGGGCTGAGATCTACCATGACTGCAGGAGGGCTGGGATGAGACCTGGGTCCAGGTATGTGCTGGTGGGAGGTGTGGAGTGGAGAGAGTAGCCTGGGAGAACAAATCCCAGCTCTGACATTTACTAGCTGAGGGACTTCAGGCTGCTTCTTAGTAAGAGGGAAACCACCATCTTACTCCTCAGGGCCCTTTTGAGGAATAAGGAGATTTGGTAGACATGAATTACCCAGACAGACCCAGGCTCTTCCCTTCCCAATCTCACCAGTCCCCCAAATGCCTTCCTTTCCTATTCATTGGGGGCACAGTGCCTGCCTAGCACAGTGGGCAGCACACAGTTAGGGATTCAATAAATAGCAATTTTTCTATTATCAGATGTCACAGCTGAGCAAGATCTACCTCTAGCTGGAGCTGGAATTTAAGAGAGCAGAAAGTTGCCTTACTGAGCAATCACGGGGCCTTGGAACATTCTGAGAACGGAAGAAAGCTTCAGGCTGGAGGCCACTGTCTTCCTTTGACAGGCTGAACAACTGGGAGCCACGGAGAAGTAAGGGGACTCAAGTTGGGAGATATTTACAAAAGATGCACCAAAGACAGAATGAAACCCTCACTTGGTTTGGGGCTCAAAGATGGTGATGGTCATTACTATCTAGTTCTCCAGCTAGCAGACTTTTCTCCTCTGCTCTTTGTTTTCTCCCAAACCCAGTCACTCTTACCTGCTAGCTGTTTCCACCATGATTCCTTTCTACCCTTCCTCCATTTGTGCAAATACTACTAACCTTCGAGGACCCAAGAAAATGCCACTGTCCTCAGTAGCCATTCCCTGACTTCCTCTAGCTGAATGTGCTCCCACCACCACCACCCCTTCTCCAGTTCCTGGCACCCTTCAATCTGGACTGACGGCTCCTGGGTTCATGTCTTATTCTTCCTCCAGGACAGGACCCAGTCTTGCCTGTACAGAACCCACAGGGCCCCTCCCAAGAAGTGAGTGGATATTACACACTGCTGCTAAGTGAAAGAATGGGATGAAAATGACCAGGCACACCTTGGTGTGATAAGCCCCAGACTGGTGTCAGCCATGTGTCAAAGAGCACATCCACTGGAGGACAGGGAAAAAGCGACAAGTCCAAACAGGCATAGTGTTTCAGGCTCATTATCAGTGCACCCTCGGTTATCTGAAACCAGACTATGCAACAGAAGCAAAAAGCCACAGCACAGCCTCGCCTGAGGCCATTCTCATCTCTTACCTGGGTTATCCCTGGGATGAGCAGGGAAGATACTGCCTGATAGAGTGGGGCCAGAACCCTGACATTTCTTAGGATTACTGGTATTATAATAAATAGTAAAAATTTATTTGGTGCTTCTGTACTAAGTATTTAACATTATCACCTCACTTTATCTACCTTCACACCAACTCCAAGATCTAAGTATTTTATAAGATCCATTTCACAGAGCTGGAAACTGAGGCTTAGCATGCCAAGGCTCACTAGCTGGCAGAGCTGGAGTCCACCCAACTCTTCAACAAAGAGTTGAAACACTCTTTCAACTACAATTGCAGCATTTTCGACTGGGGCCCACAACCATTAATGACCTTGACTCTCAACCTTAGGGTTCTAAGGGTGAAATGATTAAGACTCAAATCTTGATGCCAGCTGTTCCCAGACCCATAGTCCTCAGGATAAAGCCCAGGTTTCAATAGTGTACCTATGCCCTGCTAACTCCAAGGCACCCTAGACTCCCAGCCTGTGTGTGGGGCAGGCAGAGGGTCTTCAGGCCCTAGAGACTTAGGGCACACAGCCCCCTTTGTAGGAAAGGGCTTCCCTGCTGTTCTGGCTGCCAGGCAAATACCCACTTTCCATTAGCAAATCATTAGTTTAAGTATCGCCTTTTTACACACCCCCACATCTTCCCTGGCCCAGGGAGAACTGACTGCCCTCCCCTTTGTGCCTCGACTTAACCTGGCCTAGGCAGGATAAGGTGCATGAAACCTCTACACCATTTTACTATATGTATATGGCTCTGCTAGACTATGGGTGCCTTAAGGACAGGGACCCTGTTTTAATCTGCCTTTGTAACACCAGTGTTTGTAGAATAAATTAAGCAATGCCATTTTGAAGCAACTCCTCCCCAAAAACAAACCAGTTGCCGTCCTGTCAATTCCCACTCATGCCGACCCCATGCGTGTCAGAGTAGAAATGTGTACCATAGAGTTTTCAATGGCTGATTTTTCAGAACTAGACTGCCAGGCCTTTCTTCCATGGAACCTCTGGGTGGACTCGAAACACCAATCATTTGGTTAGCAGCCAACCACAGCAACTGTTTGCACCACCCAGAGACACCCCCCCTCAAAAAAAAAAACAAACAAAAAACAAAAAATCCAAAATTCTCATTTTTGATGAGATGTTCATCAATAATTAAAGTAACAAAGAAGAGTAGGATAGGTCACCAATCAGGAGGACAGGGATTCACCCCTGAGGTCAGTTCTAAAATCTAAGAATACCTAAGAAAAAAGTATTAGGCACCATCTAAGATACTCCACTTGTGTCATCCCTTCGGGAGCAAGGGAGAACGAAGAGAACAGGGTACAAGGAAAAGATCAGTCCGAAGGACTAATGGACCACAGCTACCAAGGCCTCCACCGGACTGAGTCCAGTACCGCTAGATGGTGCCCAGCTACCACCACTCACTGCTCTGACCAGGATCACAACAGAGGGTTCTGGACAGAGCTGGAGAAGGATGTAGAACAAAATTCTAACTCACAAGAAAAAAAGACCAGATTTGCTGGCCTGAAGGAGACTGGAGAAACCCCGAGAGTATGGCTCCCAGATACCCTTTTAGCTCAGTTGTGAAGTCATCTCCGAGGTTCACCGTTCAGCCTGGGAGTGGACAGCCCCATAAAACCAAATGGGACTGAGGCACAGCAGTCCAGGGACAAGGGCCAGAAGGCAGAAGGGGACAAGGAAGCTGGTAATAGGGAACCCAAGGTTGAGTAAGGATAGCGTTGATGTGTTGTGAGGTTGTTTAACGATTGTCATAGGGCAACATGTGTACTAACTGTTAAATGAGAAACTATTTTGTTCTGTAAGCCTTCATCTTAAGTGAGAATAGCAGCACAACTGGAAGAGTGTAGTCGATGTCACTGAACTGTGCATGTACAAATTTTTGAAATGGTGTATCTTTGGCTATGTATATTTTCACCAAAAAAAAAAAAAGAAGGTCGAGAAGGGAGAGGGTTAACCAATGTCATAAAACAATGTGTACTACTGTTTCATGAGGAACTTTGTTCTGTAAGCCTTCACCTGAAGTACAATTAAAACAAAAAAAAGTATTAGGCAATCTCTGTTCGTGGTCTGCACAATAAAAATCACCCTTATTTGGAGTAATTAAGGATGTCGTTGTTGTTATGTGTTATCGATGAGTGGAGTCCGACTCATAGTGACCCTATAGGACAGAGTATAACAGCCCCACAGGGTTTCTAAAGCTGTAATCTTTATGGTAGCTGACTGCCACATCTCTCTCCCACAGACTGGCTGGTGGGCTCAAACTGCCAACCTTTCAGTTAGCAGTCGAGCACTTAACCACTGTGCCACCAGGGCTCCTTAAGGATAGGAAATGAAATGGCTGATCTGACTTCTCACTATAACAAACTGTAATGCACTTTTGATAAATGAATGAGGTATACACAGAATATAGTTTCAGTGACTAAACAGGTCATTTGTCATTAGCACATCCCATGCGTGTAAGCAAACAGATAGAACACACTGATTTCCAGCAGTTTAGGATTATCAAGCACGTATCTTAATCTTCCCGCATCTTATTAACAGCGCTCATTTGCTGGCAAACCAGCCTTACTCTCCTGGCCTGAAGGAGTGAGGCATGGCCGCCCGGCCTTGAGATAGGTTATAAAATTTCTCTCAGATCCCATCAAACTGAGCCACGCCCAAACAACACTCAAGTTTTAAAGCAGCCTAATGAGAGCAGATGCTGCTGAGATGAGCCAAAGTCCAGAGTGGCCAGCACAGACTTGAGCCAAGATGCAGTAACAGGATAACCGAGGAAGCATCAGCATCCCCTTCCCTGTATAGCAACAGAACGGACTCTTAGCCAGTTCTCAAAACAGTCAGCCTTGCATTCGCCTGATGATTGGGGAACCGATCCTATCAGGATTCGGGGCAGGCCTCACTGTCAGAAAGTTGGCTTCTTTGCCACGCACTGTTCCTGACAGCACACAGTAAGACCATGAAGTGGTCCCTAAAATCCCTAACTCCCCAAATGCCCTGTACTCAGAAATCACCAAAAGCGTTAGCCGCTGCCAGAAAGGAAAAAGAAAACCCCAGGGACACACCAAATCCATGTCCAACTCTTTTGCCCCTTAGAACAAAACCCATTGCAGGCGCACACAAAGCAGGGGAAGGCAGGACAAAGGAGAGGCCAGGTCACACTCAACAAGGCGCTTTCTTGTTGTTTCCAAAACAGAACTGTCCTCTATTAAAACGCTCTTGTTGCTCCCTCTTGTTGCTCGGATGTTGATGTGGGGAGGTGGGGGCGGGGGTGGGGTGGGCACAAATTTCAAAACAAAAGGCAAGACATGGCAGGCGGGGAGGCCCTGAGCCTGCTCCTTCTCCTGCACACGTCCAAGCCTTTGAATGCCTGCCGACCTCGGTCGCTGAGCTGGCAGCTGTCTGTTATTATCCCAGCAACTCTGAGGGCCCTAGCACGAGGGAGTGTGTCCCGAGCAGGTGAACGCCATCTGCCCAGCTCTGACAAGATGCCTGTCCTACTACCTGCTGCGGCCAGCAGGCCATGTCAACCTCGGTGAGGCACAGCCAGCCTCCCCACCCTCTCCGGGACGGTTCCTCGAAGCTCAGCCACGCTTTTTTCTCTCACCCTGGGGGCCGCAAGCTCAGTCACTACCTGGCATTTACCACAGAGGGAGGGCTCTTTTGAAAAACACTCGATCACCGTTCATAGAAAAGGCTAAAGGTATTGACAGTATGTTTTTCTATGCTGGGGCGAGGGTGGTGTGCACAGAGTTGGGCGCACGCAGGAAAATGGAGCCCATGGGCAGACCTTCCCCGGGGATAATTTTAAGAAGGGTCTTTAATTGATCTACAAAGAGAAAAAAGTTTTCTACCTGCCTTTTAAAAAGCACTCCCTGCATTAGCTAAAACATTCCTAGCACACCCCAGCCCATTTCCTCCTCCCGCACCCTAGCTGTTTTAATTGGGGTAAGTGGCTCCCTGATGTAATCTGCAAAGTACTAGTCCAGACCATGGGGAGAGTGAGAGCTGAGCGGAAAAGCAGGGCTGGGGTGAGCAGAATCCGGGATGGGAGTCGGGAGGCCTGAGCTCTGGTTTTCCCTCTTCTACTCATGGGAAGAGAGAAGTTTTCCTTCCCTACTGTTTTACAGGTAAAAGTATTTTCACTTGCTGGTCTGTGAAATAAATGAACTAGCTACAACACGTGTGACAGGCAGGGGAAACCATTCCCACTCCACGAGGCCAAGTGCACTGAGCGGCAGTGTCTCATGGGAGAACGCACAGTTGACGATGGCAAGCCTGCCTCTGAGTTGAGATCTCCGTGGACTCAGATACAGTGTTCTCTCCAATGAGAGCTAATGGCACTGGAAGGACCACAGGCTCCCCACCTTCACCTCTCCAGGGCTCTCGAGCAACTGGTAGTTTGATGGCTTCCAAACCATGCATGCCTACATCTATTCCACTGATATCAACCAACAACAGACTTCCTCTGCTCCTGGCCTGTGCTGATTCTTGGATGAGAAAGCAAGGAGGGAACGATGCACGGGAGAGAACCAGCCATCCCAGAAGGGGGCAGCAGAGGTAAGGTCTGGCACTGGGTGCCTGCTAAACTCAAGGAAGAAATCCACCAAACCAGCCTTGAGTGGGAGTCCCTGCGTGGTGCAAATGCTTAATGTGCTCAGCTGCTAACCCAAAGGATGGCGGTTCAAGTTTGCCCAGAGGTCGCCTGTCCAGAGGTACCTTGGAAGAAAAGTCCTGGCGATCTACTTCTGACAAAAAAAAATCCTTGAAAACTCTATGGATCACACCTCTACTCTGACACACATGGAGTCGCCATGAGTCAGAACAGACTCAACAGCAACTGGTTAGCTAGGAGCAAGGACCATGATGGTCCTCATTTGCTTATATCCATGGGAAAGGGCTGAGATGAGCCTTCTGGTTTTGAACAAAAGCCAGAAAAGAGAGGCAGTGTGGAGAACCTGGAAGAGCATCAGAAAGTCAAAGCTAGAGTCCAATCCCTACCAGATTCCCATGCCCTGGCCAGCTCTAGATGCTCATGGGACTGTCACAGGGATCATGAAGGACAATGGAGGTAAAAGGGCTTGGAAAACTAAAAAGGACTGCACCAACCAATCGGATGCCAAAATCGAGCCAACCCCATCTACCCCATAGGGCCCTCATAAGGAGCAAATAAGACGGACAGGCAGCCTGCAAGGGTAAGTCTGTGCCATCACCACTGCCACCACCATTGCTGCCTCCTTCATCCAGAGCAGGAAGCCACAAGCCAGCAGGCTCAGGAAGGCATCCCAACAATACTGAACAAGTGGTCTTTCTGTCCCACCCCCTGCACCCGATGCATAATCAGAGGATGTGATTTCTAGCTCTGAAACCTAAGGTCTTCAGCTGGAAAATGAGTCAAATTATCTTCATTATAAAAAAGCAAGGGGGAGGTACACAGAACCAGTCCCGGTATTACTCTACCCAAAGTATGCCCTGTGCGGTATTCCCAGGTCCACAGTCCCAGGGACTCAATGACATCCACAGCAGTCGGGCCCTGCCTAGCGCCACCCACAGCTAGCAGAGGCTCTCCTCCAGCTCTCTCTTAGCCTGAACCCAACTATGCCTCTCTTCAGCATCCACTGGCTAGTCTCCCTTCTCTCATTCTTGTGAAACGAAGCCGGAACTTGCAGGAAAAAGGGCTCCGGCACACAGCACCAGCTCTGAGCTTTTTGTAGGATTTCAAAGGAAAGAGAGACTGTTTTGGGCAACTGGTCAGAGAGAGCTTCCTTTCACTAGGAGGGTGTGTAGCTCAGGATGATGAGTCTTGAAGAATGTCGTTGTTCTTGTTGTTAGATGCTGTGGAGTCGGTTTCAACTTACAGCAACCCCGTGTGACAGAGTAGAACTGCCCCGTAGGGTTTTCTAGGCTGTAATCTTTATGGGAGCAGATCACCAGGTCTTTCTCCTAAGGAGTGGCTGGTTGGGTCTGAAACACCAACCTTTTGGTTAGCAGCTGAGTGCTTAACCATTGCGCCACCAGGACTCTTGAATAGGCAGGATTTAACAGAAGAATGGAGAACATACTCCTGCTTACTCTTTCACAGCCCCACTCTGGGCCCAAAGGAAAGAGACCACTGTCTGTTTGCCCATAAGGCTGTCCCTTCTGTTGTCACGTCCTGAACCCGTTGTTTAGACCAGACTGACTCGGCCATGCCAGGGAAGTGCCAGGCCTCACGACCTGCTGGTCTCACCTGAGCGCCGAGGCCACAGGACAGCACAAAGTTGAAACCACGAGGTGCTTCACATGCAGAAGCAAGGATGCGGCCTCTCCTCCCACCAAAAGCTCCCTCATCAAGTGGGGGTGATGGGACCAGCTTCCTGGAGACCGGGAGGGGCTGAGACGGAACTTCCTGTCTGCACCAGAGCAGGGGCGGTCACTCCAGGGCCGCTCACATGTGCTTCAGGCTTTTTATTTTTTTAATTGAGCAGGAAGTATTCATTGGACCGACAAACAAGCATCTGGGGGTCGTGGTAGGGTTAGGGCAGAGAAGCCAACCTCTGATTTGTGGAAGCGAAGGATCCAAGACAATGGGTGTGCAAAGGCGGAGAAATCAGCTCCAGATGCAGGCCAGAGCCAGCTGCCCAGGGACCAATCGGGTAATCAATCCTGTTGATATGTTTATTTTCAAAAGGCGGCCCTGGGGGAGGGGACTGCTGCCTCTGCCTCACCAGACAATGGAAGGCAGCTGGGAACAGAGTCCAAGGATCTTCCCTTCTCCAGGCCTCAGTCTGGGGGGTTCTGTTCTCTCTTCTGCCTTGGGGCTTCCCTGCTCCCCAGCCAGGAACTCGGTGAGATGATCACACCAAAGCCAGCTGTGTACCTGTGTTTTCTGACATCAACAGTCAAGTCCCCTGGGGTCTTGCCCAAAAGAGCTGGGGCCTAAAGTGCCCTTCCACTGGCAGCTGCAGGTTGCCTATCACCGTTGTGCAGCTGTCTTAAATGGAAGCTACTTAGGGTCTGTCAGTTTGTGGTGGCTTGTGTGTTGCTGTGATGCTGGAAGCTATGCCACCAATATTTCAAACACCAGCAGGGTCACCCACAGTGGACAGGTTTCAGTGGAGCATCCAGACTAAGACAGACTAGGAAGAAAGGACTGGCAATCTACTTCCAAAAATTAGCCAGTGAAAACCCTACGGATCACAACAGAATATTATCTGAAAATCGTGTTAGAAGATGGGCTCTTCGGTTGGAAAGTGAGCACTACAATGGGCTCCAGCATCCCAGTGATTGAGGAGACAGCATAGGGCCGGGCAACATTTTGTTCTGTAGTACATGAGGTTACCACGAGTCAGAGGCCAACTGGACAGCAACTAATGATGATACTTAGGGTCAAGGTGGCTAAGCTTTCTCCAAACCCAGCTTTCACAAACCTCAGGGCAGCTGGGTGCCTGAGCACTGTTGGGATAGGAAATGGGTGCCGGGAGGGCCTAGCCAGCCAGCTAATAAGTAGCACATTTGGGACCAGAACCCAGGTTTCCTCTCCTGTCCTAGGGCTCCTCCCACGTAACGCCGGCATGTAATCTTAGATCCAGTTCCTGAGAGAAGACAGGATCACCTGGCTCTCTGCCAGGGGTGGGGGAGGGTGACCACACAATGACAAACCACACCAACCAAGTATGGGGGGATACATCCAAAGCAGCAGTTCTGAGGACTAGCATGTAGCACAAACTTTATGGGGAAGTAGAATGAATAAAGGGTTCCCTGCTTTTCCAACTCTCAGACCCACAAGGAGACAGGCATGAGAACCCTTCTATCTAACACAGTAAGACCAGGAGCTGTGGTATGAAACCCTGATCCAGCTGGTGCAGTCTGGCCAGCGCTGTCAGGATATTACAGCAGGGACTCCCCACTTGGTCTACACGGTAAACCAGTTGCCATGGAGTCGATTCAGACTCATGGTGACCCCATGTGTGTCAGAGTAGAACGGTGCTCCATAGGGTTTTCAATGGCTGATTTTTCAGAAGTAGATCACCAGGCCTTTCTTCCAAGGTGCCTCTGGTGGACTCGAACCTCCAACCTTTTGGTTAGCAGCCGAGCATGTTAACTGTCTGCACCACCCAGGTACTCTGGCCCACACAGTAGGCCCTTAAAAAGATTTGTTAAAAAGTTAGGAAGTTGGGCTTGATACCCCTTAACACTGCTTCCAGACCCAATATTCAATAACATTAAGTATTCTTTAGATCCTGCCTAAAAAAGACCTCAAAGGGCTCTTTGGGAAAAGTCTGTGATATGGTCCCACCAGAACTGGAGAGTGAGCTGCACAGTTAGGTAGTAAGCACCCGGTCACTGGCTGGATCCCAGAAAGGCTGGGACTGCTGGCTTCCAGTGCCCTTTCCCAATGGGAAGTCCATGGAGTTGAAAGCCCCCTGAGTACAAGCACTTGATGAAGAGGCCGTACTTGTTGATTTGCCTAACTTCCTTGCTGGTAAGGAAAGTCCCTGATGAACAGGAAAAGGAGAAGGGAGTTGAAAATTCTAAGAACAAAAGAGAGGCAGAGCTTGTCATTCTGGCCCTGATCATCCTCGGCACCCTATCCAGCCATCTGGCACATCATATAGAAATTCCCTGTGTGTGATTCTGTCTGCCTGGAGAGACGGCTGGCTTTTATCCATCTCCCTATCCCCACTGAGTCTGGAGCCCAGGAGGCCCCCATAAACACTGTTGAACAAAATGATGAATCAAGGAACTACCAGAGCCTTCTTGTACAGATCAAGCACTAGTCATATCCATTCCTCAAGGCCAAGGCTCCCTAGGCCACACAACTTCCCTAACTTGTGAGAGCACACGTAGCTCATACCGCACACATAATAGCATGATGTCATATCTAGTCTACCTTTGTTCCCACTAGCTCCTCTCTCTCAGGCAGCTGTGAGTCCCTGGCAGTGAGGGAACAGAAAGGACTTACCATAAACCACTTGGCACTATGAGAAGCACAGAGCAGGGACTTGGAAGTTAGTATAAAAAGTAGAGAAGTCAGGGTTATTGCATTTTTCATCTAGAGCAATAGAAGAAGTTTTCTTAAAAACATTTTTACAATCCCCAGTGCGAGTAAAAATGTAGTTAGAACGAGTAAAAATGTAGTTAGAATTACCATTTACCTGTTTCTAGCATCAGTATATAAACTAAGACAACCCTTTCAAAAATAATTTGGCAAAACGATTCAAGGGTCCTGAAGGAAGGGAGCGGGGTCCATACTTTCTAACTCAGTAATCTCACTGCTGGGGATTTATTCCAAGGAAATCATCCAAAACGAAACACAAAGATGTCCACTGCAGTGTTATGTACAATGGGATGGGAGAGAACAGGAAGAAATAGCCAGTCATAGGGGAATGATTAAATAAAACCTATGCAGTCATTAAAAAATACTTACGAATAATTGGAAACATGCTTATCAAAAGAAAAAGCAAACCACAAACGTGTGTGTAGACCTGGACAGCATTTTGTCCAAGTCTAGAAGTTCTGATAGGATAATAGTACAGTGAATGTTTTCCTTTCACTTTCCAATTTTCTGTAAAGTTGCCTTTAAGAGACAAGGGATGCCATATTTAAGGTAGGAGAACAGAGACACCTGTGTCTCCATCCTCTTTCCAAGCCACCTACCTTATCTCTAGGCCTAGGATGTGAGCAAGGGGAGGTAGGGAGAAGATCTGAACTAAGGCAGATAGACATGGTTAAAAGCAGTGTAAACATGATGCCTCCAAGAATGACACTTAACCAACAGGAACCTTCTGGGAATATTTAAATACTCTCCAAAAAACCAAACCAGGCAGGCAGGCAGGCAGGCAGGCAGGCTTGCTTTATATATATAATGTACATGTGCACATAGAGAGCCATAACCTTCAATGTATAGAGATAGATATACCATCCCATTCCCTAACAGCAGCAGTGGCCAACTTTCCGCCCCAACCAGCCATCTGGGGCTCAAAGGGAAGGTGTCAGATTGATCACCAGGGTTGAATTAAAATTTTTTTCTTCTTAAATCCCCTTAACTGAGAAAGCAGCTTGAGCCAATTCTGCTATTCTCGCAGACACCAAAACACCAAGCTATAGTTACACCAGTTCATCTTCACACTCCCAGAGTTTGCGGGGGAGAGGGGGGTAAAGCTTTCCAAGCAGCTCTCTGCCTAGTCTCACCTCCTGGTAGAGGAGCTGGAAGCACAGGCTTAAAGGAACAGGACTGTTGGGAAGGACTGCATCCACAGCCTTGTCCCCCAGCCTCCTCCTCCAGATCTCATTCACATGAAGGAGGTGGTACCACCTCCCATAAGCCCCTCCATATCCCCAAGCAGGAATGCTCGCCCCTCCTCTGACCTCTGACTGCAAAGATTTTATAGACTACTATACTACTTGTTGCAGGGCAGTGGTGGTTCAGTGGCAGAATTCTCGTCCTCCATGCAGGAGACCCAGGTTCAATTCCCAGCCAATGCACCTCATGCGCAGACAACACCTATCTGTCAGTGGAGGCTTGCATATTGCTATGATGCTGAACAGGTTTCAGCAGAGCTTCCAGACTAAGGCAGACTAGGAAGAAAGGTCTGGCAGTCTACTTCCAAAAACCAGCCAATGAAAACCCTATGGATCACAACAATGTGTTCTGCAACGAATCATGGGGATGGTGCAGGACTGGGGAGTGTTTCCTTCCGTTACACATGGAGTTGCCACGTGTCAGAGGCTGACTTGATGGTAGCTGACAACAACAACAACAATGAAAATACTACTTGTACCAGCCTATGCCAGTTAAAAGATCCTTTAAAACTTACTGAAAGAATGGTGGGTGGGAGAAAGTTGTCCTGTCCCAGGATGTACCAGGCACCTTCTCCCATGTGATTTCATTCTCCCCCCTCAGTAGTAACCTGGTGAGTGGGTATTCCCATTTTATAGATGAGCAAATTGCAGCTTGGAAACACTGCAGTTCTGTGACTGAATTCTTAGCCTTCTAGGCACTCCACACTATACTGGCTGCTGCAAGCCACGATCAACAGAGGGGAAAGGTAAGAAGCCATCCACTGTTGAGTACTATGTATGTGCCTGGGGCTTCTACGTGCATTCTTTCTAATCCTTATAAACCAGCTTGAGAAATAGGAGTTATATTCTCATCCCCAACCTACAGGTGAGAAAACTGAGGCTCAAAAATGAATCAATTTCCTTCTGACCCAACTCCTAAAGTAGTGGTGCTAGATTCAAGTCCAGGTCACAGAGGTAGGGCCTGAGTTCCCCAACACAGCTACTGTTCAGTCATCTCCTCCCCACCCACACCACTAGATGGAAAGCTCCTCTAGGCATGGGGCTGTAAACCACCATGCAGCTCCCAACCAGGTCTATACCTGCCACCAACAGGTATTCAAGACATCTGCTTTTTTGGGGGGACCAGCTGCCATTAAGTCAATTCCAAGTCATGGCAACCCCATGTGTGTCAGAGTAGAACTGTGCTCCATAGGGTTTTCAATCGCTGTGATCTTTTGGAAGTAGATGGCCAGCCCTTTTTTCGAGGCACCTCTAGGTAGATTGGAACTGCCAACCTTTTGATTCGTACCTGAGCGCTTAACCATTTGCGCCATCCAGGGATTCCTAAGCCAGATGTCATGGGATCAATTCCCACTCAGGGCAACCCCATGTGTGTCAGAATAGAACTATGCTCCACAAGGTTCTCAATGGCTGATTTTTCAGAAGTAGATCGCAAGGTCTTTCTTCCGAGGCACCTCTGGATGGACTCAAACTGCCAGCCCAATGCGTTAGCCATTTTCACTGACAGGATGGAAACCAGGGTAAGGGCAACCCCCGAGGATTTTCTTCTAATGGGGGGGGGGGTTCTCCCAGGGGGAGCGTTCTACCTCCACCACTCAGCTCCTTACTAAGCCTTACAAATCACTAAGCATCCACCTTTAGCCCAACATTTGGGACCCACCGCAGTCACACACACACACAAAGGAAGCTACTTTTTGTGTTACTGCTTTTACTACCTAGCCCTCCCTGAATTTGTTAGCGATCAACCTTCAGGGCAGGCACCAGTCTTTCAAGGGACAATGACCACCTCCAGGAAAAATGGCCAGAAGCAGGTTCTACATGATTGATTAGGTTGTAAAAAGGGATTCAGAAGAAAGAAAGAAAAAGCAGTTAAGACTTGTTGTTTCTGACATTTATTGTTGTTGTTGCTTGGTGGCAATTGGCACCTTTTCTTTCAAGGGGGCAGGTGGTCGGGGAGGGGTTTAAGAAATAAGTTAACCACAAAGCCTAGTGCTGGGGGAGACTAGTTTCAAACTCATGGCCTGGACAGATTTCACAATTTTTCAGGTTTTGGCAGGACAAGACAGGGCTCCCTGAGCTCCCTAGGCCCTCTGAAACGCAGCAGCAGGAGACAGCCTGCTGCTCACCACCACCCACTCCTGCACCTGGCACCTGCTTTACCCCAGGCACGAGGGAGGGAGCAGGACTTCAGGGGTGAATAAAATGTACCTCACCCTCCAGGGGCTTCCAGTCCAGCGAGGGAGATGTGACACAAACACCAACAACTTCCAGGGGTGGGAAAGCACCAAATAAAACATACGTGGAAGAAAAGCCAATTTCTGAGACGAGAAACGCTGACAGTACCAAAAAAAGAAAAAATGACCACGGCGGGGAGAGGCCCAGCTTCAAAGAAGCCAAAGACAAAGATTATACCAAACAGGTTTGAGGTTAATACCAGAGTCCTGCGAGGCACGCAGGCAGGCAGGAAGTAGACCTTGAGCATCCCCTCAGAAATACCAAGGGACAAGCCCTCGCTTCATGGAAACGGGGGTGGGGTTGGGGTGGGGGAGTATGACAAACAGATAAATAACTAAATAACTTCTATCTATAAGGGGAAGTTCCAAAGGCTGTCTGCATAATTTTAGCAACTAGTACAGTGCCTGGCATACAGTAGGCACTCAATCAATGAATTTGTGGAATGAATGAAGAAGAGTACAGAAAGGGAGCACTTTATTCTACCTCGGAGAGGCAGGAAAGATTTGCTGGGTACAGAACCTGAAGCCAGTCTTAAAGGCAAACTTGCCCTCCAAGCAAGCAAAAGGAGCAAAGAAGGGCTTCCTGGGCAGAGGAAATGGCATGTGCAAAGGCACAGTGGCCTCAGGGAACATGGCTTATCCAGGAAACTCCAAGGAGCCCTTCTGTTAGTGCCATATGCTTTTGAGGCCCAGCCAGGGAGCTTGGGCTTCATCCTGAAGAAGAGGAGAGACTCCTGGTGTTAACGTGGCTAGCTCCGCATTTCAGAGAGAGCACTCTGGCAGCAGTTTCTATCTGTCCCAGTGCCCCCAGTTTCCAGATGAGGGAACTGAGGACTTGTGTGGGGCTGTCACTTGCCTGAGGTTAAGTGGTGGGATGATGTCCACGCCCAGCTTCCATACCAGGGCTCTGGTCACCACGCCCTGCTACCATCCTGAGAGCACTCGCTGTGTTATCTAAATATTCCACACACACTGCAGAGGCTCTTCTGGATGAATCTGCACAAACAAGTAGTGCAACTCTCAGGCCAGAGACCTGGGAAGGCCTTAACCTGCCTAAGCCTCCACTTCTTCCTAAGGAAAGTGAGGGAATCGATGCTAAACACAGAGTTGCTGTGCAAACCAAATGAAGGCTGAACGTACAACTTCAGCACAATGGTGTGTACATGGTCGGCCTTCCAAGGATGGCAGGCTAGTACCATTCATTCACTCAAACATACTGAGTGCCTACTATGTGCTGTTCCAGTAACAAGAGCAGGATAAAGAGAAAGGAGCTGAAGTCCACCAGGATGAAAATCCATAGAATGGTGGGGTAGGGAGGCACGTGGGGGGCTCTGAGCCCACTCACCTATAAAGTGAGGGGACAAGGTTAATGAGGAAGAGAGCAAGGTCAAAATGTTTTATGCATTGTTTGATCACTTTGGAGATAAAAACAGGAAGCTGGTTGGGAAAGGGGCTGGAAAAATGGAATACAAACTGTTCTACCTTACCCCTTCCAAAGCTCCAGGGCTGGGAATTAGTAGGTCTACCTGACATCCCAGCAGCCCCGGTGGTGCAATGGTTAAGCACTCGGCTGCTAACTAAAAGGTTAGTGGTTCAAACCCACCAGTAGCTCTGCGGGACAAAGATGTGGCAGTCTGCTTCCATAAAGATTACAGCCTTGGAAACCCTATGGGGCAGTTCTACTGTCCTATAAAGTCGCTATGAGTCAGGATCAACTCCAAGGTAATGGGTACCTGACATCCAAGATTGCAGGTGTAGTGTGTGTTGGGAGGGGGAGGGGGGGTTTGCCAACAGCTGTGGCCCTGGTTACAGCCTTTCCTAGGTCTAGTTTATGAGATCACTGTACAAGAAGGTTCTGGTTTGGTCTCAAGTCTCTGCTATCCTTCTAGTCCCTGGCTGGCTGCTGGGATAGGTAGACTAAGCAGGAGAGAGAGTAATATACAGCTTCAGGTAGTAGGGGGCTGGGTAAACAGTACTGATCAGGACTAAAGAATCCCGTGGATTTGGGGTCTCAGAGGTCCACTGTAGCTCTGCCAGCAGAGTTTTGTCGTGTGGAAGAAGCAAAAGGCTTCAGTGGGTTGAGGTACATGTGAGGTGAGCAGATGTGGCCAGTATCCACCGGCATAGACAGGCCAGTTTTCTCTGATCTGTGCCCACTACTAAGCTCCTGCCCCTAGGCCAAGAGGCAAGCCCCCAAAGAGCTCACAATGTAGCTTGTCTTCTCCCCACCGTCTAATAATGCACCTGGTGCATACATACAAGATGGCACCTACCGAATACCAAAAGATAATCGGTAAGCCCAGTCAAACAGGACTGTGGGGTCTCTACCAAAGACATGCAGAAGGCAAGGCCCTCCCCCCCAGTGATTTCTGGGAGTGGCATCTTAAAAAAAAAAAGGATGCAGTTTGGAAGAGTGGGCGCCAAGAACTAGGATGAGCAAGAACAAAAGGAACACCTATGGTCTCCTAAAAACAAGCCGGCTGTCTCCCTCTCTCCCTCCCTCCCCAGTCAACGAAGCCATGTTCAGGCAAAACCAACAACCTACTTATGCCTCCAAGTGTTAAGTCAACCGACGTTACCGGGCGGCCTTTAAAAGCCCAACACAGTGCCTGTAGTGCCTGTCACAGAGCAGGCGCTCCATACAATCTCTGCTTTCCCCTAAACTGCACCAGGCACCTTACGGGGGGGGCGGGGGGGTGGCTGGAAATAAAAACAGAGACAGAATCCTGCCTTCTGAGGGCTTCTAGTCTGGCAGGCTTGGCGACAGCCTGTCTCTGTCACAGGCTGGGGCAATACTGAGAATGATGACTTACATTCCACAGCGCCTGATGAGGCCTGGCCTACGATTTTCAAGGAACTCAGAAATAGCTTCCAGACTTCCAGGACAAGAAGACGACAGGGATATTTTGAATTATTAGGACCTTCCTGGGGACAGAGGAGACAGATACAATGTCCCTCCCTCCTTTCTCCACTCCCAGCCCCTGAGAGCCAAGAGTCGGCACTTGAGCAAGTCACTGAAGCCCAGAGCACCACAAACCACTGTTCAGTTAGGAAAGAAAAAAATCTAGTCCCCAAAACTCCTGCCTCTAGGGCTTAATTAGCTTTGTAAAAGGGTAACAGATGCACAGATAACCAGTACTTTTGCTAAACTTGTTAAACTATTGAGTTCGACTCATAACGACCCTATAGGACAGAGTAGAACTGCCCCATAGGGTTTCCAAAGCTATCATCTTTATGGAAGCAGACTACTACATCTTCCTCCCACAGAGCGGCTAGTGGCCTCAAACTGCTGACCTTTTAGTTAGTGGCCAAGTGCTTAACCACTGCGCCACCAAGGCTCCCACTTTTGCCAAAAGGGCGGAAAAATAGCCTACTCCAGAAAATATAGACAAGATCCACGTCCCCCTCCCCAGGCCTCTGGAATCCCAGGCCCCCACCAGCAGGTGGGGCTGGGATTCAGGCCCTGGAAACCAGTTCTTCCAGCAGGGCAGGATGCCAAGGAGTCCTGCTGGAATGAGGTCCCCATCCTCCAAGGTGGTGCTCCAGCCTCCTGTCCTGGCCTGCTTGCCAGACCCTGTCCCAGCAGGTAGTAGAGGACTGTTCCTAGCCTCACCCCCCATGCTATCTGCCTTCCGGCCCTGCGGAAACAGTGGGTGCTTGGGGAAGAGCACAGGCTTGGATTCCAAGGGCCTGGATTCCAGTGACAGCTGAGCCATGTGTTAGATTCATGGAATTCTCACCTGTCCTGGAGGTGAAAAGGACTGACCCAGGAAGGAGCAGAGGAAGGCTCAGACCCAAGGAAATGGTCCACCTCCAAGAAGCAGCTCTGCTTCTGCCCATAAAGGGAGGCTGGAAGGACTGAGGGTAGGGAGGTGTCTGCCCTTGGTGGTGGCACCAGTCTCAGTCCTAGCAAAAAAGAGCATCTCCCTTCATACTAGCACAAGCCCGCCTTAGCATGATGAACAAGCAAGTAAGCCTAGACCATCCCACTGAGCCGTTGTATCCCCTCCAATAAGATTCACTGGTTGTCATTTATAGAAAGCCTGCATTGCACCAACCCAAAACCCACTGCTGTCGAGTCGATTCCGACTCATAGAGACTCTACAGGACAGAGCAGAACTGCCCTATACGGTTTCCAAGGAGCGCCTGGTGGATTCAAACTGCTGACACCTTTCCATTAGCAGCTGTAGCTCTTAAACACTATGCCATCAGGGCTCCAACACTGCACTAGGCAGTAATTATCCTAAGGAACCCTGGTGGTGCAGTGGTTAAGCACTCGGCTGCTAACCAAAGGATCAATCTGAACCCACCAGCTGCTCCACAGGAGAAAGATGTGACAGCCTGCTTCTGTAAAGATTTACAGCCTTGGAAACCTATGGGGCTGTCCTACAGGATAGCATTTTATAAGAATTATCTCATTTAATCCTCAAGCATCCTATAAGAATGTACTTTATCCCTATTTTATAGCTGCAAGATAGAGGAGCCAGGAGGATAAGTCCATTGTCTGAGTTTCTGAGGTTAGTGACCAAGAAAGCTGGGTGTCAAACCCAGGCCTATCAAGTCTCCAAAGCCCCAGCTGAGGATACCATCTTCTTCAAAAGGAGATCTTCTTCCAAGGCCTTCTGGTCATGCAAACCCAAAGTAGGGATGGACTCCTTCAATAGCCTTCAGTGCCATAGATAAAGTCCCATTACAACAAAATCCTTCTCGCTGTCAGGGGAGAGTCAGGGAAGGTGCAGGTACCTTCCAGACAGTACTCAGCATAGCCCCATTCCCTGGCCAGCCCAGAGCCCAGCTCAGCCTTTGTGCCATCAAGGGGCCCACCACCATTTCTATAGCCCCTCCTAGCTCACAGCCCCAATCCCTACTGTCCACTCAATGATCCTACAGGTCAGAGCAGGTTAACAGTGACCCGTCAAAACTGATGTCTATCCCTGGGATGCTCCCTCAAAACCTTGCAAACCAGTTACCATCGAGTCAACTCCAATTAATGGCAACCCCATGTATGTCAGAGTAGAACTGTGCTCCATAGTGTTTTCAATGGCTGATTTTTTTGGAAGTATACTACCAGGCTTTTCTTCTGAGGTACCTCTGGGTAGACTCAAACCTCTAACCTTTTGGTTAGCAGCTAAGCGTGTTAACAGTTTGCACCACCCAGGGACTCCCAGAAACCCTGGCAAGGCTGCAGCTTTTCCCTCCGCCCACATGGCATTCCATCACAACGGTAATAGCAGCAGGCCCACAAGGGAGTGAAGAAAGGAAAAAATAAGCCTGATTTACAGAATTTACCAAATGGGTCCGTTTTTCACCATGTTCCAGTCCTTTTGAGAAAACTCCAGGTTTTTAGGAGTAGTAGATTAATGGCAGGGAGTTAATGGGGCAGTGATATATCCTGCCCGAAATTTTTTGAGAAGTTTTGCGTTGAGGCATCCAAGTCCACGGGATCTGTCGTGATTTAGTATGCCAGCCCCCGAGAACAGGCAGGTCCAATATGTCAGTAAATCTGCTAAACGAGGTGGTTTCTTGGAGGGCGGTTTTCAAGATCTATGACCTGACGTGTTGCCAAACTTCCCTGCTACCTGATCCCCCGAATGTGAAGACAATGGGAGCAAGCCAGGCACAAAGTTAGCACTGCTCTTCCAAGAGGGGAAAGCTCCAGCCGGGAAGCACACCCGGAAGCCGTCCGTGCTGGGAAGCCAAGGAGAGCTTAACTCATCCAGAGAAAAAAATGGAAAAAATTTTTTTACTCATCCAGGGAAGAAAATTCTCTGGCATGGATTTTTTTTTTTTTTTTTTTTTTTTTCTTTCTTTAATACAACCTTTTCTTTTTCATCAAGGTACAGCAT
>NW_004443951.1:964794-987964 GCF_000243295.1 Trichechus manatus latirostris | reverse complement strand
TTTTTTTTTTTTTTTTCTTTCTTTAATACAACCTTTTCTGCTTTGGTGGGAGAACGATGTTCAAGAATAAAGGAGAGAGTAGAGTGAAAAGGGAACTCAAATATCATCTACTGCACCTCCATTTTATAAAGCGGAAAACAGAGCCTGGGACTCCAGTGCACACAGCAGTCAGGGTCTGGGACTCAGTTCTCAGATAGCAGGAAGGTCAATTTAGCACAGAGCGCTCAGTGCCTTCTTGGTATTCTAACTTTACACTGGCAACCACAGGCCTTCCTCTACCCTCACCCACCCCTCCAAGTCCCACCCAGACCCCACAGCCAAGGCACACCCTTTTCTCTAAAGAGAAAACTTGCACATCTCTGATCTCAGAGGGAGAAGGCAAGAACAGAATCTCACTTTCTACACCCAGCTCTTCTGGGATCTACCAGCGTGGGCTGAATGAATGAAGACAGAGGAGTTGAGGTTTTGGAAATCCTCTTCTCCAACAACCCCTGCGGGGAAAGGTCAGACACGCCACACCAAATCTTTCTAAGGGTCAAGGATTTAGAGGCGCAACAGATCCGATCACAATCACTCCTCCCAAAATGAAATGTTCCCTTATTCTGCAGCTTCCACTGATGTAAAAGTCCGTATCAGATCAATTACGACGCCATCATTCCCCATTACCTTTGCTGGGGGATTCGATTATTGGATTAATTTATAATCTGTCTTCCTGGTTGTTTTGTGCCTACTGCTCTCTTTATACTAAAATCACACATAAGTAGAACTTAGTCAAACGGCCCAAAAAGGCTTTTGAATTTGTCGTGACTGCGGATGTCAATTCATTAGAAGCATTACTGTTTCTTCTCCTGTTTTCTCCACACTCCTCTCCTTATTTTGAAATCCCTAGATCCAAACCTCTTGTCTGTGGGCTTAACACAGTGGCAAAGATAATCAAAGGGAAAATCCTGCTTGACAGGGGATTGTGCTTTCGGGTGGATTTCACAGGGCCCACCCCCAGCAGCTGCAACCCCTTACTGAGTACCTACCAGGAACCAGCACCCTGGGCAAGGTGCTAGGAGCTGGGTCCCTTTGGGCAGCAATGGTGGTGCTGGTTGCGGAAACAGCAGCCGCAGCCTGAAATCTCAAATCTCCCTCCTGTAGCTCAGGGTAATCTGATGATCGCAGTGGATAATTAGAGTCTCTTATCAAAACAATTAGCGGATGAATGAACAGCCAGTCCTGTCCCTGACACAACTGTACACAGCGCAGCAAGGAGAGGGGGAGGCGGCGGCAGGGGAAATGATGAGTTCCAGCAGCCCGCCATCCTGCCCATTCCTGGGACAGGCATTCTCATTCTAAAGCAGGAGAGACAGTGTCCCAGCCTCACCTTCCCCTTCTCCCACTCACCAGCCTTTCCCACCAGCGTCTGCCCGGAATGCTCTCCCCGCACCCCTTCCTTTTTTGGCCAGGCCAGTGCCGCCTCTCCCTTCCAAGCCCGACTCGGGTATCTCCTCCTACTCACAAGATATCAGACTTGTCTCTTCCCTGCACAAAGTTTCCGCCAGCAGAGCAGTCCCTCTGCTCCCGGAGCCCGATCACAGCCTTTCCTACACTGTGTTTACTATCTAACGCGGCTGGGACACGCTCAAGGGCAGAATGCTGAGTCCTTACACTGCACAGCTCTTGGCACTAGGAAGGGGCTCCGTAAACGTTTATGGAGCAAATGAGCGAGCCCTGCCGCCTTCCTCCCGCACCGCCGACTCCAGTGTTTTCTCATAAGCATTTCATGGGAATACCCAGGCAGTTCCACCCAGTGCCCCCGTCTGCAATTTCATTAGCTAATGTTTAAAATTCAAAGCTCTTTCATCACTTCCATGTCTCCCCATCTGTAAACAGGCCTGTGGGTCTGATACCATTTGTTTCCACCACCGAAAATACACAAGGATTAGCCAGAAAGCCCTTTGGAAACATAATCCAAAATGGCCCTGACCAGGAGGTAGGAACGCTGTGCGAGAAGAGTCAGAAAGTTGGTCCTCCCTGTTTGGTTTGCAGACTAGGAAGTGGGGCTGAGGAGAAGGTGGAGGACGCCTCTGGGGCTTTCAGGAACAGGCACTGTGAGGGGAGCGCAGAGGGTTGTGGTTTCTGAGCAGTCAGGGGTGGGGTGTGTCATCTCGAGTCCAGCCTGTCCAGGATCTTACCCCAGTGTCCCACCCAAAGCAATACCTTCTGGGGTGATAGAGAGTGGGTTAAGTTCTCCCCCCACTCCCTTGCTTTCTCATGCTCAACAGAAAAGGGAGGAAAGAAAGAAAAAAGAAAAGGGCAGGGGCCAAAGCAGAGTTCTCCATCTGCTTTTGTTTTCCATCGTGCTCCTTTCAAGGCCTGGGTTCTGCTAAGCCCCGGAAAGCCATGGCATCATCTGTCCACATCCCCCCTCTGCAATCTGCCGCCCTGCCCGCTCCTGACAGCCATCAATCACTGTGTAATGTGCTGACCTCAAGGCTCAGGGGACAGAATTTTCAAGTCAAATGTAGCCGTTAACATAAATAAAGCATTGCCCTGGATTTTTCTTTCTTTCTCTCTCTCTCTCCCCCTCTTGCTTTTTTTTTTTTAAATAATTCTGCAGCTGCTGCTGCTGGGGACTGGGTAGGCAACAAAAGTGAGGGCAGACAGAGTGGAATGGCAATTCTACTTTTCTGAGTCATAACAATTATGACGCTGTGATAAGAAACATTTTCTATGAATTTTTAAGTACCAGTTATCCTGTTTTGCAATGGTCCCCAGGGAAAGGACAACAGATTCAACCGGACAGCTGCAACTCAACTGTCCTGAGCAAAAGGACCTCTAGGTCTTTTCCTCACCCCACCCCCCCACCCCCACAGCTGGGGCTCACTCTGCATCTTAAATAAAGCAGTTGTCCTTTAAACACATTTACATGCAAACGACTTCCATACACCAAATATAGTCTGTCAGCCAGCGTTTATTTTTAAACACGAAGAAGAGTCTCCCATAATAAAGCTCATAATAAATGTTATGATCCTCAAAATGGTTTTGAGGGGAGAAGGAAGAGCGACTAGAAGGGGTAGGAGGAAGAATGGGAACTTTACACTGGATTAACCCTTCTGCTCTATAGCCATCTTGACCTCACAGCTCAAGCAAATCACATTCAGAAGATGACTCTCCCTCCCCTCCCCTCTCCTCCCACCATTCCTGGGGCCTGGCAACAGAACAATGAGCGCAGGCAAGGTCCACATTGCCCAGCCAGTTCCCGACGCCATAGGGACAGTCCCCAGAGATACAAGCCATGGACTCGGAATAGGGCAGGTGGCCCTGCATGCAACTTGTGTCTGGTGGAGAGCCCTGTTCACATGCTAAAACCAGAACCTCTGAGTCACCAGCAAGGCCGATCTGAGCCGCAGACTGAGGAGACAGAAACTTCTGACCAGGAGTCAGGATACCTGATTCTACTTCTGATCTGCTGTGTGACCTTGGACAAGTCACCTCCCCTCTCTGGGCCTCCATTTCTTCATCTCTATAATGTTGGAAGCTAGCCAAGAGGGAATCCTCCAGGTTCACCCCAGGTCTCATTCTGTATAACCACCTAGTCCAACTAGGAGCTCCTTGAGCAGCTTTCCCAAAGGCAGGACACTGCTTGGTCCACTGGGGTTTTCTAAGTTTCTCAACCAGTTTAACAGTGTCTTGACATCCTCTTTCACATCTGGAAAAACACTGGGGTGCCTCCAATTCCTTCTGGGACCAAAATCCACAGCCGGGTTGCCAGGGCATCCTTACAAAAGACATACACAATGACAACAGGATAGAAACCCCCCAGACTGATTCAGCCTCCAGTGGCATCTCCTTCATCTGTGCCCTGACACCCACCTGGATCTTAACTGAGCTAAGAAGGGGCCAGTATCCCAACCTCGAACATGAAGTGCTGGCCAAAGGCACCACAAGAATGTGGGCTCCCCTCGCACAGGCCTAACTCCCTTCGCATTGTGCTGGAACAGCCAGCCATGCTTGCCTGTCCTCAGTGTCTCTATGGACCGTGCACTTTCCCTTATTTGACCCTCTGATTGGTAGCTTTTGGCAGATACCTGAGACTTCTGAGGCCCAGGCACCTTCTCATCTCCACAGTGAGAAGGGTCTCCAGTGGAAGTGGTTAAAGCTAATGCCCATTCCAACACAGGAAGGTTCCCAAAAATGTTCAGGAAACTCCTTGTGAGGCTTCACCAGCCTCAAAACTGGGGAAACAAATATATCTCCTGAACTTCTAAAAGAAAGGAGGTTTGAATCTATTCCCCAGCCCCCATCAAAAATCTGCTCGTGGAAGAGGTGGACATACCATCAAAGGAAGAGGGAGGGGGAGGCTGAACGTCCCTATGACCCTGAGGATGAGTGATACACTTTTTTTAAAGGCTGTCCAAGGCACATACATTAAGGAGGCTGCATGTTTATCTTTCTGACATTTTAAAATATGCTGCAAAAAGCTGAATCTTAAATCAAGGTGCATTTTTAAAGGCATGTTAGATCAGAGACAAAACCGTTTCCTTTCTCCCTGGAAGGGGCATGCCTTCCACAGAGTGTGGGTTACTGTGTGTGACAGAGCCTCAGCCTCCCATACGATCAATACTGAGTTGTGTTTTGGGAGGCGGCACGATGGCCAGCCAGGCTGGGGCTCGAAACCATTCTGCCGCCCACTCCAGCACCACCCGTTCCCCCCACCCACCCACCGGGCTGCCAGAGCAGACTCAATCACTGGTCAAGGGCCCTGTGCTACAGCAGAGCTGAACATGCCTCAAGGAAACCACAGGCTGTGCAGGGCTTCAACAGCAACAGACATTTTCCGGACCTAATTCAGGTTCCGGCTCCTTGTCAACTGTTCCAAAATACTCAATCCCAGACAGGGAGCCCCCAGCTTCTCGGGAATTTAGGTCCAATGGCAGCAGATGCTCCATGCAAAACAGCTGTCCCAGCGGCACCCTTCCCTGAGGATTGGGGTGGAGGCACAGCCCTGGCTGGCTGTCCTCCTTACCCTACAATTCATGTTAGGCTGCTAAGCTGGGATGGGGAAGAGAGGAAAACCAGATTGCTTTTCAGTGGATTTTGGTCAAATGTCCCATAAGCTAGAGGAAAAGCCTTCAACATATACTAAGGTGACCATATGCCCCAGACAATTCAGGGTTACACCTGCCGCCCCAGCATACTGATTAGTTACAGTGCCACCTGGTCATAAAAGTGTCCTGGTTTAGATATTCTAAGATCCCCTAATATACACATATCCCGAGCCTTAGCCAGAGGAGGACACAGACCTGCATCAGTCCCCTCACACGTAGCCACCAAAGAGAGAGGGCGGGCCTGAAAACACACAGGGGAAACTGTTCTCAAGGGCTCTCAACATCAGGCTCTCAACATCAGGCCCAGTAACAGGGAAATCTGGACCAAACTTCACACTCAACAGGAAAAAAAAAAAAAAAAGAGAAAAAACTCAAAACTACCACCACCAGGGAGGGAGGGCTACTACTACAAGATGCACTGGCACCAGGCAACTGAGGCCTCTCACCACCAGTCCTCACAGGACCCCAAGAGGGAGGTGCTATCATCCCATTTTACTGAGAGGTAACCTGAAGTTCCGCTGCTATTCGTATGATTTTCATTGGCCAATGTTTTTAGAAGTAGATTGCCAGGTCCTTCCTCCTATATGAAGAACTATATGAAGAAGTGAAATTGTACATAGACCAAGAGGCAGTCGTTTGAACAGAACAAAAGGATACGGTGTGGTTTAAAATCACGAAAGGTGGAAGTCATTGTTGTATCCTTTCACCATACTTATTCAGTCTGTATCCTAAGCAAACAATCTGAGAAGCTGGACTACATGAAGAAGAATGGGGCATCAGGATCGGAAGAAGACTCATTAGCAACCTGTGATATGCAGATGACATAACCATGCTTGTTGAAAGCGAAGAGGACTTGAAGAACTTACTGATGAAGATCAAAGTCTACAGCCTTCAGTATGGATTACACCCCAACATAAAGAAACAAAAATCCTCACAACTGGACCAACAAGCAACTACCTGACAAACGAGAAAAGACTGAAGTTGTCAAGGATTTCATTTTACTTGGATCCACAATCAATGCCCACGGAAGCAGCAGTCAAGAAATCAAACAACGTATTGCAATGGCCAAATCTGCTGCAAAAGACCTCTTTGAAGTGTTGGAAAGCAAAGATGTCACTTTAAGGACTAAGGGGCACCTAACCCAAGCCATAGTATTTTCAATCGCCTCATATGCATGTAAAAGCTGGACAATGAATAAGGAAGACTGAAGAATTGATGTCTTTGAAATACAGTGTTGGTGAAGAAATGTTGAAAATACCATGGACTGCCAGAAGAACGAACAAATCTGTGTTGGAAAAAGTATAGCTAGAATACTCCTTAGAAGTGAGGATGGCGAGACTTCATCTACATACTTTGGACATGTTATCAGGAGACACCAGACAAGAAGGACATCATGCCTGGTAGAGCAGAGGGTCAGCAAAAAAGGGGAAGACCCTCAACGAGATGGACTGACACAATGACTGCAAGAATGGGCTATAACATAACAACGATTGTGAGGATGGCATAGAACTGGGCAGTATTTCATTCTGTTGTACACAGGGTCACTAGGAGTCAGAACCAACTCAATGGCACGTAACAACAACAACAGCCTGAGGTTCAAAGAGGAGTTAACCAACGTGCCCACAGAGTGATCCAGCCTGGCCTTGCACACCCCCCAAGTGCCTCCCCCAAACCATCCATCCATTCCATTTTATTTACCCTTGTTATTAAATAATTCTTCCTGCTATTGAGTCTAAAATGCTGCGATGGATCAGCCAACCCTCAGTCCCTTGGTGCAAATGGGATTAAGGGCGATCCTGTGTTCACATGGTCCCTTTCCACCATCGCTGGCCATTTCTTCTCTAGGTTGCTCAGTCATGTCCCACTGGCTGCTCTCCACGAGATGTGAACACAGGTACTCAGCCCTCCCCGCATGCCACCCCCCAAAGTGAGGGTGCAGGCTCTATCTGCTGACACAGACCAAATCTCAATATAACCAACAGCTCCAACCTTGTACAGTCAAGAAATTCCTTTCCCAAGTGTAAATCTGAAGGACATAACTGGCCAGAAAACCCCTCAGGACAGGCTCCCACCAATGCCAAAGCCAGGCGGCAAAGAGATACGGCAAAGAGATACAGCAACAGATCGTAACATGGGCCACCTTGGAGCCAGGAGGTGGGAACGTGCTGCCTCATCTGAGCACCCAACTATGAATGGGAGATTGCTACTCCCAGTGGGAGGAAAGGGGACCCATGTCGCCTGTTCAAGGCAGAGCTGAGAAATAATAAGAAAATAGCTAATTACAGTCACTGAAGGCACCGTTACATGGTTTATTAAACTCCATAAAGAAAAATATGTCAACATCCATCACTGCAAACACTTTTATATACATAAAGCCCTTGAAAAGTTTCCATTCTAAATAGAAATAAGGGTTTATGCATGTGTACGAACGTAAGCATATACCCAAATCTAATAACCTCCAGATGTAAAGTCATCTATAGAGAGAGAAACACAGGTATATGCCTGGGGAGAGAGACAAAGGAGTATTATCTGGAGGAGGGCATGCCATATTGCAGCAATGTGTACATACACACACACATACTCCTTTCAACCAGATGCCGAATCATTTCCAGATGCTACAGTCTAGGATATCCTTTGTTAAGGAAGAGGAGAAAAAGCTGGCCCTTCAGGTCCAGATACCCAGGCTCAGGTTACATGAAACAGGATTAGTTCAAAAAATAGTACAACTTCACAGCCAAGGCACAAACCGAAGAATGAAAACCATGTAAACAGCCAACATGATACCAACTTTTGAGCACAGTGACAAAAGGCCAGTGACTTCTGGTTTTGCTCTGACATCTCTCCTCCCACCCTGCCCCCACCCACACCTGTGATCTAATGTGCAGAGGGGTCTTTCAGGCCTAATAACAGGGTTCTGAGTTCCTCTCCTGACAACATTCAGTGGCATAAAATCCAGGGGAGAGGTCACACGATTTGGGGCTTGCCTATGCCCAGCTGTCATCCCTGCCCACAAGGCCATGCCAGTCAGCTGGGCAACCCTGCCTGCCTACACACCCACCAGCAACCTCTCTACCCTGGACTGTCTGTGCCCACAATATCGGCGCAGAGGACAAAAAAAAAAAAATCCAGGGTAGGAACAGAAATGGCCAACAATGGTGAAGTCCCTTGCCCTGGCCACCCCATGGCACCAGAGCCAAGCCAACAGTCCTCCAGAGAAGCCAGAACTCTAAATCCATGTCCTGAGCCTTCCAACACAGGGCTTTTCCTGCTACTCCATACCATCTGCCCTTCCAGAGAGCCTCCCACCACAGGTCAATGTGGGTCTCATTCACTTTCATGAAAAGCACTAGTCACAGACCTGTAGGGTTGGAAGGTCATCGGAGGTTATCTAGTCCAAATCACCTTATCTTCCAGAGGAGAAAACCAGGGCTCTGAAAGGTTAAGCAACTTGTCTAGGCTCACACAGCTCGTATGCGGAAGAGAGGGATTCAATCCCAAAGCTGCCTAGCTAGGCCCATGCTCCTTCCATTCAGGTGCCTTTCTGTAAAGCCAGCTGCTGCTACTAGCTCCTGGGAGGCAAAGAAGTGACAACTGGGATAATCATGTACTGGTGATAAAGGAAGGTGGCAGAAGCAGTAGGTAAATGGAAACCTGCGTGGCAGTGGAAGTTACATCTCGTCATCCCTGCGGGAGAAGCAGCAGCAGAAATGAGATGCAAGAAAACCAAACTGGAGGAGGAAGCCACCGGGCAGGGGGCAGGGAAACATGGGATTAGGAGCCAGGAGACCCGGCTTCTAGTCCTGGCTCTGCCACTGATGACCTGAGAAACCTTGGCCAGGTCAAGCTGCAAATCTAGGCCTCGTTTCTTCATCTGTACAATAAAAGGGCTGGACAAGATGATTGTGAAGACCTCCCTGTTCCTATTTTAAGTCTCCAGGGCCTAACTGCAGCTTCACTCATACTTGCTAGTTATGTGACCTCCAATAAATCATTTCATTCTCTACCTGGGACAGGAGTAGATAGGCTCCCAGGGCTCCGTGGTAAGAGCTCCAAGAAGGCCATGTAAGCAATAGGTGTTCCCCCCAACTGTCCTGGCACCAGGGGAGTAACCAAAGCTGGTTACTTTGTTCCCCCTCCCTTGCAGCCAAAGCTGCAGCTCAACCAGGACCCCAAGTGGGAGTGAATAGCATCCGAGTCAGGCTGAGAGCCCGCAGGGGACCAGAGGGGACACATAAAGTGTGTCACTGCTGGCGCTCGGGTCAGGAGGCAAACAAACACACGCACACGCCTCCTCCTACGTAGCACTGTCTCCAGTGTCTCTGTCAGCAGTTCTGCCGGGTCTGACAACCAGGGCTTCATAATAGAGCCAGGCTGGACCCAGCAGACACCCAGTCCCTTTCCTTCTGGTGGTCTGCGGGGGCTGCCACTGCTGAATACAGCCACTGCCTGGGGGTGGGGGGCATGCCAAGAAAGCTGGGCTGTCCTCAACAAAGGGCTGGCAGCCAGCCAGCCACATGGGTGGGTGCTGGGGACCTCTCTCATACCCCATACAACGTATGCAGAAAGGATTTTCATAACATCATAGACTCATAACATCACAAGCTCTCGAGGGCAGAAGATGGTCTCCTCCCCCTCCTGCCTCTACAGGCATCCCTGGCTGGCAGGCAGTCACCTGGCAACAGGATGCTCACTACCTCCCTCAAGGAGCCTACTCCACGGCCATCTGGTGTCCAAGAGTTGTTAGCAGAGCAGAGCCCCTCTCCTTTATACACCCACCCACAGGCCTTGCTTCTGCCCTGGATCCAAACAGAGCAGCCATCTTTCTGAAGACAGGTTACTGCAGCGAACACAGTCAGATCTCTGTGCCGCAGCCCCAACCTCACCAGTCTTATTCTCTTTAAGGCTGCATGGCACAGTAATCAAGAACACCAAGTCACACTGTCTAGTATGAATCCAGGCTCCACCATTTGCAAGCTGTATCACTTTGGGAAACTTACTTAACCTCTCTGTGCCTCAGTTTCCTCACCTGTAAAATAAAATAAACCACTGCCATCGAGTCAATTCCGACTCACAGCAACCCTATATAGGGGTAACAATAGAGTTGACAGATGTATACTGTCCAGAACAGTGCCTGGCACATAACTGTTGTTGTTAGTTGCTGTCGAGTTGATTCCGACACATGGCACCCCATGTGTGCAGAGTAGAACTGCTCCATAGGGTTTTCAAGGCTGTGACCTTTCAGAAGCCAACTGTCAGGCCTGTCTTCAGAGGTACCCCTGGGTGGGTTCGAACCGCCAACCTTTAGGTTAGGAGTGGAGTGCTTAACTGCGTGCACCACCCAGGGACTCCACCTGGCACACAGAAAGCACTATATAAAGTCAGACGTTAGTGAAACTGCCTTCAAGCTGAACACTGTCATTTCCTTCAGAATCTCCACCATCTCCTGACTCGCTAGTCTATTTCAGATGGACAGGCTCGGAGTCCAGTCGGTTCTGCCACTTTTTTGCAGGATAACCCTTGGCAAGTCACTTCATCTCTCGAAGCCCAGGTCTCCTCTTCCGAAAAAAGGAGGATCATATGACCTACCTCAAAGGATTATTTTAAGGACGGAATGATAATGCATATAAAACACCTAGCTATTATTATTAATTATTAACAACAACAACATCATTTTTCTCCCTGTGATGGTACTTGTTCAGAAAGCCTGAGCTGCTTTCTTTCAGGGATAGCAAACTGCTGGCACATGGAACCGATGGTCAGGTAGATTCAAGGGTCACTTTCTTGCTCATTATTAAAGTGAATCGTCCTCATCCTGTGCTTGTGAAGTTGATTTTTTGAACTTACACCCGGGACTTTACATTTATGCCTATTAAATTTCATCCTGTTGTTTCCAACCTGGAAATGGGAACAGGAGGCTCCTCTAATCAGCTTGGACTCCACCAGCACAGAGGCATCATCCTCCCAAGAGCTGCAATCGCCGGGAAATGACAAGTGTTCAGAGAAGCCAGACTCAGAACTAAGAAGGTGACAGCCACAGCTGGGAAGGCCTCGGCCAGCTCTGCCCTTTGTTTGCCCAACACCCGGACACAGAGACAGCTCTTGTTACCAGAGGCCTATTACGTGGGGAAAGTACCATGGCTTCAAAAATAAAGCCACATGTGCAAATTGTTGTCATAAACACAGCCCTCTTGCAAGGCCTCCACTGCATTCCTCCCCACTCAGTAATGTGTTTCATTTCTTCAACATAAACACAATCAGATTTATTACATTCCGGCAATATTTCTAGGATGGGGATTGAGAAAGCAGCATTTCCTAGAGACATAAATGTGCAAAGAAAAAGGAGGGAAAAGGCAAAAACTACCTTCTGGTCCGCATGGAGAATTGGAAACCCTTCATGCAATCTGCCTCCGTAGCTGCTTGAAGGCACGGAAGACAGAGGCAAATTCAGGGCTGGGGTTCAACACCATGTGTCAGGTTGGGCACCATGTGTCACGTTGGACTCACAACTCTGCTACGGTTTGCAAACCCTTCCTGGGATTTTGGGAGGCCCAGCGAGGTATGAGACTCATTTCTGCCTGTCCTCAGGAGACAAGTATGCATACACAATCCTATAAGACAAGCACGCTGTCCCCTGGAAGGTGGCGGAGAAGCAGCTAGGAGCTGGGTTCTCAGGCATTCGGCTCTTACTCCTTCTCCCAGGTGGGATGAGGTAGCAATGGCAGAGAAATCCTGGGGAACCCAGGTTGGAAAAGGAAGCAGCTGGCAGAAGGGCGGGAGAAATGAGTCTCACAAGAAGGGAGGCCGACTTGGAGCAGGAGGCAACATGGTACCACGGGACAAGCATGGGCACTAGAGCCACAGAGATGTGTTCCAATTCCAGCTTCACCATTTCCTGTGTGGCTTTGGGAATATTACTTAACCTCTCTGAGCCTCAGTTTCTACATCTGTGGAAAGAAGGGTGTGAACTGGACCATCTCCAAAGTTCTAGCACTGACAATCTGGGTTCCTAGACAGCGCCTTTCTGCACCTTTGTTGAGCCCGAACTTTTTAAACATCTCTAAGTCTCACCATCCATTCCAAAGGGACTACAAAACAGTGAGTCATCTAGTTCCCTTTTACCTACAGGGCAAACATGAGTCCAGATTAAACAGATACTGACTAACCTGGCCCGCCATCTTGGGGACCCACCGTGACCCTTTCTGAATACATCTCAGAAGTCTAGCTCCTTTCCTCCCACTTTTCTCACCTCCTGTTCTCACAACATTCGTTATGAGGGGCTGCATTCAATGCCCACTCAAGCTTGGTGGGTACCCCATGCCCTGAGGGCAGGGGAGGAAGAGAGCCAGCACTGTCCAGAGCCCCTCAAGCCCAGGGAGCTGATGAGTGCCAAAGCAGATGCCCCTCGCTCCTCTGCAGACGGGCCCGGTTCAGCAGCTTTTCAAAGTCAACAAAGTAAGGTTCTCAAATCCTAAAAGCTTCTCAAGCCCCTTCTAATCTGTCTGCCATTTTGTTTCGTCTGCTCAGCTCAAGTCAAGGGGAGCTTGACATTTGGAATACTAACTGCAAATAAACACACGCCAAGGATATGGCCTGGCGGGCTACAGCATCAGCACGTGGCTCACAGGATAGTGGGGACAATCCAAACACTTCAACCACATGCAGATGATCAGGCCCCTAGGCCACCTGCACAGACCCCCGACACATGGTGACTACCTCAACACCTACCTTGCCCAGGACACGGCAGAGAAGAGATGCTGAGCAGAATACATGTTGAACGAACGAATGGATGAATGAATTCAGGTAGCACTGAACTAGTATTTTGAAAACTCTAGATGTAAGTCCCTGCTCTGAACCAACCAACCAACCAAACACACACACCACACACACACACACACACACACACACACACACACTCTCTCTCTCTCTCTCTCTGTGTGCTGTCTCAGGTGAAACACTGCCTCTCTGGGCTTCTACTGTCTTCTCTTCCTCCTAGCTTCTCAACAGTCAACAAATCCACAGTTGGTCTTAACAGTGGCACCTGCCAGCAACCTCCCACCCCGGGCCACACACCTCAATCAGCTCCTGACCTTTCAGCGGGGCACACAGGCAGAGACAAGTGCCTGTCCCAGCCTCAACCACAGGTGAGATACAAGGCACAAGGTGGGCCAGGAACCAGATTCTGTCTACAATGTAACGCCTGTGGCTCTTCAAAAGGGGGCTGGCTTCTTTAACCCTTGCTTTGCAACAGCTCACTCTGGCCTGTCTTTTAAAGAGAAAGATGCAGGAAGCACCAAGAGGCTGGGGAGAGGCAGGGAGTTCAAGGGCAGGCTTTGTGTGGTCGAGGCTGACTTCCAATCTCCGACCTCTGCAGCAACAAGGGTTTGGCGGACACAATGCATCTGTTCTCAAACTTTCTGAAGACAATGAACCCTTTGGGTATAAAAATAAAGTCCCAGGACTTCAACTGAGTAGTAAAGTAAGATACAATGATCATAACCACCCATAACGTTTACTTGTATATAAACAACACTCAACAGCAAGTAAGTCAAAAGCACATGTTTAGAACTTCTTGCCCCCCAGTTCTTTAAGCTAACTCCTGCAACTCATTGATTGGGTTCCCCAGGAAGCTGCCTGTGACCACTCAGTGTGATCCAGTTGCTCCTCTTCTGTGTCCCCACAGCCCCTGTGCCTGGCCATGACTGCACTGGGTCCCCAGTACCTCCAACAGAGCCTGGCACACATACTCAGCTTGCATACACTCAAGGGAATGTTTATTTTTCCATCTCACCACCTAGACTATGAAATCCTTGAAGGACATTATCTTATTCGACTTTACTTTGCCAAGTACCTGGAAAAACATCTAACATGTATCTGGTACTCAAAAACCATCTGTTGAATGAATAAGGGAATGGATGAGCACATGGCCTCCCGCCTTATGCCTCCCGCACAAGGAAGGATTCTGAAGAGCCCTGGAAAATCTAAGCCCAACTCTGAACAATTCAGAGTGACTGCATGGTCACTTTGGGTCCCTCCGCCTTTATAGAAATTTCCATACAGACCCAGGCAGCCAAAGGAGCTCTCCCTTCCTGGCTGAGGCTAAACAGGGACCCAACCACAAACATCCAGTAATTCTGAACATGACGTGAACAATGTAAAAATAGCTCCTATCTCTTTGCTCCCACCCTTCTCCCCGGCAACACAAAGGGCAGAACAAAGTGACACCCCTAACAAGCCTTTGCTTGTTTCAGCACGAACAGCCCCAGCCTCCTACATCTGGACCAGCTGCTGGGAGCCAACAGGGGATTCCAAATTACATTTTAATTACCATAATTTTTCACAGGTACCTGAAACCAGACCATGATGAAAGTGCAAGAAATCCCCAAGTATGAGGCACAAGGTCGAAGTTACAAGTTATTCTTCTACATGCACACCTTTTAGCATGTGCTATTCATTTCATGTGGCACTTTACAGTTTTCAGGATGCTTTCATGTGCCTTCCAGGCTCTGGATTAAGAGAACATGGCTCAATTCCAGCCTCCAAAGTATACTGCCCTGTAAAGAGACCTTGAATAAGCCACTTTACCTATCAATTTGGTGCCATCGTAAAAAAAAAAAAAAAAAAAAGAATGGGAAATCGGAAGGAAGATTCTTATCCCACAGGGTTACTAGGAATATTAAAGAAGATTAAAAGGAAAACAGTGAAGATTTTTAAAGAGAAAGTACTGATTCAGGATAATTAATGTTGAGCAGATAGTGGATTCTTGGCAGACTCCATTCTCAGTGTGGACATGTCTATACTGCTAGTAGTTAGGAGCGTGAGATCTGGAATTAATCTGCTTAGGTTTGGATCCAGACTCTGCAACATTTTAGCTGTGGGACCTTGAGCAAGTTAATTAACCTTTCGGGCCTCAGTTTCATCAACTGGAAAATAGGGATGATAGCAGTAATTACTTCAGAGTCATGAGTCATGAGGATGCCATGAAATAAATATAAGTAAACGACCAGCAGAGTGCCTAGCCCTACCTAGCACAGGTAGGATGTCACAAGTGCCCTAAGAAAGGGGAAAAGCAAAAGATGCATTTCAGCACTTAGTTCATCATTCGGACAGACATCATAAGCTAATTCCGGACGGAAAGGTGGTGTGGAGGCAGAACAGCACAGCTCTCCTGTTCTAGTTCTCTTATGCTTACATCTTTTCTCCCCCGTCTCGAGGATAAGAGCCTTCAAGGAAGGGACTGTGTCATATCGCTTTCTGGTAAACTCTTGGGTCCCTGACATGTGACTTAGCATAAAACTTCTGCTCAGTCAATATTTACAAAATTAATTGAACAAATTAATTTTATCTCTCTTGCCTCTGTGCATTCCAGATATCAAAAAGAAACAGCCTGCACAAAGAAAAGTCCTCTAAAGGTGGTTTGTCTCTTTTCAGCTGCAGTAATATTTACAAAGGGAGTCGGCGTCCCTGTGTGTGCCAAAGCACCAGTCCACAGACTGTTTCTGCTGCAGAGAACCAGAGGCACTTCCTCCCAGAGGCCGTGTGGGCTCTGCTCTCGAGGGACGGTCAGCAGCATCAAGCCCACCCATACCCCAAGTTGTGGGAATCCCCACACCTGCCGAGGGGCAGTGGGGGAGGAGGGACAAAGGGTACTGTGAGTCCCACTGCAAGGCCAATAAAAAGCCCAGGCAGCAGCGAAGAGCAAGTACACACTATTTTTAGCCACAAATGATGGAAAGTTACTCCCAGAACGGTGCAAATTTTGCTTCATCGCCCTCCAAGCCTTTTCAGCATCCCCAGTGCTTCCCAGGGAAATGGTGATATGGGGAGGGGGGAGTTTCTGAGGGTCTCTCAGAGGTGTAGAGGGAGGAAACAGAAGTGAAACCATGTGGGTGGAAGAAGAAAAGGTGGCCTCCGTGAACCAGCCCCCTAGCCCAGATGGCCAGAAGAAACGGAGGCTCCTACGGGTGGCTACAATTCCACTGGCTAGCTAGCGGGAGGCTGGGGGTCCCCACCTAAGCCAATCCAAGAACTGAGGCTGTTGCCCCAGCCTACCCCATCCCGCTGGAAGGTAGTGCAGTGGAAGAATGGGGTTATGCGATCAGAAAGACCAGAGTTCCAATGTCAACCCTGCTGTGTTCTGAAGCAGGCATCCTAATCTGTCTGGGCCTGCACTTCCCCCTCTCTAAGCTGGGGCGATCGCGACCAAGTCCTTACAGGGAGCAAGAGATACAATCCTGCAGAGGAAGCTGCCCAGCACCTAACACTGGAGTAATTATCTTTAAACAATTCAACCAGGGCCCAAACAAAGCTCTTCAAAGGCCCTGCTGTGTGATCTTGGCCATGTCTTCTCTATTCACTGGCTTCAAGTCTTTCCAGTTGCAAAGGGAACAGACTAGCCAAGAGACAGCCCAGCTCTGGGATGCTACGAAGAGCTCTATTCTGCTGGACTACTGACAGACATCTTCCCCTCTAATGAGCTGGGGGCTCCACCGTGAAACCGTACCCTGACCTCACAGCGGGTCCACATCTCCAGAAATATTAGGGGATGTCAGTGAATTTTAATTACACTGTTTATTCCCTCCATCCTCACCCAAACTGCATCCATGGACCAAACAAAGTAGACCCTGAACCTCTATCCATTCATTCCACAAAGATTTACTGAGATCTCACCACGGCAGGTGTTATGCTAGGCACTGAATAATTAACCAGCAGTGAACAAGATCGACCAGTCCCTGCCTTCACGGAGCTTAACTGCTAAATGCTGTAAAACGTAAGTGAATTATTTAATCACACTTGTGGTAAAAGTTACAGAAAAGAAGTATCTGGAGCCATGGGGGAGTGTATAAGAGGAGGAGAGGGTTGGGGTAGGCTTCCCCAGGAAGTGTCCTTTAGGCTGAGATCTGAAAGATGAGCGTGTGTTAACGTGGCAACCACAGAAAAGGGAAGGGGAGGAAAGCATCTTCCAGGCAGAGAAAACAGCATGTACAAAGCCCACTACGTGTGCACACCTCAGAAACCAAGAAAATGCCAGTGTGGCAAGAGGGCAAAAAGGAAGACCAAATTGCTAAGTCAGGGCTGGCAGGCCAGGCTTTCACACACGGACTACCCCAGCACTCTGTGAGGTCTCCCCACCCCAGCGCCTACCCCAGAAGGGCTTCCTGGCACCTCTGGATTAGGGTAAAGGTTCCCTACAAGGCTGGGCCAGAAGAGGTACACAGCCCAGGGCACCAGCGAAGCGGAGACAGCTTGGGGTTCTGGAATCCAGGCTTGGCCTCCTGGTCTTTGACTTGGAGGTTCTGTTCCTGATCTACACTAAGAAGGACCCTCCTCACACACACTCTCAACTTCTCTGAAGTTTTGCTCCATCCCTGTCCTCTACTTCCATTTGTTTTGCTTCCTGTCTTATTTTTATTTATTTTTAAACTGGGGCCTGCTTACGGTCAGGCTAATGCATTTTTAAAAAGAAAGCCTTGAAGGCGCTGTGGCCCTCCCTCGGAGATGGTGGATCGATAGCCCTCCCGGTGTTCCTCCTCTACCACCAGCCACGGCCAGGGAGAGACAGGCCCTGTGTGCTCCCAGCAAAGTCGGCCTGAGAGCAACACTTATTCCCCTCCCTCACCTCTCCTGGGAGAGGCAAGGTCTCCCACATGCTGCCCTCAACCACCCACAGTAGTCAAAGCCAGGAAAAGGAGAGGCAGTCTAGGACAGGGTAGAGAATCCTGGACAGAGCCTAAAGACTTAAGTTCAAATCTTGGCTAGGCCTCTTAACAGCCTTGAAACTCTGGACAAGAAAGAGACTTAATCTCCTTGCAACTCAGTTGTCTGAACTACAAAGTGGGAATCTGTCTAAAAACTGAATGGGGAAAGTAATGGGGAAAAGGACCTGGCACAGCCTGGGATGCAGCTGACCAGCACATCCCCAGGGGCCCCCAGGAGCTATGCTGCAGGATCGGCCCTGCTGCTACAGGCCCTCCCCTCCCCTCCACTACCCTTCTCTCCATTCTCCCGGGAGCTGGCATGCTTTGAACTCCCTCAAGTGAAAATGCTCCCCGATGCCGACAGATGGGGAGTCCTAAAATACAGCGTATGGATCATGTTTCGTGACTAGCAAAACATGCCAGCCGGGACACTTTGAGAACCCGGCCGGTTTTCAGGAACAGGATTTTACACATTTCCCAGGACTGGCGGATCTGTGCTTGCCTCTGCCAGCAAGCTCTTCGGGTGCCTAGACGTATCCCTGGATACTCAGGATGAAGGTGTGGGGGGGTTCCCATAACGAGCAGTTTGGCTGTGCCCTAACCCTCTGCAGCTTTTAATATTGTGATTCCCACTTATTGAGCACCTGATATAGAGAATACTTGCTGTGTAGCAGGTGTTTGGCACACGCTATGAGTCACACTGCTGGGGTTCCAACCTTGGCTCTTCCTGTATGACCCTTGGTAAGTTACTTCATCTCTCTGAGCTTCAGTTTTCTCATCTACAAAACTGACATGACCTCACTGTGTCATCATTAATGGACTGGATGAACAATAGATGTTAGCTGTCATCGTCACCATCATCATTCTCCTAACGGCACAACTGTCAGGTAACTATTATTACCACTATCCGACAGAGGGCAAAACGAACACCACGAGGCTACACCAGCTGTCCGGGCCACCCAGTGGCAGGGGAGCATGTCAACCTCTAAAAGACATGCTCTTTCCTATAAGGGCCTCAAGATGGGCTTCAGAGCTTTGCAAACCCTTGGACTTGTTATGCAAAGTTACTTCTACATGTCAGTGTGCCGTTTTTAGAGAGCGGGACAACCGATTTTATCAGTCTGACAGAGATCTACAGCCCCATAAAAGGTTAAAAACCTGAGCGCCATATAACCTTGGCTGTCTGGCCACTTATTCTGACACATACAAGCTCCCCCTGGAATAGCAGTCCTGGACTCTAGGCTTTCTAGCAAGAATAACACCCCAGCCCCTCTCTCCTCAAAGGAAAGAAATTGGTCTGGTAACATCAATTACAAATCGCTCCTGACTGGAAGAAGGAGCCGAGAGAGCCACTGGCCGTTACATGCGCGGACAGGCCTCCTGGAAGGGGAGGCTGTGGGTTACTGATGGAAAAGCTACAGGTCCCAATTTTAGAAGAGGGCATGCAACTTGGCAAACAGAGGAAAGGTGGTCTGTACTTCCAAAGGCCCCAGGAAATCCAGAAGAAGGAGAGACGGAGCCAGAAAGCCGGGTACTGACACTGAGGAAGCACATGGGGAGGTGCACAAGGGACAAGAGGGACCTTGGATTAGACATTGGGGCTCCAGCAGCCAGGTCGACTGATATAACCCCAGTGGACTTGACCTAAGGGCAGGGACATGGTTAAAAAAAGTCATACCAACGAGATATAAATCAGTACGTTAACAATATTCATCTTTGCATGATGGAATTACTAGAGCTTTGTTTATGTTTATTATCTAATTTCTTTCACAATAAACATATATCCATGTATTAATTTGGAAACAAGACATGAAGCTTATCCACTTACAAAAATACCTATGTAGAGCACACAGTCAGTCTTGACATAATAAACACTCACTTAGGCTTCTGCCCAAAGTAGGGACTTAAAGTCCCCTTCTGGGAATGGGTGATCCAAGCCACTCCCAAGAAAGGCATCATCTTGGGGAGAGAGAGCAGAGAGATTAAAATATGTTTGCAATACCTCCTTGTATCTCTGTGGTTTGTTAATTTACGGACATAAAAATGGTACTCTGCCTCCCTGTGATGACTGATAGAAAGGGCAGCTAATCCAGTTGACTCTTAACCTATCCAAGTATCTTCAAAGTTGTGAAGGCCTTGTAAAGGCAGGAAAGAACTGGAGAAAATACCTAATTAACTTTTTTCTTTTGGAGGGGGCAGGGAAGAGAGGAGGAGCAGAGACACAGAACAAGGTTCCCCCCACTGCCTAAGCCCTCAGCGCGCTGAAGCCCACACACACACAGTTGTAAATTTCATTTGGTGTGTGTGGTTTTCAGTCACAGTGTTTTGAGGATACATATAATCCAGACTTCCTATTTACATTACACTGGTTTTCACCAGCACAATAGCTACAAATGCTTTCCGCTCCACTCCTGTCATCTGCGCGGAAATTCTTCTCAGACGCAGGGAGACTATAAAGTCTTGAGAAGAATTCTGGTGTGTGGCAAGTGGGCTAAGTCTCGGTTCTTTCAGCCAGTACAGGAAACTTCTGTGAGAAAAGAAAAGGGCTGGCCCGAGCCATCAGACACTAGCCCACACTTGGCTTCTTTGTGTTTATCCACAGCAAAACACAGAAGCCCCCGTCAAAAAACATCCTATTGATACTACACCACGTTTGCCCTCCTAATGAAACAGTTCCAAGCTACCAAGGATGCCTGGAACAGGCAACACCAAGGACCACACTTTAAAAACCATCTAAGTCCCAGCCCCAGATGGCAGCGAGGAAACTGAGGCACTGAAAAGAAGCTCCAGACCCAGGGTTTCCCAACCACTGTTCTCCATCACCTCCTTTCAGAGATCAGGGAGATTAAATTCTAGTTTGATCACATTCTCCTCAAAACAGGCAAGAAAAAAATGCCCGTCCCTACTTCTAAGGTCATCCTCAAATGCTCACATGAACTCTTCCTTTAAGCATCTCTGGTTTCCACAGAAGCAGGTTCTCACTGTAAAAGCCAAGCAGCGCCTCCTCTACTGCTGATATGCCCTGCCTGAGTTCACACGAGCTGTATTTTGAACACACGTCTCTCTCCCCACTTCTGGACTGCAAACTTCTTAAAACCCAAAAAAAATCAAACGAGTCGCCACTGAGTCAATTCCAACTCATGGCAACCCCATGTGTGTCAGAGTAGATCTGTGTTCCACAGCATTTCCAATGGCTGATTTTTTGGAAGTAGATCGCCAGGCTTTCTTCCAAGCACCTGAGTGGGTTCAAACCGCCAACCTTTCAGTTAGCAGCCATGCATATCAACCCTTCACACCACCTAGGGACTCCTGTGAACTTACAGGCAGCTGTTTTGTAGAGCTGAGCCCAATCATGGCACATGGCAGATTTCTAACATAAGTTTACTGGACTGATTTGAAATTATAGAGTGATTAGGATCTTTTAAGGCCCCTAAAAACAGGAATTTGAATGTGCCCTTTGGATTTGGGGCCTGGCACGATCACCCTGAATTCTTTCCCAAGCCTCCAACTGTGTTCTCACCTACCCCATTTCCTCCTTCTCTGCATTGTTCCCACTACAGGGTTATGTGACCCAAAATAACATAGCTGTGCCTCAACATTTGAGCAACCAACCTTAACCTTCCAGCAACACCACCTGAGACAGGTCAGAGTCCCCACCCCTGTCTGGGTCACAGTGACACAAGGTCATCTTTACTGAATGGCAGACTCTGCCCCTTGGCCTGCCACCTGAGAACAGCCAAAGAGAGTCTGAGGCAATGCATAAGGTGTTGGGAAATACAGAGAAGATGTGGGGAGGGATGGGTGGAAGGTGGGTGGAGTCCAGAAGACAGGGGGCAGAAGAATGGAGAGAAAAGGAGGAAGTTCAAAAAGGAGGCTAAAGGTCAAGGGGACAGACAAGCGGCACAGGAAGTAGACCCTCTCCCTGACCCCCCCATGGCCAATCACATGCTTCTAACTCCCTCCTCCACACACTTGGGACCTGCCTGGAGCTTTACTCCAATAGCCTGCCAAACAGGTTAACACCCGGAGAGCTGTCTACCCACACAGCTGTTGCACTTTGAGCTTCTGCAAAGAAAAAGCCAACCCGCTTCTGTCCAGAGGCTGGGTTTTATTTGTTTTGGATTTTCAATACCTGGAACTTGGTGGGGCCACGTCAACACTGGGTGGCCAAGTAACTGGCTGGGCAGATGGATGGGGCATGAGGTTCCACACACCACCTCACCTGTGCCAGCTAAGGAGCACAGTCACCTGTGCTCCTGAGGAAGGAAATGGGGCAGACATCCCAATCTCACACACCCACCACACTCACAGCTCAGATAGCAGCACCAAAATGTTGCGAGCAGCAAGGGCAGGGGAATCTCACCTCCATTCCTATAAAACCATCAGAAACAAGGAATTCTACAGTAGCAGCAACAGCACGGTTAATATAAATCTAGCTGGTTACAGACCAAGCTAGGACATTGAATCACAATCCCCAGATCTTTCTTGGCTCCAGCACTAGATTCACCTTCAAAGCAGGTCCACAAAATATAAGCCAGCCCCAAGGAACAGGTCCAGCACTGGAGAGGCAACCTGATAGCTTGTGGAGAACCTGGGTTGAGTTGGAAATCCAGCTCCACCAGCTCATGCAAGCTGCATGACATTCATCCATTCAACAAGTACTTATTAAGCACCTACTATGTGCTCTCAGCAGCCACATCTGTAAACTGGGGTGAACATCACTCGCCTAACAAAGCTTTTCTGAAGATGGAATGCAATGACAAGTATAAAATAGGCAACAAAATGTTGGACACACTAAAAGAGAGCCACTACGAAGTAGACATTAGAATTACTACGGTCACATCCTCCAAGCCCAAGGTCTACAGCAGATTTCAGTGCCAATCTGTGCCTTCTACTAGAACGGCAGCTCCACGAGGGCATCGTTATCACCTGTGCTGTTCTCTGCTGTATTCCCAGCACCCACAGCAGTGCCTGGTACATAGTAGGTGTGCAAGTGTTTGAGTGAACAGAACAACTTCCGTATATCCACGGCACTGAGAGGTGGATGCAGAGATACCAGACCTGCCATGACACAGTGACCATTTTAGAGATGAGAGGACAGAACCTAAGGCTATAAAATAAGCACTCCAGCAACAGCGAACCAACAGGACTAGCAGTCTGCTGACTGTGAGGGCCCCTCGCCCTCTCAAAAAATAATAAACTAAATTAAAAGAGGAGACCAGCACAGAGCTGCCTCTGGCTTCAACCTCAGAGAAGCACACTGGCTTCTCCCGGAGAGAACAGGTAAAGACTTAGGCATCCTTCTTAGTTTTATTCATAAAACAAGGGGCGAGGGTCACACAAGAGTGGTATCCAATGAGAAAACAGGTGTGGATGAGC
>NW_004443951.1:904717-964694 GCF_000243295.1 Trichechus manatus latirostris | reverse complement strand
AAAAAAAAAAAAAAAAAGATATCAAAATCACCATTTTGCAGGTGTCTCTTTCAAGGCATCTTGGTTGGGATTCACAGCAATTTCACCTTTTTAAATCTCTCTCACCTATCCATTTCCAAAACATACCTGGTTAAGTGTCCTGGAGTGAATAACACAAATTGCCGGCCATCTGGAGCCCCTGGAAGCCCCTGGTACATTGCTCACCCGGAGTCCTGCAGCCTCAACTACTGGCTATTGCTCCAACCCCTCTGTTCCAGGTCAAAATGTCAACAAACCCCGATACTGGGTATTTAACCAGAAATGCCTTTACCATTTTCACCCCTATTGGCTGTGCCCTACCTGCCACTTCCAACCTGGGAATATCAAAATTCACTAAAATATTTTAATTAGAGGGCATCTGTTTGGAAAGGCATTAGAGCATAGTGACAGTTTGTAGATCTGAGAATCTGAAGACTACACCACTGACTTGCTTAGGCGTGTGACATGAGGACAGGCTGTTTAATCTCTCTGAGCCCCTGTTCCACCATCCATAAAAATGGGCATCAAAATAATAGCACATACAGACAGGGTTGTTGGAGGGACTAAATGCGAGAACACGAGAACAGCCCCTAAGTGATACTTACAGTGTGGTACAAATGCTGTTACTATGAACTCTAGTCTTCTTTTTTTCACTAGTGAGAGAATGGACTGAGGAACAAGCTAGAAAACTGTGCCAAGCACAAGGCAGCCTTGCAAAGCAGAAGTGATCCAGTTTTTCTCAAGTGATTAACGGATCCAAGAAAGGCTGTGGTGCGATTTACAAGGGCCACAGCCAAGAGACATTTATAAGTGAAAGTTTTCTAAGACGTGTGCACAACCCTCGCTTGGCGGAGGATCTCAGCAGCAAGTAATTTTCTAATTGATTCATTAGCACTCCAATCAACTACTACTTTAGACACAAAGGGCCCCAGCTTGGGGCTGAATGCCTCAGCCTGGGATGCCAGTCTGAATGGGATCACTTCTGCCCCCGGGGTTAGCATCAGCCCAATGGCAGAAGATAAGAACGCAAAGCAGCAACGCTCCAAAAACCATGCCAACACGGGAAAAAACTCCAAGTCTGGAAACAGAGTCTACACAGCTTCTTAAATGTTATCTTTTGTAATGAGAATTTTCTGACTGGAAATGATTATGAGAAAATGTTAAGTGATAAAAGAGGAAAACAACCTGAAAGGAAATACTTCAAAAAATTAGTTTTGATGATGGAATAGTGGGCAACTTCCTTTTTTCTTCCTTCGGCTTTTCACAATGAGCACGTACAGGACACCTAATCTCTTCAGTTTTCTCCGGTGTAAAGCGGCAGTAATTGCACCCAATTCCCAGGGTTACTGTAAGGACACTGCACGTACTTGAGATCATGTATGAGATGAGAACTGCACCAGCTCAGAGACTTGTTTGGGCCCACGGGACTCTCCAGCCAAGATTCAAAGTTATGATCAGGAAGGTTATAAATCACTCCCATCACTTATTAATTGTTGCAGCCACGAAAGCTAAAATCCACAAATTCCAAGAGCAATGCCCCAATACTATCAATATAAATTAAGCATAACAATTTTCCTTCATCATTTCACGTTCCTTTGGCATGTAGGATATTCATGTAAGATAGGTTCCTCCGTGGAACAGGGTAGTAGTAAGGAACCTCCAGCAGATGCTTTAAGGAAAGGATCAGAAACTTCAGCTGGGCCCTTATGAGGACCTCCTGGTCCTGTCATACACCAGCTGTAGAAGGTCCCTAAATCCAATCTGGCATCTGGGAAGGACTCCTGACTCATGCCCAACCTGCCCTGGATCAGCACTCTCTTCTACATCGCCATCCATCCATCTATCCAAACATCTGCAAGTTTATTCTCAAAAAGGCGCTCTTGGTGCGCTAAGGAGCAGTATGAACTCCCAGCAAATTAAGAGCCTTCCACATTATGAAAGACAAAAAGTATCAAGTATCCTCAGTCTGCACAGCCTTGGGCTAGATGGCATTCAAGGGACATAAAGGGACCAAAGGCCTAGAGACACTAGTTTGTTCGTTAAAGCCCAAAACATCAGACTAGCACAGGAAGCCTTAGAAGTTTGAAGGAAACTGATTCAACTCCTATGTACCTAGCAGGGAATTAACTTGTTACCCTAGGAGGACGCCGTACTATCCAGAAAAGCCACATGGGTTCAAACTTCTTGGCTGATGGCTCCAATAAAAGACAGAGGTAAGGTGGCCATCTTCAAGTGACACTGTGGAAAGAAGTCAAACTTTCCACAAAATGTCCCTTGGGAACCGTTGCCAGAAGCTGTCCCCACTGGGTCACCTCCACTTCCTATGAAGCTTCTCTAAACACCCTCCTCCCTTCTCCTCACCTCTCACCTCCCACACAGTAGAAAGCAATCCATTTTCTGTCTCACTATGGCAGCTTTAACACAAGGCGAGGGTAAGATGTAGTGGCTACTATCTCAGAGTCCCGCCTCACTAGGATCCATAGCAGGTAGATGCTAGGACCCACTCATCTTTTTGACCATCTGAGCATCCAGCATGACTGACAATGTGCTCACTACTATTATTACTGTTAACAGAAATCTGCAGACAATGTAAATTTTCAGAACTACCATTTCAATCAGCTCCACTGAAACTTCAATATAGGGGTAGCTTCTTTGTCATTTTTTTCCTACTCTAAAACGGAGAGTGATTAATGACAGGACATCAAGAAGGTCTATGGTGCTCAATCAAGATCCCCCATGACAAAGCACAAACCCGAATCAATTCCACAGAACATAAGCTGACCTGGCCCCTCATTAGACTCTGAGGGGCACCCCTGAATGGCAAACTTGAAGAACTGCAGAAGAAATGACAGGCAATAGGTGAAAGGTAGGAACAGGTCTTCAGGAGCCTGAGTTTGAGTGCCAGCCCGGCCAGTAAAGCATCCCTGGGCAGTCATTCTTTCTCCTCCAAGGTCCTGGGCTTCCTCACCTGTAAGGTGGAGCCCCAGCAGGAGGCGCTCCACAGATGGGTCCCCTCACATCCCTGCCACAGATAGGGTGGTTCTCAGAGGGGCTCTGCCAACATTAGAGCTGGATACACAGTTTGTTTTATTTATTTTGCACCTAACAAGGCAATTCTATAATTAGAACAAGGCGGATCTATTCCTTCCATAGAAATCAGGCCCGTTGTGAGGGGAAGAACTTTGGGTCCAAATCTAAGCTAAAGAGGGAACAACAACGTCACCTCTACTTTTATATCACAGAGGTCCCAGAAAATCTTCAGCTCAGTTCTCCCCCCGCCCCCCACACACACAGCCAGCCCAACCTGAGCAGCTTCAACCTGGAAGACTTCTTCCTTCGGCTCTTCTAAGATGCTTCCACTTTTCAAGGCCCTGTGTACTCCCTTCTTCTACCTCCACCCCCCACAAAGCCATGAAGACCTGTCTCTGTAAGAAAATTCAAGCACACAAATGATCCGCATGCAGAGTCAGAACGCAGTTCTGACCACCCTCTCACACAGGCTCCACGGAAGTTAGACAAAAGTCGGGCAGGATCCCTTTGCTACTCTGAAGTATGCTCTGGCCCCCATGCACCCCCACCAGAGCCCAAAAGGAAGGGAGGTGGCGCTTGACAAACCCTCACTGAATGGCACTGAATTGGGCAAAATTACATCCAAACCAGATGAAAATGGACAAAACTCGAAAGCCACCTAATATACTGTGGAGCCAGCCTGAGGCACAGCAGTGCAGTGAAGAGAGATACTGTTGAGATTTTTCTTTCCATCCCCAGACATGGACTGAAGGACCCAAGAGGGACAATGGATGATCAGGTCAATTCCTGCATTTTACAGACGAGAATACTGCAGCACAAAGGGGACTGACCACCTCAAATCACCCAAGGACTGGAAGCTGAGCTAGACTCAGACCCTAGGCTGCAGGTGGCCAACCGTGCTCCCCTCCCTAAGAACACTGCTGCATCCGAACGCTGTGCCAAGCTGGCCGGCAGGGGATGAGATCCCACCCCGCTGCCTCCAGCCCCACCCTCTCTGACCCCAGAAAAGTGAGGCCTGAGCCAACACATCTTACTGTCTCTGGATTCTCCTGCATGTCACTTTGCCTTCTGCAGCTTGGTTGGGGGCACCTCCCAATCCCCCATCAAGAACCCATTCCACATGCACGGCAGTGTGGACAGCCCAAAGACGGCATGGTAGAGTGGGGCAAGTACCCCTAGGCTCCAAGAGCCCCCGGAGTATACATACTATCACTCTTGTCATGCCCTTGCCTCTCTGTTCCTTAGCTTCCTCATCTAGAAAATGGGAGTAGTGAACCCCCATGCCCAGCCCTAAGGCATAGACGTCTCCCTCCAAGAGTTCACAACTGACATCAGGAGAGGGATTAAGATATAAGATATAAAATTCAAGTAAGTATTATGAATTACTCTCCACCTCGCTCCCCTCCTCCCTCACAAATCCCAGAAACACCCACCTCTCCAGAAGGAAGAAACCCAGAAAGCCAAACAATCAGAAATCCGTCTGAACCTGGGCCTCGGCTAACAGAGAACTCTGAATAGGACAGGCGCTTAGGGAGGTGTGGACTTCAGAATATGCCATCTAAACATGGCATGTATTGTACCTGTACATTTCCGGGTAATCACAGTCCAGAAGGGAGGGGAAAGTTAGAACAGACTCCTCTGAGAAAGGCAGGGTGAGGAATGTGGATGCCTCGTGCCTCCTCAAGGCCAAGAGACTACTCACTGTCTCCACACAAAAAACGGTTGCCATCAAGTTGACTCCTACTCATGGCGACCCCGTGAGTCAGAGCAGACCTGTGCTCCACAGGATTTTCAATGATTAATTTTTTAGAAGTAGAACGCCGGCCCATTTTTTCCGAGGTGCCTCTGGGTAGACTTAAACAGCTAACCTTTCTACTGTTTGTACCACCCAGGGACTCCATACACAGTCCCTCTAAAAGGAAGGCGTGAGTTGGGCAGGGCCACTCCCTCCCTCTCCTGCCCTTACTTGGAGAGCCCATCACACCTAGAAGCACTCAGACCAGACTGTGGTGTGACCTGTCCCTTCTCTGCAGCGTGCCAGGCACGTGACAGCATCTAATGAATGTTTGCTGAGTGAATGAATGAAAGAAACAAGGCACTCTCTGTCCCGCTCCTCTCCACACCAGGCATGGGCTGGGCGCACAGCAGATGCGTAGCTCACGTGCTGAACTGAACCAAATTTCAGGGCAAGGTCCAACCATAGACATTGCAATGGGGCCTCCTCCCACTTTAAACAACCCCCCAAAATTTAAGGAGGATTCTTGGCAAACTAAAGTAGTTCTCCAAAAATTCTCCTAAAAAGCCATTCCCTCTCTGGATTCTAAAACACAGGATTCAGTTTCCCCAAGGCAGCGTTTAAAGAAGACAGCTATTGTATGCAGGAAAGCGGCCCTGTGCACACACTCTTATACCCACCTTCTCCCTCTTTGTGAGAGGGGGTGCAGGCGCATGTTAGGGCTCCTAGAACCCAGCTCCCTCTCTCCTGCCCACCCTGCCTGGCCAGACCCCCATTAACGCCCTGCTTGTGCCATCAACACTGTTGTTTTGGAATGTGCCAGTAATTCTAGTGGCAGGAACAGCAAGCTTTAAGCTCAGCAGAGAAACCAGCTGGAGAGGCAGCCTCATGAAATAATGAAATGCCAAACCAACCCCTACATCTTCTCCAGTCTCTCAGGTCACCTACCAGATTAGAAGGCCTGTTGCTACGGCAACCATATCTTGCAAGTGCCGGCTGAACTTCCCCATAATTTTTAACCCTTTAAGTAGCTCAGGGGAGGGTGGTATGCAGGCGAACCCAAATCCCTGAGAGCTGGCCTGCTCTGGCTGTGCTTTTTACAAATTAAAGAAAGAAAAAAGAAAAACAGAAGCGAGGGGGGAGGGGTAGAGTCCACAGTCAGGCAAACAAACAATAAAAATGAAGCACTACACACACTCACCTTCCCTTCCTACCACCACTCTGCAAAACTACCGCGCTGGGCGGGAGTGTGGCAAACTTTTCCTGCACCTAGCAACTTGTCCACAGCATGGGAGCTGAAAATGGGATGGGAATAAACAAAGGCAAAATGGAACTTGGACTGCCCCTCCTGGCCAGGCTCTGTGCCCTCACGCTGCTGCAGAATATTGCCGGGCCCTTCTGTAGTAAGCAGAAGGCGGCCGGGAGCTAGGCGGAGGGGGACAGATGGCCAGGCGAGCACTGGCACTTTCCAGTTGTCTGATAGGTGCCTGCTGCCAAACAAGCCCCCCATCTCCTCGCAGCCCCACCCACCCCAAACACAGATCTTGGAAACTGTGGTGCTGGCTCCAAACGGACTGTGGGGACATATCCTGCCAAGTGCTGGTGCTCAGGGGAGCCGGCTTCTCCCTCCCCACATTCCACCCACATCTGCAAGTTATCGGAGATGCACAAGCAGGCATCCACCCCTCCACTGCCCAGTCCTCTCCCTCACTCCATTCCAGAGGAAAAATCTTCCACGACCCACCCCGACCCTCTTTGCGTTCAGTGACCAGAGTTCATGGGGGTCTTTCAAGAATAAATCTTTAAAATGACTTTCCTCAGCCTCTTGGATGTGACAGGATAGACAATAAAATCAGACACAGGCAGTGAAATGCCAACCGTGGTTTCACCATTAGGGGTGAGGCCACCTTACCTCACAACACATCTTTGGGGGTGGAGGCTCAGCGGCAGGAGCAGAGCCTCCTGACTGACGGACAGGAGACCTGTGCAGCTGGTTGCACCAGAGGACCAAGAGAAGGGTCAAGGGAAGGAAGGAAGCCAGGAGAGAAGACTGAGCCCCCCCAATGAGAGAAAAGAGCTAGTCAGAGTAGCAGCTTGATAGGAGAGAAAGGGAAAAGGTAGTGTAGATGAGAGGAAGGCAGCACGGGCAACCCCGGACTCTAACTGAAGGATCTGCTATGGCTGTGGCCGTGACCCCCTCCTCCCCAAGGGCCCAGAACAGTGCCCCCTACAGCACAGTGCCCCCCACAGCACAGTGCCCCCACAGCATACTGCTGCAAACAGGAGCCTCAATCCTGACAGAAAGCTGGGGATTCAACTGCAAAGTCGGGTAGGGTGTGTGTGGATGGGGGGAAAAGTTAAGAGGGTGGAGGGAGTGCTTCAGTAGGTTTTAGAGGTACCCGCCAGAGTGGTGACACTATTAGAGAGAAAAAAGGAAAAAATTCAACCGTACACACCCCTGCCATCCCACCCTCCCACTCCCCAGCCAGTACAGTTACCTCCACCTCCACCTTTCATCCACACAGTCAGGGACTCCTGGGAGTAAACCCAGTCCAGCGAATTAAAGTCCTAATGGTAACTTTGCCAAGTAATTAATGAGATGTACCACAAATGGCCAGCGCCCAGACAGGAGTGATGATTTTTATTAGCATGTCCACCCATCACCCAGCCCTTGTACACGCAGAGCAGTCAGCTGGGTTAAAAAGGAGCTGAAGAGAGGCCATGTGGGTGGAGGTGAGGGTGAGGGCAGGTCTTGTCCCTCAGGGTGAGGCGTTTTATCATCGGACTGCATTCCTAACAGGCATCTGGGCACCAGCCAGTATGTCAGGCATGGAACACGGATAGAGGCAGCATGGGAGGGATTCCTCAAGTGAGGACCCTTTTCTAAAGCCAAGGTGGGAGAGCAGCTGCTCACAGAGAACTTATACCAGCCAGGCACAGAGCCCTATATGAGGGTCTCCTTCCCTAGGCTCCTTGAGGGCAGGGCTGTGGTCACATCTTTAAGTCCCTTGGCAGTGGACAGGGCAAGAGCTCCAAGAACATTTGCAAGATAAAAAGAACTGGCTTCCCCCACCCCACCCCATTTTAACCCACCAAATGGGCAAGCCACCACCAACCCTACCCATTGTTTGGTCTCATTTATCCAAATCCTTACTGGGCACTTACTATGTGCTAGGCACTGTGCATACAAAAATGAAGACTAAGATGCCTGTCTGCCCTCAATGAGTACCTCTTATCTGGCAACTAAATGCTGTACTCTGTGACAGCTGTCCATTCCCACCTGGTGTGCAGTCCAAAACCAAACCAAACCCATTGTCGTCAAGCCAATTCCAACTCACAGCGACCCTATAAGACAGAGTAGAACGGCCCCTTAGGGTTTCCAAGGAGCAGCTAGTGGATTCCAACGGCTGACCTTCTGGTTAGCAGCCGAGCTCTTAAGCACTGTGCCACCAGGGCTCCTTATGTGCAGTAAGCCTTGAGTAACTGGCGGATATGCTGGACTCTCGGATTCTCATTAGGTTTGCCCGAGGCTTGGCTTGCCCACCCAGCTAAGATGGAGGAGGAGAAAGAAGACAGGGGCAAAGTTTTGGGGCTTCTGTGCAAATCCCAGTGCCTAGTGACCGGCGCTGACCAACCAGAATCTTTATAAGCAATTCCACAAATGCTAAAGACTATGTTTCAGGGCTGTCTGCAGCAAGTGCCTCTCTCCAGGGCAGAGAGAGCTCTGGGACAGAACAAGAAGCCTGGCCTCCAGCCACCAAGGCTAACCCACTGGGTAGCAGAAGGGGAGACAGGCTGATCTTCACCTTCTGAGCCTCTCAGTTTCCCCTGCTGGTAAAATGAGGGAGCTGTCCAGTCTGATCTCTAAAGACATCTCAATGAACAACATGAGAAGACTGGTACTATCCTGGCTGGATGGGGCCATGGGAACAAAGGATGCACGGAGAGGATCCCAGGTAGTGAGAAGCATGTATCCCGCTGCTGAGCCCCCACCACGCTTGCATCCAAACAGGGAAATTCTACCCACAGCTCTGAATAATAACAGAAGAAACATTTAGGTAAGGTTGGGGATTAAGCTAAACCTCACTTAAGAGGCAGGGACGTTGGCATTTGGGAGCAGGAAACAGGCCTGGGAACGTACTTAATACCTACCACAGAGCAAAGCGGATCACTGCCAGCTCCTGACTCAAGAGTGTCTTCTGCCCCTGCCACACTTCTCCCTCTCGCCAACTCCAGAGATATTTCAAGGGTGTGGGGCCAAAGAGTGGGGTTTGGAGGTTCAGTTTTGGAAGCCACATTTTCAGAAGGGCAGTGGCAAACCAGAAGCCAGGCCAGATCTCTTCCGAAGCAGAACAGGGGCTATTTTAAATGGAAAACCATCAGTGGATATGGGGGAGTTTTATTAGTGGAGGTGGGGGAGTTTTATGGGAAGAACAGGGACGTGAATGAATTGCTGTAATTAACCCCCTAAAAAGCTGTCACAGGGAAAAGAAAGTTTTTCTGGTTGGTGGTAGTATAGCAAGGACACAGATTTCTAACCATTTAAACAACCTAAAAACAAAAATGGGCTACCCTGTCAGGTAGTGAGCTCCCCATCACTGGAGGTGAAACAGAGGCTGTAGAGGGAACTTGGGCTAGGGAGACTTTCATAGTCAGAAGGGACTTTAGAGATTATCAACTGATAAATGCTGATGGGAGAAAAACAAAAGGGAAGCATTTAAGCCCTTCATGTTTTGTAATAGCTTTTTCCTTTTAAAAAAAGAAAAAGAAAAAAAAGAAAGAGTCTAGGACTCAAAGGGGCATGAAAATGTTCTGCCTGCTCCTCACTGACCTGTGGGGAGGTTTTTTTACGAACATACGGTTTTCCCCAGCCTCCTAGGTCAAACCCCTCCCAACCTCCTTCCAGTCTGCAGACAGAGGTCATAGCATTTTTGTGGCAAATCTGAGATAGTAACTGAAATGCTGGAAAAACAAGAAAAGCTCCATTACATAAAAACTCAAATGTTTAGGGCATGTCTGTGGAGCAAGGAATAAGAAAATAAGTTTCTGGGAGCAGATCCTGTATAACAAACGTAGCAGGTCAGTGTTAATCATTTTAGGAGGATGAGCTGCCTGCCATCTTGATATCCCACATCTGCATCACCCAGCCTGGCATACTGACGGATGGGGACCACAGTGACTGGATGACACTCACCACCTACCTTGCAGAAATGTTTAGATCACAAATCTATGATACCCATGGAGGCAAACCGCGACCTCCCAGCACATCTGAGTGTACTATGATTGCAAACTCCTTCAGAGTTTTGTTCACTTGCCAAATCCTCAGGACCTAGAACACTGCCCGGCACATACAGTGCACTCAAAATATATTTATGAAAAGAATGAATATTAATAACGAATAAGCAAACCAAGTATCTTTTCTCTTACTTTTGGAATCAATTATATAACTTCTCCCCAGCTGACTCACCTATCTCCTTACGTTTGGCTCAAAATATTATACTAAAATTATTTCGCATTCCCTGAGTCAACAGTGGGATAAAAGAGCTGCCTAGAAGCTTAGTGAGAAAAGTTATCACCTGGGAATATGGAAGCCGCAATTTGAGTTTGTCACTGCTTTTGCCCCAACACCTGATCTAATACTGCCACATAGTATGCACTCAACAAATATTTAAAATGCATCAACAAATTCACCATATGACCTTGGGAAGTCGCTTTTCCCTCTGGACCATCTTTTCTCAAGTATAAAGTGAGAGTGCTAGAGGAGTCCAGGAGTCCCCAGCCAGTTCTAACGTATCTGAAAGTCTGTGGTCCAGGTAAGCCACCGAGGAATGGCTTTGATCAGAGAAAGCCTGCATAGGCCCCCAGGGTTTCCATCAGGGAGTAAGCTAGAAGGCAGTGTGGCCTAGTAGGGGAAGCGCAAGCTTTGGAAATCCCAGGCTTTGGAAATCCCAGCTCTGCTTGGGCCACGTGACTCTGGGAAATCACTGAGCCCACCTGTGCCTCAACTTCTTTGTCCGTAAAATGGGAGACCAAGTCTAGGCACCTGCCCAGGTTGTGGACTATATTATATAATAATGTATGTAAAAGCAACTTGCAAGGGGGCTGAGGCACAGAGTGAGGTTCCACACTCACTGCCAGAGGAGCCACGTCACTTCCAGCTCTAAACCTCACCATTCATTACTTCTACCCTCAAAGGGAGATGCCAATTTGGGAAGAAGGGTAATCAAGATCAGCTCACAAAATAACATCATACAAAAACTCGCGACCTTCAACTTAGCCTGTTGTAACTACAAAGATGTAAATTTTGATATAACACAGTTAATCTCAAGCTTTTGGCTCCCTCAGGAAATTTAAGGGTGAGAGGCTTAAAACAGAAAGGAAAATATTTGGAAAACTGAACACCCCTGAAGAAGACAAGGCTGTTCTGAGGCTGCGATTCAAGCCCACACTCAGGGCCTGTGTGGGAAAAGCAGAGAAATGCTGCCCCCAGTAGAGCAAGGGCCTCCCAAGGAGGCGCTGAATTTAGGAAGAGCGTCTTGGCTAGCTGTGGTCCTGAGCGCAGTACGGAGGGAGCCTGATCTCACAGGGAGTGGGGCGCCCCTCCCTCCACCAGCGAGCCAGGCAGCCGTGCAGCGGGCTAAACAAGCAAGGCAGTAATCAGTGGTGTGTAGCAACACAGAGCATCTATGAGCAGCAGAAGTGACAGCCAAAATTAAGACAAGTAACCTTTGTGGATACTCCAGATACATTCAGGTCCCCCACACCACAACGGTACCACCCAGCAACGTCCATTACCATTAAAAAGTAAAAGCCCTCATTTTTAACTCTCCGACCTGTAGGTATTGTCAGCACCCCCCACCCCAGATGGGTTCTGTTCTCCCTTCCTCATTGAAGGAGGGTGCAACCAGCAGTTCTCCCAGAAGGAGACGGGGGAAGAGGGGAGCATAATTAAAGGAGCTCGGGAAAGAGAGAGGTTTAAGGTTTGGCGATGGTTTCTTGGTTGGCTTAAGGCAAAATTCGGAATTTACATCTTTTCATTCCCAGTCTGGGATCTTATTCAATTATCTTCATCCACCTCTTCACCTCCATGGGAAAGACAAGCAGAGGAGACTACAAATAAACACACCCACACAGATAGTTTAGCAAGAAATCCTCCCTTTTGTCACCACTCACCCTTTTCCTCACTCTTGACCAGGAGCTCCCCCAGAAGGCGCTCGACTCTTGCTGCCACCACTGTACTCCCTGGACTGTTCCCAGCACCAAGTACGTGTTCAATTAAGAATGAATTTGCTCTTGCCCAACACACAGAGCTAGTCTGCATCCTTCAAGGCAAGCTTCCCAGGTCATCCTCTACAATTCTTTTCCCCAAAAGAGGGCCTGGCAAAGAGTAGGAGCCATCAGGGGTTGGTGTGTGGAAAGGGTGACTTAGCTAACAAATGGGGGAGGGGTGTCTGGGCTTAGTCCAAAGGGCCATGAACAGTGGATGTCCACTTGGTGTGTGAGGGCCCCACAGGCAGAAGCCTCCATCTCATCTTGGCCCCTGGAGGTGGCCCCTACAAAGGAGCAGGCTCCTGCGATCCGGGGAAGGAGGTTATTCTACCAGGAAGGAACACCCAAGAGTATACCCGCCATCCCACAATCTCCCGGCCTTGAAAGCTTCAGAAAATTGCAGGCCCCAAATCTAACTTTTTTCATAGACCAGGTAGTTGGTTTTATTTATTTAGTCCTAGTTTATCTTCTTAAGCTGTCCAAACATTTGTCAGAGCATCTCAGCCACATGCTATGCCGCCCTGGGCATTAGTTCTGCTTTCTAGGGGTGGGTTTTTCCCCCCTCATTCTCTTCCCAGATAATAGCAATGCCTCACATTTTTAAGAGCTCTATGCTTCCCAGGAGTCCGTGGGTAGTGCAAATGGTTAACACCTTGGCTGCTAACTGGAAGGTCAGAGATTTGAGTCTACCCAGAGGTGCCTCTGAAAAAAGCCCTGGCGATCCACTGCTGAAAAATCAGCCACTGAAAATCCTATGGAGCACAATTCTACTCTGACACATGGAGGGCAGCCACAAGTCAATTGTACACCAACTGGTTTAGTTTTGGTTTTATGCTTCCCAGGAGTAGCAATCTGATTGGATGGGGGCTGGGGAGGGAATGAACAGTCTCAAAGTGGGTCTGCATAGTATACTCTACTTTACTTAGATTGCATAGTTACATGGGGAGTCTTGGAAAGAGGGGCCCTAACTCCCAGACTCCCCCCAGCCTCCACACCACTATCTGGAGGGCATTCCTGCAAGGAAGGCACCAAGGCTTAGGAAACCCTGTCTAAAACACTGCACCCCTGAACGGCTCGGACACTGTTTGCTGAGTCACATCCCAGTTTCTAAGGGGAAAGTGATAAAAGACACTTTTGCCTGTTGCAGCCTCATGAGATTTTCAACCCAAAACTGCATGCCTGTCAACTGCACAGGAGCCCTGGTGGCACAGTGGTTAAGAGCTCGACTGCTAACCAAAAGGTCAGCAGTTCGAATCCACCAGCTGCTCCCTGGAAACCCTATGGGGCAGTTCTACTCTGTCCTATAGGATCGCTGTGAGTTGGAATCGACTCAACAGCAACGGGTTCTTCACTGCACAGTGCCTTGTTCTGCCCATGAAGGAAAAGGGGATAAGCATTCCCTCCTCCCCAGCTGAAAGGGGTAGGATCAAGGGAGGACACACACGGTCTTTGGCAATGGTGTGAATAAAGAGCATTTATTTACCCGGAGGAAGTATAAAAGCATTTAGCACAATTCAAAGAAATGAGAGATAATTCTGCTACCACATCAGGCATCTGATGCCACAGTGGACAGTTACAAAGAGAAGTGACCAAATTTGCCCTTTATTTAAAATTCATTTCCCCCCTCTAACCACAGGTTTCTCTTGCTCTCAAACAAACAGCCTCTTAAAAACCAAGAAGTTATATGTGAGGGAGAAGAGCAATACTGTTGTCCCTGAAACCACTCTCTGTGCCACCAATTTTTTTTTTTTTAATGTAAGAATAAAAGCCAAGAACCCTTAAATTTGACAAAAGCAAGCAGGGTTTGATTTTTTCCACCACTGTAAAGAAACCTTACAGTTAAACGTATGTTGTTTTGTGGTAAAGAGTTGTTTCTTCAATCACACTTAAAATAAGATGGGATTTACCAAATATTACTTTTTAGGAACGAAGCAATTTGCATAGAGCTAGGCACACCTGTTCTCTAGAGAGGCCTGGAGAGGTCACACGGGACATATCAGGTTCCTCTCTGACAAAGAGCCTCAGGAGAGCTCAGGTGATGGTCCCTAAAACAAGAACTTCTTCCCTGCAGACTAGCCTGGTGCATGAGAACACTAGGACAGCCAAAGAGAACGCTCTAGAACTGAGGTTACAAATTATAACCCACAGTCCAAATCTAGCCCACCACCTGTTTTTGTACATAAAGTTTTACTAGAACACAGCCATATCCATTTGTTCCTATACAGGCTACGGCTGCCTTTGCCACACAATGGCAGATCGAGTAGTTGCAACAGAGACCTTACTGTCCACAAAGCCTGAAGTATTTCCTATCTGGTCCTCTGCAGAAAACATTTATTGAACCCTACTCTAGAGTCCAATGCATGCCATTATAAAGGGTGTAGTAATAGAAGAGTTTCAAAAAATTGTTGTTGTTAGTTGCCGTGGAGTTGATTCCGATGCATGGCAAGCCCATGGTGCAGAGTAGAACAGCTCCATAGAGTTTTCAAGGCTGTGACCTTTCGGAAGCAGATAGCCAAGCCTGTCTTCCAAGGCGCTTCTGGGTGGGTTTGAACTACCAGTCTTTCAGCTGGGAGTCGAGCACTTAACCGTCTGTGAGGACAGCTAATTCAACACCTCCACTTTATAGACGGAGAAATTGGGGCCCAGAGAAGGGGAAGTGGCCCCAGACTGCTAGAAAGACTGAGGTCCCACCTGCCTTCCAACCCAGCACTCTATTTAACATAAAGTAATGGGTGAGGCGTTTCACAACAAAACACCAACAGTAGGGAAAAATACAAATAGAAAATTTAATCCTACAAACAAACATTAATGGTTGGCCCATGTTTAACATCAAATATGTGAAAAATGGGGAGGAGAAGTAAAAGACATGTGATGGTCTAAGGAAATTTATATCCAAAAGAACAAGATTATTTTAAGTCCTTTAAAAATACCCTTCCACGAACTCCAAAGCGCACGTGCTAATTACATTCACTGGTCAGGCAGACAGACACTCCTCCTCTCAGCGGGATGGTGAACTCAGCAGTACCAAACCAAAACATTTCTCTACCAGTCAGTTGTCTGCAATTTCAGCTTTTCCTGCTTCTCACATAAGTCTGCCCTTAAGGAGGCCAAATTAGTGAGCTTTGTGCTAAATTGTTAACACTCCAATAATTAAGACCTCTCCCGAAAGGACTTCCCCAAAACAGCTGGGGAAAATCAGGCTGAAGAGGAAAATGCAGACAGAAGGACCAGGGCCTTCACGGAAGGGGCAGGAGGGAGGCAAGAGTGGTCCGGGAGGAAGGGTTAGAACCCATTTCCTCAGTTTCCAGCAATAAGACAGAGGCACCTGAAGAGCCTACCTTACACATGCACCACGGAAAACACTAAAAATGGACACAGTGTGTGGAGATGAAGCAACATTAAAAAGTTAAAATTAATTAGCTGGCATGTTGACAGAAGTGCCATTGTGCTGCGAGGTGAAGCAATCCAAGTGCAAGGGCACCGTACACAATGTCGAAAGGCCCTGGCAGCCACAGGTGCAAGAGGTGAGGACATGGCTCTGTCGTGTCACCAGCGCGGTTCCCTGAAGGGAAGGTATGCTCGTTTTTTTATATATCCATCAGATGGCTAGAGGCGAGACAAGTCTGGGCTTAGGTTTTCTCAATTTCAAAAAAAACCAATAACCATGACAACACTACTACTATTTGAGAATCTAAAGTAAAAGGCACGACTGGGTCACTGAGGAGCACAAAGCTTGCATATAAGCTAGTGGGTGGTCTGTGAGAGGAAGGCAGGAAGGTGTACAGTTGGCGCTCCAACGCTGGATGCGTTGGATGTGTAGGAGGGTAGGTGCTTTCCCACTACGTGACAGAACTGGGGTGGAAGGAGGCCCAACTATCACAGGTATTTAGTGATTCTAGGTGCTCCCTCATCGACCTAGCCAACTATGTCATGAACTGTCGCACCCACTCACCTGAACACCCCACTGTTTCCCAGATCTGCTAGCAACTGCCTCGCCTCCTCCCAGCCTTGCTCACACTGGTTTCTACACTCCTCCTGCCGAGTCCCCCTTGAAGTCCAGTGGGCTGCACTGCACAGCCCAGCCACGAAGACCACTGGCTCAGACACTAGCTGAGTGACCTTGGGCAAGTTACTTCAGCTCTCTCTGCCTCAGTTTTCTCATCTGGAAAACTAAAATTATAGTTCCGACCTCATTTAACAGCAAGAGTTGTTGGTGCTGGTAAAATAAGTTAGTATATGTAAAGCTCTTGGCCTGGAATAGTCAGGGCTAAATAAGTATTATCAGGGTTTTGACCTCCCCCTATTCCTGAAGCGTACTTTCTTCAGAAAGCCTTCCTTAATTCCCTATGAGGGTTAACTGCTCCTGCCTGGGGCCCGCGGCCTGGAGCTCCAACTGCTGTTAACCCCTCTCTGATGACACTTCTAGCTTATTTTGTATTCATGGCTATTCATATAGTTGCTGCCCACTAGACTCTGAAGGCAGACTACTAACTATATCCATTAAGGCACAGTCGTGACCTCTTAATTTGTGCCATATACCGGACCATTACATGTTGTTGTTATTAGGTGCCATCAAGTTAATTCCGACTCACAGCAACCCCATATGACAGAGCCTGGTGACATTCAGCTGCTAACCGAAAGGCTGGTGGTTTGAAGCCACTAACCACTCTATGGGACAAAGATGCAGCAGCCTGCTTCCATGAAGATTATAGCCTTGGAAACCATATGGGGCAATTCTACTCGGTCCTATAAGGTCACTAAGAATCGGAATTGACTCGATGGCCACAGGTTTGGTTTTCTTTTTTTATGACAGCAGAACTGCCCCAGAGAGTTTTCTTCCCTTTACAGAAGCAGATCACCAGATCTTTCTCCTGCAGAGTTGCTAGGTGGGTTTGAATCACCTACCTTTCAATTAGCTGCCAGGAACTCAAACACTGGGCCACCAGGCCTCCACAGCCATGACAGAATAATCTCTTAACCCTCTCAACAATGCTGTAATATTCTATTACCCCAAGTAGGAGTCCCTGGGTGGTACAACCAGTTAAACACTTGACCACAAACCAAAAAGGCTGACAGTTTGAACCCACCCAAAGGTGTCTCAGAAGAAAGATCTGGTAATCTGCTTCCAAAAGGTCACAGCCTGGAAAACTCTACGGAGCAGCTCTACTCTGCACACATAGGGTCGCTATGAGTCAGAATTTACTCGACGGCCACTAGTTTGGTTTTTTGTTTTATTATTCCCAGTATACAGATAAGAAAACTGAGGTTTACTCTCTCTAGGACAGGCAGTTTACCCAAAGTTACACAGCTAGTATGCTGCTATTTAATTCAGGTTTGCTGAAATAAAGAAATACAGTGGGTAGATGATGGAGTCTCTAAGCTGAATTGAAATGGTTCAAGGCTGAATCTGAACTGATACTAATGCATGAAAATGCACAGAAGAGGGTCTAGAAGGACACCTTCAACTGGTTATTCCTTATTACCAGAAGGAGGGTGGGGGGAGAACTCACTTTTTATTTAGCAATTTTTAACACAAGAAGTACTTAGGTATTGCTTATATAATTAAATGTAAATAGCTTCGTAAAAAGAATCACGTTAAATTTACCTCCTAAAAGAGGACCTTGAAACGCTCAGATTCAATTCTAATAAATCTTTCAATCCAAAATAAAAAAGAAAATCTGTTGCTGTCGAGCTGATTCTGACTCATAGCGACCCTACACGAGAGAGAATTGCCCCATAGGGCTTCCAAGGAGCAGCTGGTGGATTCGAACTGCTGACCGTTTGGTTAGCAGCCAAGCTCTTAACCACTGTGCCACCAGGGCTCCAATAAATCGTTAGAGGTGTTCAATTTTCCTGGGCAAAAAGCTTGATAAGAACCAGCTCTGGATTCCGGCAAACCTGGCTTCCAGTCCCAACACTGCTCCTACCCTTTACTGCTCCATGACATCATTCGAGTTGCTAAACCTCTCCAAAAACCAAAACGCTCATTGCCATTGAGTTGAATTCCAACTCATAATAACTCTGTAAGACAGAGTAGAACTGCCCCATGGGGTTTTCAAGGCTATAAATCTTTATGGAAGCAGACTGCCACATCTTTCTTCCGCAGAGTGGGCTGGTGGGTTCGAACCACCAACCTTTCATTTAGCAGCCAAGCGCTTAACCACTGCACTGCCAGGGCTCCTCTAAACCTCTCAGAGCCTTGGATTCTTTGTGTTGGGCAGGGAAGGGTGGTAGTATTTACCCTCCAGGTTATCGTGGGGATAGCCTTAAAAAGCAAGCAAAGTTGCCACTCAAGGCTCTGCACACAGGAGCCCAGAAGTATGGCTGCCTCATCCTTTGTCGCCAGAACCTCAGCTGCTTTTTAAGGGCTAAACCTAGCCTATATCCATGAGTAGGTCCTTCTCCAAAATTATCTACTTGAGCAAAAGAAAAAAAAAAATAAAGAATGGTATGAACCACTCCTGCCCATAAACCCCCACTCCTGAAACTCCCCTTAGGAGAACCCCAGCCGACATTTAGGAGTCAGGCAAGATCCAGGCAATAAAAGCGGCAACAGAAACCTTCTTGCAAACAAGGTCCCTGATGCCCCATTGTCTCTGTAGTCCAATCTATGCCTCTCACACAAGGTTTCAGGGATGTAAAAAGCACTCAGATTAATGGGGTCTCCACTACTGAGCTCTTACATAGAGACAAAAAACATCTAAATCTAAATCTCCATCAATTAATATGTACTGAGTCCCCAAAGAGCCACTGCTGTAGCTAAGCACTGGAAGGGTGAGAGGAGAAGTAACAAGGGGCCGGGTCCCACCACTCCGCTGTCAGACTGGCTAGGTATGGCTCATCTCTGACTTCCCAGAGGCTGGTTACCTGTGTCAAGGCTGCCTCTACAGCTGGCCCCTTCCAACACTGCTCATTAATACCTTCGCCAGAAGCAATGCCAGGAAGCAAAACCCAAAACATTCTGTTAAGCAGTGTGCTGACAAACTTTTGTTTTTAAAGCATACTGTGTAAACCATATGACCCAACAATTGCACATACATCTAGGAATACCGATCAAGTCTATGAGCAAAAACATTTAGCCATGAGGATGTTCATCACAGTGTTGTTTACAATGTGAGAAAACTGGAAACAATCTTAATATTCAATAGTGAGGGACTGGTAAATTACATAACATCCAATACACACAGTACTTGGTGATCAGTGAAAAAGAAGGGAAACGTTTAATGACATGAAAGAGTGAAGGCTGTGGAAGCCCTTAGTTCAAAACCTGAACAGGCACTTAATGAAGAAACAGACACTAAAGGATGGAAATGCTATGCTGCAGACTGGGAGAAGGCACTGTTCTTGGGCCGCCAACTGGACCCATAGTTCTCCACATTTTGGGGAAAAAAAGGTGGGGGGGGGCACCAACTCACAACCCAGACATCTCTCTGCCTATAGCGTTTCTGATTAGGATTCCTCAACCAGGTGAGGTCCTGAGGTCAAATAAATTTGAGAACTGCTGCATTTTTATACTATTTATCCACTCCATAAGGAGCCCTGGTTGCAAAATGGTTAAAATACTGGGCTGCTAACTGAAAGGTCATTGGTTTGAATCCACCAGCCACTCCACAGGAGAAAAGATCTGGCAATCCGCTCCCATAAAGATTGCTGCTGTTGTGTGCCATCGGTAAGTTGATTCCAACTCATAGTGACCCTACAGGACAGAGCAGAACTACCTCATAGGGTTTCCTAGACTGTAATCTTTACAGGACCACATTGTGAAGTCTTTTCTCCCATGGAGCTGCTGGGTGGGTTCAAGCCAACCTTGCGGCTAGCAGCTGAGAGCTTAAACATTGAGTCACCAGAGCTCCTCCCATAAAGACTGCAGCCTAGGAAACCCTATGGGGCAGTTCTACTCTGTCCTACAGGGTCACTGTGAATCGCAATAAACTCAATGGCATACAACAACATGTCCACTACACACCTCCCTCTCCCTACCCCACTTCTGAGATCCGCAATGCATCATAATGCACAAAAGGCCCTCATTAAAGTAACTGCTTAACCCTGCATTTCCCACAAGAATCTGGCTGCAGAGACTTTACCGAAAAACATCTGAACATCTTACTGCACAGGTGGCAATGCAGACTGAGTAGAAAGTACCCTGGATGTGGCAGGGAGGCATGGGCACCCCCAGGCCTCTCACTCACTTGGGAACCTCAGACCAAGTTATCTCCTTATCGTGGACACAGCCTCTCCATCTGGGGGCTGGACTAGATCAGAGGTATCTCTAATTGTGGCCCCTCAAAGATGAAACCATTGAGGGCTGTAGAGGAGGTGTAAAGGTAGGAAGTTCAGCAGGCAGGATTTTTGGAACCCCACCTCCCTTGAACAAATAGATGACTCCATTTTCCTGTTGTATTATTTGGGGTTCCACGTAAGACTTCACTTACAGAAAAGGTTCTCCTGCTAAAAAGAAAAAGTTGGTAAAAAAAAGAACCTGCAGCATATGTTCCCTTCCAACCATCACAGTCGACTTTCCTTAAATCTGTATTTCATGTGGGAAAAAATCTTCTCAAACAAAGAGGCTGAGCCAGGCTTCCTGGAAAAGGTGAGGGTCTGTACTGAACTTATTCCAAAAGAGGCTCCACAGGATTAGGGTTGGGGATGAACCAGGGAGGCCTGCCTATGGGCAGGAAGGTGGGGGGCTGGGGTGACCATCGCTGGGGAGATGAGAAGGACTGTGCAGCCAGGTGGACACACAAAAAGGCATCTTGAAAACCAAGGTCAAGGATATCCGTGTGGAGGTTGGCCTCAAGAAATCGGCTGATTTTTGAAGAGTTATGCGATCAAAAACAGAGAGCCACTAGTAACGTGACCTTGGCAGACAGTTGTTTCTGTGACTCAATATGGGGGAAAGGCTGGAGGTGAAGAAAGGCTGTAGTCATCAGTTCTTGTGGTCTAGCCATACAAGGACAGATATGGAATTCAAGGTTCAACTTAAATGAGAACTTCAAACTCAACCTCCAGCTCAAACCTGGTATATGAAAATGCCCAGAACAGGAAAAGATATTCAGACTTGCCAGCCAGTTGGAGAACTTGACCAATCCTTTTGGCTGAGATGGGATTCCCAAGGACAGTACTCTCAACAGCGTCCCAGGCACACACACTCCTCCACTTCTTCACTCTGTCACGTCTCAGGATCCTACATTGTATAAGAGTCTTGTGTGGTCACCAGAAGGCCTGTCATCGTTACAGCAGGGTAGAAAACTCCTTGGCCTTTGGGGTATCACAAGAGAAATCAAAAGTGGGGAGTATAACTAAAAGGGCCTGGAAAATAAGAGTATCCGTGTTTCCTTCTCTGGGCTTCCTTCAACTAAGAGGGCTCCATCATGGTTCAGCAATTAGACTGTCCCATGTTCCATCCCCTTCTGAATTGTCATCTGGCACTCAAATCCGAGCAGCCCTTTCTCAATCAAACACCACACATCCTACTGAGATTCTCTGGGCCTTCCTGGAAGCTGGTAGGTGGCTATGTCCGACAGGTACAAGGCTTCCAGTTGGAATTCATTTAAGGTATACAACCAACTTTCATTTATCTGGAAACCTAAATAACCAGGCCAACTTCCAGCCTGATGTGTAACACTGATGACGATGAACTCGTTGTGCATGCTGATGTTATTGGATTGATAATGGCTGACTAAAATGCTATGTTGAAAGTAATTCCGAACCTGGGGTCAGAGGAAAAGAGTTAACTGTGATCAATTTGCAATGTCTGACCTGAGCAAGAGGGGAACGCCGCTTATGTGCCAAGCACCTGCCATCTGTCCTGTGTACCATGACTAGCCTTCAGAAAAGATTTTTACTCTTAGCTCCATCATAGACTGGACACGTGACCTTGGAAAGTCACTAAAGCCACCTGCCTTTTCATCAACAAAACGGGATAATAAGCCTTGTCCGTAGCTCTCACAGGACTGCCGGAGGGTACAAATGAGCTCATGTACAAGAAAACCATTCTATAAAGTGTCCAGTACAGGGGATTATTATATTTAAGGGATTACGGTTCCTCTCCACAAGAGTGGCCCTCAGGCACTACATGATCCTGAAGAGGCTTCTAAATCAACAAAGAATTAGCACAAGTGTAGTGGTGGCAAGTGTAGCAGCCCTCAGTGTGGCTCAGCTCAATTCTAAACCTCAGGAACAGGTTCTCTGTTCCCCCATCATTTAGGACAAAGGGGCTCTGGGATCCCTGTGTCTTCAGTGGTTCTTCCCAATGCTGCCTGGCACAGACCCATGGGCACACTTGGTCCAGTGACCTAAAGGCTCATCCCACAGGGCCCAGTGGTCAAACAGGGCTGACCACCTCCTCCTAGCGGTGGTGGGGTGGGAGAAGAGCAATGATATTGCCAGAAGACCACCCAAAGGGGGGTGTGCCAGAGGCCAACGTAAAGAGTCTCCAGGTAACCCCAAAACTACAGACACTTCCTCCAACGCACTGTTTGTGTAACCACACTGGGTCACCCTACAGGCAAACTGTCTGTATTCTCTGGATACAAACCGCGTGTTCTTGCAAGACTGAGATGTTCAGAGCCAAAATCAGGTTTAGGGTGAGTTAACACACAAGCACCAAAGATAAATGCACTACTGGAGAGACAGAGACGTTCTTATAGGTTCTAGTGCTCAAGTGGGAGAAAGAGCATGTGTGAACACCCACGAGGGGAGCGTGCTTCACTTTACACAACCAGCATGCTCTGGAAGGTGGTCTTTGAGGACTCTTCGGTACATGTGAAGCCTTGTTTTATGACACATGGGGAGAGCCTGCTGAAGCCTTCCTGCAATTAACATGAGAGTGCAGGAACTGGCATGCGACACACCCAGTTAGGCGTCTCAGTGTGTCTGCCAATTATGGTGACTTTGGACGCATTATCCACTCTCCAAACTGTTTCCTCTTCTATAAAGTGAGACTCAAATTATCCCACAGGACTGATGAGAGGGCTATCAATAACAATTACTAATATCAAGAGATAAGACTCAATAATGAAAATGACTACTGTTTACAGGGGTGTGCCACGTGCCTGTGCTGTGCCAGGCACTCTGCCCATGTTTTATCTAATCCTGCCCTTAAGTCTAACAAGTCTTTTAAATGAGGACAGTAAGGCTGAGGGAGGGAAGGTGCTTAAAATCGCATACCCTTCTACTCTACAACCTGCGCCAGGTAAAGGGGCTGAGTGTGAGAGCACTCCACACTGCACAAAGCACTCTCTGAGCATGTCCCATAGAGCAAGCACCTCACCTAGTTTCACGGAGGGGAGTTACTCTGAATTTACAGATAAGGAAACTGAGGCAACAGGGGTCTCTGGAGCCTGTCTGTCAGGTTTTGAACTCAGGTCACTGTGCTGTGTAAGCCTGGACAAGTTATTTAACATCTCTGTGGCTCACTGTTCCAACTGCAAGACAGTGTAATACCAGCCTACAGGGTTGGTGATGAGGATTAAATTACCGCATACATGCAAACACTTAGGGCCTGGCAAGGCACAGGCTAAGAGCCTGATAAACGTCAACTGCTATCAACAATGTTCATCGTCCACAACCCTCCAAGACAAGGGTCTGTACCTGCCTGGGATGCTGCTCTCCCCTTTCTCTATCTCAGTCCTTCTGTTGTGGATTGAACTGTGTCCCCCAAAACGATACATGCGTTGAAGTCCTAACCCCTAGTATCTGTGAATATGGCCCTGTTTGGAAACAAAGTCTTTAAAGATGTCATCAGTTAACATGAGGTCATACCTGAGTAGGATGGGTCCTAATTCAATCTGAGTGGTGTCCTTAAAAAGGAGACGAGACACAGAGACAGAGGAGGGACAGTCATGTGAAGATGTATCTACAAGCCAAGGAACTCCCATGGCTACCAGAAGCCGAGAGTGGAAAGAAAGGATCTTCCTCTAGAGACTTCCAAGGGAGCATGGCCCAGCAGACACGTTGATTTGGACTCCTAGCCTCCAGAACCATGAGACAATAAATTACTGTTCTTATAAGCCACCCAGTTTGTGGTTCTTTGTTACAGCAGCACTAGGATACTAATACACCTTCTTTAAGGCCCAGCTGCAACATCTCCTCCAGGAAGCCCTCCCAGCCCCTGAAGCAGCAAGTGACTCCCCTTCTTTAGGCTCCCTCAGAATTCTGCCTGGGTCCCTCTCTCCCAGCACTAACCATAACCTACCCACTCAACTGTCAATCATTCTGTCTGCCATAGTGGATCACAATCAAATTAATCCTGGCTCAGCTTTGTACCCCTGGACCCCAAGCCTCCGGTAGGGCCTATCACCTGGTTGGCACTCAATAAAAGGTAACCAAATGACTGGAAACCTACCCTCCACGGGTTCTCAATTCTTCTTCCATCAGTGATTCCTTACTGAGGGCTCAGGAGTGTTGGGCATTGTGCTGAGCATCGTACACCTGCACTGCTAATGCAAATCCATATTATGATCCCTGTTTTATGGATGAGGAAACTGAGGCTCAGAGGGGCCGAGTGACTAACCCAAGGCCACACAACTAGGGAACAGCAGGGCCAGGACAAGAGCAAAGTCTATGTGACTCCAGTAGACCTGACTGCCTAGTCATCCTCTACTCTTCCTTTACTCTGCTTTCCTTCTTTTTGATGTATGTTGGGGGTCATGGAGAGGGCATCTTTTTGCACAAAGTGAAGTGTCCTTTCATATACTCGGAAGAATGACTAGCAAACCAATGCCTGTGCACTGGATGGCTCTGATGCGCCCAGGCCCTCCTCCCAGTGTCACCAGCACTAACCCACTGACACATATTCAAATGCCACCTGACTGACGGACACAGCCTTGCTTCCACCTTCTTCCCTCTTCCCCTCCAGGCCCCCAGAAAAAAAACCAACAGGGGAAGTTGGTTGCTAATGGTAACGGCCTTGGGAGCAAGGTGACACCTACCACCCTGCTGCTGAGAGCTGAAGGGAAATTTTCAATGCCTCTGGGACTTCTTTCCACCAATCATGGTAGCTTCTGCCCTGCCTGGGCCTCAGTTTCCTCTTCTATAAGAAGAAAGCGCTGCTCTTCCTGATTCTAGCTACAGAGCTGACAAGTATTAAGGGACTCCCGCCAATCTGGGCCTCTGAGGGTGCCTGAATGGACTGAGATAGTTCAGCTGAGTGTTTTCATGAAAACAAGAATGGCTCTCAGCACACCAGCTCAGCAGAGCCCCCCTCCCCTACCACGTGCACCCAGAGGCCGCACACTGAGGGTATCTAAGCCGACTGTCCTCAGCTGAGCACTGGGAGGCACAGGCTCTGCCTGTTCCAGGCTGTGTGTGATTTCGGACCACCTGAGCTACACTTCTCATCATTTCCATCCTATCATCCCTACTGGACTACAGCCCTGCTCCGGCAGGAAGAAAGGGCTATTACCGATGCTTCTTCTAAGAAGTGGCACACAGGAAGCCCACAAGAAAAGTTGACTGAAGGGCTCCAACAGCCATTGGGACACTGGGCTGGAAGCTCATCTTTGGGAATGACAAAGCAGTTGAGGAGCTTTCTTGGAGAAGTCAGGATGTAAACAAAGCTTGAAAGGTAGGGTGGGCTGATGAGATGCAGGTGGGCAAAGGTGAGCAGAGGCCAGGTGGTGGGCAGGCATATGGTGTGGCTGGGGCCAGTGGACAGAGTAGCCGCTGACTGGGAGGCCCTGAGGCCGGGCTCCTGTGGCTACTCACAAGGGACTTCAGGCTCCGGGAAGATGGCCACTCTGAGCAACCATCCCGGGAAAGCCTGTCTCATCCCAGAAGACCTTTGACGTTAATCTCTTCAGAAAGCCACAAAAGAGCATAATCAACTACTTTAGGCACCACCAACTGCCCCAAGGGCCCTGCCCCCTCCCACCCACAAGTTCTTGACTGTCCAAGCTTTTCCAGGATTATTAATACCAAACATCTAATATTTTCCGGAAGCAAAATTTGTTCACAAGCCACCCTCCACCATCCTATGGTGGATGTTGACATTATCCCCATTTCACAGATGAAGAAAACTGCGGCTCAAGAGAAACAAAGCAGTCAGTGAAGCATATACCATGCCCGTTCCCCCACCTATCTCCACCCCACCTATCTCCCACCCCACCTGTCAAGGGAGTGAATGCAAATCAAATCAACACTCCCCACCCCACAGGAGACCCACCAAAAAAACAAAAAACAAAAACAAACCCGTTGCCCTGGAGTTGATTCTGGCTCATAGAGACCCACCAGGAACACTAAAGACCCTGCCCTAGGCCTCCCCCTCCCCAGGAACTAGGGGTATTGTAGGCAAAATCTAAAATGCCTACCTCACCCATCCCACTTGTAGTTATCAGGTAAAACTAACTGACCAGTAGAACGTGAACTTGCCTAAAAATACATTTTAGTCCTCATTTTGCGAAAAGTACCTAAGCTAAGCACAATGATCAAACTCTGGTAGGGAGGGCACCAGGGAGCAGAGCTGGGAGAGGGGTAAGGGCACTCCCTGAGAAGATATAATGGCAGCCTTACCTGCCCCCTCCCTCCATCTGGATAATAGAAACTGTAGAAGTCTCACCTCACAACAGATAAACAAAGCCAGAGACCACGTGATGAGGCAAATCAAACAGGGCAGCTGGGGAGGCTCCTGCTGGATGAAGGACTCAGCCTGCCTCATCCCTTCAGGCCAGCTCCTCCACAAGGCCCACCTGCCCAGCACCTGGTTCTCCATTTGATGACAGACGAATCCAGGGCCTGCTTCCAGTCCCCATGGCCCCAGACGTTGGGCAGTCCCCTCTGGTCAGAGCCCTGAGGCTCTACTTGCTCAGCCTTACAGCAATAATGATCACAGAGCATCATCTGTGGGGTGTCCTACTCATTTCACTGAGTCTCACAACACCCCAACCAAGGAAGCATTATCACCAATACCGATGGAGAAACTGAAGATCACACAGGGGAAGAGGTTGACACATACAGGTCCTGGGCTGCCCGGGGGTGGACTGTGAACCACTTAGCTGATATTATTTCTATTTAGGGGTCTGGCTGATGGTACTATGGGTCACCAGCCACCATCATCGTCAGCAGCGCTCCTAACCTGAGTGAATCTCCAAGTGTCATGTTGCAGGTCATGGGAGAAAGGCCTCAGAAAGCCACCTCTGAGAGGAAACATCAATCAATCTCCCTCCAGAAACCTTCAGTGTCCAAACAGAAAAGACAGTCAGAAGCAAACACTTCAGAGTTCACACAGAAACCGTTTTTTATAAAGCACCAGCTTTTGAAAACAGACACAGCCAGAGGCCTTCCTTTGGATTTTATCTTAACACTGCAAGAGGCTGGGGTGGCCCTACTGCCACTGGAGCCCAGGCAAGGAAAACCCTGTGCCCCAGAACAAGGGGAAGCCCAACCCCATGCCATTGGCTGGCCTCAGGTGGGCACAGAGGTGGCAGGGTGGCTGGCTATAGGGGGCCACAAGGTGGTGCTGACCAGCTCAGGAGCCTGGCATGGGAAAGGGGAAGGAAGGAAAGAGAAAGAAAGGGAAGGTAAGAGGGATAAAAAAGAGGGAAGGGAGAAGGAAGGGAAAGGAGGCCAGGCAGGGGGTGGGGAGAAAGAGTCTTTGTTCTGGCCTCCCTTCCCCCACAATCCCCTGGGGCAACAATCAGTTATGCAAATAGTGACACACACACACACACCCCCAGCTCCAGCCAGCCACCACTCCTGGGGCCCCACTCCCTCTCCCTCCACGTCTCTCTGGTCCCTGCCACACGTACTCTCACAAACATACACACACGCCACACCCACACACCCACACACACCCCCACACACACTCTCAGACAAGAATGCCCCCATCCTCTCCCTCAAGTTCTTCAGTCAACTTCTAGTCCAAATTCATTTTATCCTTATTTTATCACTGCCAACTAAGCCAGCCTGCTAACCCCTGACACGGTTCTTATTGTGTGGCCAGCAACGGTCAATCAAGGGATGGATTTCACAACTGGAAGGAGGGACACATCATTTCAAGCTTCACAAAGTAACTGAACACACTGCCCATTCGGATTTCATTTAGCTAATTTTTTCAATGAAATACAGTAATTTGAAGGAAAAAAAGGCTTCGAGGCAGCACCCTTGACTTGTGGTCAGTCTGGACAACCCGGTGATCTGCACCTCAAACTACAACCAACATGGAAAGTCTCAGCCAAGTAACAACTTCCGGCAGGGGGCTTTTATCCCCCCTACTCTTCTTTCTTCATGAGAAATACTTCTTAGTGTTTCAGTTTCAAATTACATCAACCATCTAAATTGGGAATCCCAGCTCCTCCACCACCCCTCCACCAACAGCACATCAACGGTGGATATTCAAAGCACCACTTATTTACAAACGGTGATGCAAATTGGCATCTTAAATCTGGACATCCAAGACACAGCACAGGCCAGTGCTCATCCCTGGAGTTTCCAACCAAACTGAGAACCAGGGATGTGAGTATGACGGGGTCACCCACCCTCCCCCGCAGATGCCAAACAAATAATGATCATGACAATAACGACAGTTATCTGCAGGCAAACACAGAAACTGGCGCCTCTGTAACAAGGCCAATTAAGCTTTTACCAGCTTCAGTGAAGACTTCACTCAAATAAAAGTTGCTAAAAGACAAAACCTAAACGAGTCCTATCCACAGACTGGTAAGTCCTCTCCTCTCACCTCCTGGGAACACAGTCCCCAAACCAAGAGTATTTAAAACATTCACCCACATTACTTTTAAAGAGGAGCAATCGATAAATGGTCCCGGGCCACAGGCCTCACCTCATCCCATTACTGGGTCCTGAGTTGGTTGAAAGTGCAACCCCATTCCCCTGGAATGGTTTCCCCACTCCAAAACCGACACCCATTGGGGTCCTGGCCTTCACCAACAAGGTCTGTCTCTGGCCTTGTCTGAGGACTCAAGGTCGCTCTGCAAACCAGAAGAGATGAGTGCTCCAACCAGCCGAATCTCCCACAATGCATTTGCTAAGTGCTTGCTGTATACCAGGCACTGTCTGGAGTTCTTCGTATACTTCTCACTGAATTCTGAGAAGTGAGCCTTGGGCACTGCTATCATCTGCTTTTTACATATGAGGAAACTGAGGCTCAGAGAAACATCAGGGTCACACAGGTAGCAAGTGGTGGGACACTAGAGCCCAGGAAGGGCGGTGCCTCACCCATTCTTCCAGCATCAGACCAGAGGTCTCAGATCTGCTGGAGTATTTCTAGCAATAGATGCCAATGAGGCAAATTTTCATAAATCCAGCTGTCCTAAGGTTATAATGGGTCCCTGTGGCTTGGGATAAAATTTCTAGAGACAGCATTGTACACGAATTTGAAAAATAATTTATCTCAAGCAACCTGGATGGAGTGATGGTGATATGTGCTGGAAAGGTGGGTTAGAAAACAAAATGTAACTTTGTTGACGGCACTGAAGACACTGATGCCAAAAATGCACACGAAAACCTGGAATAATTTTTCATCTAAGTTGAGAGTAGAATATACTATTTCTAAATGTACATGTTATCTTCCATAACATCTGACTTAAACACGTATAATTAAATTAATAAGTTAAATATTCTAACTAGGGAAAAATACTTCCAGCAACAATGAAGCCACACCAACCACAATTCTGGCCCGCCTCTCGCAGAGTTCAAATCTACACCCACTTCTACTGACCTTCTATATACAGGCCTCCGTTCTCTTCACTCTAAGGTTCTCTCAACTTCAGCCCCAAGGTGAAACTCTCCACAAATTCCCTGGCTGACAAAGATACCTCAGGAGGTGACACCCTTGACTTTTAGCCATCAGATCAGAAACTAGGCACCAGAGTTTCCATTTTTGTCACTAAAAACTAAATCAACATGGAGAACATTATGCTGAGTGAAATAAGTCAATCACAGAAAGACAAACATTGTACGGTCCCCCTATTATAAAAAGTCAAGAATAGACATACACACAGAAAACAAAGTTCTTTAATGGTTACCAGGGATGGGAGGGAGAAGGAGGGGGAATCACTTTCTAGACAGTAGACACTTGCTACTTTTGGTGATGGGAAAGGCAATTCCAATACGGGTGAAGTCAGCACAACTTGACCAAGATAAATTAAGACACAAGCAAAAGGGGCAATTTCAGTAAATGCTGTAACATACAATTTTGTAACAACAGAAAAAATAACCAAAAAATATCTGTGTGGTTACATAGGTAGATATGGATGCGTATATGTGTATAGGAAGGCATATACAAGTAAACACATGTGTATGTATAGGTGCATCTGTAGGCATATGTATATACACATTTGTGTGTGCTGTATATGTAACAAACCACACAGGGGCACAATTACAGAGGCTTCCTAGACATACCCAAACAACTCATGGGATTGGTTTACTGGGTTGAAATGCTTGAGACTATAGTCTCGGGGGGCAACTTAATCAATTGGCAAACAGTTAAGAAGATAATGTTCTACATCCCAGTTTGGTGAGTAGCATCTGGGGTCTTAAAAGCTTGCGAGCATCCATCTAAAATACAGCTATTGGTCTCTACTCATCTGGAGCAAAAGAGAATAAAGGAAACCAAAGAATCAAAGAAGAAACTAGCCCACAGGACTAACAGCCCACATGAACCACGGCCTCTTCTAGCCTAAGACCAGAAGAACTAGATGGTGCCAGCTACCACTTCCAACTGTTCTGACCAGGAATACAATAGAAGGTCTCAGAAAGAATGGGGGAAAAAATGTAGGACAAAACTCAAATTCCTAAAAAAGGCCAGACTTATTGCACCAACAGAGACCAGAGGTGCCCCCAAGACTATAGCCCTAAGATACCCTTTGAACTTGGAATTGAAGCTATCTCTGCAAGTCATCTTTCATCAAATAATAGACTGGCTTATAAAATCAACAATATCACCCATGAGTAACGTGCTCCCTTAAACAATCAACTATATGAGACCAAACAGTCAACATTAACCCAAAAGCAAAGATGAGAAGGCAAGAAAGGGAAGGGAAGCTAGATCAATGGAAACAGAACAGAATGGAAATAATGAGAATGCTGACACATTGTAAAAATTGTAACCAATGTCACAGAACCATCTGTATAAAAACTGTTAAAAGGGGAACCAAATTTACCTTGTAAACTTTCACCTAAAACACAATATTATTTTAAAAAAAAAAAAACTAAATCAAGTCCATCAAGCTCACCTTTTCCACGTTCTTAGCAAATTAACAGAGTTCCTCCAACCTTCCATCCCCCCACTCAATTTTTGCTTAACCTCCACTGAGCGCTTACTGTTCCTGTCGAGTCAGTTCCAACTCACAGAGACCCCAAGTGCTAACCCTTCCTTAAAGATGATTAAGACACTCACATAACAAAGATAGGAGCTGGACTACCCAGAATGTTGGTTTAGCTCTTTTATACTTTATCATGTACTTATCTCTAGGTTTTGCACAAAGAGCTGGTGACCAAAAAGGTCCCAGGATCACTCAGAACAGGAAAAAGAGGGGCTCAGAGGGAGACCTGGAGCCACAGCTGCAGCCTCAGACCCCTCTGGCTCGAGCATCAAGCTCCCCAACAATACTGCTCCCTCTGAAGGGGCTGCCAACAACCAGCGCCAAATTTAAAAAATACTGACCAACTTTTGTGGGGCTGGGGCCTTTGTGTTAGGTTCTTTTCAGTCCATGGCACTAATGGCCAGGCCAGGACCTACCAGCTACTTTTGTTTCATGGGAGCAATGAAGGCAGGAACACAGGGGCCTTGGCGGCTGCCTGCCAGAGGCTCCAAGTTAAGTTTCGTTGGTTAGTGGCCGGCGGGGCACAAAGGAAGGAACCACTGGGGGAGGGGAGGCCGCAGAGCTGGAGGGCTGGGACAAAGGGAACAAGAGACAAAGGGACAGGAAAAGGGAGCCCGCTTTCTCCTCCTCCAGAGGAAGGAACTCCTCATTTAGTCTAATATTTCACTCACACATCCCAGCAAGAAATGCGCATTTTAGGAAGTGGCTTCACGGTCCCCGAGACCCCTGCTCCCCTTGGCTGGACATTCCCTGTCCTAGTGCCCCTTCTCCAGCCTGTCCAGACCCCCGCCCTGGTCCACTTGTTCAAAGTTGCTGACTTTGATCGTTTGCCTCTCTCTAGCTCTGATCTGCCACCCTGAAGAGAGACAAAGAATTATTTATTTGGAGAAAAGAAAAGCCCTCAAAGTGTCAGCCAGTGACAGACATGATACTTTCTACACGGGAGTGAGGAGGCAGGAGTGAGGTGGTGGGTATTCTAGTCTGGGGGAGGAGGGTTTCAACAGCAACACAACCCGCCACAGAGGCCATGCTCTGCTCAGTCGCTCGCTAAGATCCCACCTCTTCACCCTTTGTGGTTTTTTTAAGCCCACTACCTACCTCACCAAGGAGCCCTGGTGGCGTGGTGGTTACGCACTTGGCTGCTAACTGAAAAAGGTCGGCAGTTTGAATGGACCAGCTGCTCCACGGGGAAAGATGTGGCAGTCTGCTTCTGCAAAGATTACAACCTTGGGAACCCCATGGGGCAGTTCTACTCTGCCCTACAGGCTCACTATGAGTTGAAAGTGACTCTGTGGCAGTGGGTTTGGTTTGGTTGTGAGGATTAAACAGTACTGTAGGTGAGAGCACCAGGACCAGGAGGTTTGCGATGAAAACAGTAAAATCTGAAAAGTGGCTGAGGCAAGGCCAGAAAGCACCTTGATTTTCCGTCCCATGGTCCGGGGCCTCTGTCTGTCCCTTAGGCAGGGGAAACCTAAGAACTGTCTTCATTGCTGTTCTTGGTTTGTTTTGCTTTGATTATGATTTAGTAAGGGAGAGAGACATGATCCTATCACATTTTACATTAACAAAACTAGTCTGAAATCAATACTCAGGACCCAGCAAAGAAAAGGGTAGTACAAGAGTAAGGCCAGCAAACTGGGGGTCACCACTAGCATGGACAGCAGCAGAAAGTCAGGAGCCTCAGTGCCCCCTTCAACAGGACACAGCCCTCCTGGATTATAACAAGCTGGCTCTTTCTCTCCCTGCCGACACTCATCTCCTCGCCCAAGCCAAAATCCTCCTGCCCTCTCTGGACACCACTTCATTCACCCATACATCTGCACACCTACTATGTGCTGGGCACATCCCTAGGGTAGTCTGCACCAGGTCCTTCACAACCACTGTTCTCTACAACAGAAAACTTGTACTGAGCACTGACTCTGTGCCAGGCACTGGGGGTAATGGGGGCAGGTAGCAGGGTCAGGCACTTGAGGGGTACCTCTGTTAGTGGTGAAGAGCCTGTAAATGCAGAGGAGGGAGGGCTCTCTGGTCAGAGGGAGGAAAATGGAGCCAGGCCAACTAACCAGATGGAGGCAGAGAGATCTGCTCAGGACTCCTCCCCACTGTGGGGTCTGGGCTGGGTGGTGGCCTCAGCTCCTGGCATCCCCAGGGCGAGCCTTCCTCCTACAGCAGTAGATACTGCTGTTCCAGAGGGGAATGGCTCCTTCTGTGGTCTGGACAGGCTAAGTCACACCCCTTCCTTCTTCCCTTCTCTGTCAGGCCCTCCCCACGGCTCCTCCTCGCCCCCCAGGCCCAAATACTTGAGTCTTGATTAAACCCTGGACAGGATTCCAACAACCGGCCTGCCAAATAATTAGACCAATGATCGGGCCACAGTCGGCTTTGGATCAGAACCAGTCCCTCCGCTGTGTGCAGTGACAGCTTCTGTCCTCATGAAAAGAAAGCCGTGATGACACATGCTTCGCGTTAAAAACGTTTTTCAGAAAAAGAAAGGGGTGAGGGAGCCATCTGTATCTCAAGTCTGCGAGGCGGCTCTGGACAGGGCCAGCAGGCCGTGGCCAGCGCCAGCTTCCTGCGAAGCTGCAGCCCGCGGTGGCCCCAGCCCATGACCCCCAGCCCTCACGGGCAGGGATATTCCAGGACAGACTCGCTGACTCACTGGAAAGGGTAGCGCTGTGGCGGGCACCTGTGCCTTGGAGGTGGCCACAGCCTGGCTGCAGCGCCCAACCCCAACCATGGCAGGAGGCGATTTTTTGTTGTTTTGGTAAAGCCTAGAAAAATTAACTTGAGTCTGACAAAATGTACGTTCCTGAAATCTTCCTTCAAACCAATATACTTTTTATTCTTTTAGTTAATGTTCTTATGGATTCATGCTTCCAATAACCAATATTTTCAAAATTTTACTAGAATAACAGCCTCACAAGGACGTTTTCTGTTTCAACTGCTTCCCCTGTCACTGCTCCCTCCAAGGTGCAATCATCATTTTCTCCACACCCTTAGCTGTCCCTCGACAAGGCCCTCAAGTGGCTTAGCTCAGTCAAGCCTCACACCAATGCCGGGATCACACTAACGCTGGGACCACGAAGGTAGAAGGCATCGTTTACCACTACCACCACTTTACTGAGGAGGAAGTGCATACTCAGTTAAGTTCGAGTAACTGGTCCAAAAATCACAGAGGCGGCGTGCAGAGCCAGGGTGCCAAGCAGGCCAACGGAACAGTGACCTCACTGATTTTTCCCCAACAGGGGTAGCAGACGCACCAGGGGAGGCTAGAAAGCATTCCTGTGCCTTCCTGGGGAGAAGCCAATCTAAACTAGCAGGATATGTCTTATACTTAAACGCAGTGAGCATTTTAAAATATATAAACCTCAGAAAAAGGGACTCTGTAAGCTCTGTGAAGGCAAAGCATTTGACTGTATCCTTCCCTATTTTACCTACACCTCAGAGGGATCAAATATTTGATGATGGAAAGACCAGACTGACTGGATGACTATCTGAGAAAAACAAGTATCTGCTATGACCGGTGGTAGATTCTGGATAAAACGTTCTCCCTACCTGACACCATAAACCAAACCAGTTGCTATCGAGTCAGCTCATAGCAATCCCACGTGTGTCAGAGTAGAACTGTGCTCCACAGAGTTTTCAATGGCTGATTTTTCAGAAGTCGATCATCAGGCCTTTCTTCAAAGGTGCCTCTAGATGGACTTAAACTGCCAATCTTTCGGTTAGCCGCAAGCGTGTTAACCATTTCCACCACCCAGGGCTCTCCTTCTTAATAGAAAGTCTCTGTTTAGAGGGAGTATTTCAAGCCTATGGAACAGCCTGAATTGCTGGTTGAGAAATAAAGAAGCCCCTCCCTAGGGAGTGGCTGGACTCTCCCTGAAGAACGGTAAAAATCACTCACAATCAGAAGCACCTGCCTGCATACAAAGACCCACAGCCCCAAGTCTAGAGCAGCCCTGCTGGAACCTTGTCTATCCTTGTCTGCTAAGCAAACAAGAGTCTTCTCAAACAATGCAAAGGTCAACCGTAGATTTGTGTGCCTGATAAAAATTGCCACTGACCCTGGATTACAGGGGATCAAACAATAAAATATTCCTGCACAGAAAGGTGGGAGAGTTAGATGAATCAGAACTGGGCTATTTTCCATCTCTTCCGTTAACACTCAATAAGACACCAGCTCAGAGATGGCATTCAAGACTTCAGACCACATCTGTGCCCACCCACTCCCCAAACGCCCTTTACAAAACTCAAAAATTGGGCAGAAGGGCTTCCGACCTGAGAGTCCTCAGAAGTTGGCAAACTGCTCAGTTAACTGAACACTAAGCATGTTGCTGTAGATCACTGAGGACACTTCATGTCTGAAGCTCCTTGGATGTGTCACAGACCTACTTCAGAAAAGAAAGGCAAACACCCCTGCCAGGGCCAAAAGTGAGCAGCCAAGACTCAGACTTGTTCTGAGGCTATTAAAACTTCAGAGTCTTCGAAATGCACAGACTGCACACAGATGGGGCCCCAGGAGGTGGGCAGCCTTCCTGGTACTTCCTGATCACTCTTTCAGTCAACAAACGTGTGCTGGCAGTGCCAGGCCCTGAGTTTACAAGACACCACCACCACAAGCCCTGGCCTCAGGGACTCAAAATGATTATAAGAAGCTTCTTAGGATTAAGTGGTATCTAAATTGACACATGAAAAATGCACTGGACTCCCCCAGGGGGAAAAAGAATGGAGAAAAGTGCCCCAGGAACAGAGAAGAGGCTGTGCAAAGGCTCTGAGGTACAAGACCTTGGCCCTTCCCTTTCTTAACTACAGTCCAGCAGTGTCTGGTGTCTAAATCTCAGGGTTCACATTACACCTCATCAACAAAAATACACAGCCATAATTTTTATTTCAAAACACAGAAACATTCCAAAAGTCCCTCAATTTTTTCAACATACAACAAGGTTCGCTACCTTCTCGCCTTTCCTTGCTGACCATTTCTGTGGAGGTTTCTGAGGAGCAGCAGCTTCTAATGCCTGAACAGCTCATGCAGGCCTCCAGTTTATGACACACCCTAGCTCCTCGCTGGCCAATGGGCGCCCCAGCTGCCTGTCCACGTCTCCAGAGCAGGCCTGGGCAGGGAGGGGGGCGGACGTATTTCCTAACCACGAGAAAAGAGCAAATCCAGTCTGCTTTGGGTAGCACAGGCCGAGAAGGAAGTAGGAAGTCATCCTGAGTGCGGGAAGTCCTCGCTCATCCCTAGATGAGACCAGAACACAGCTCCCAGCAACAGGCCTGGCTCCCGGCAGCAGGCACTGTGTCCTGGGCAGGAAAGACTGGGGGCAGGGAGCAGAGGTGAAGGACATGGCGTGCACTGAGGACACACAAACGCTTCCAACCTAAAAGCACTCAGCTCCATTGGCTGTCTCTGTCCTCACCTCACTCTCACCAAAAACAGACTTCAGGAAGAAAATGAATCAAGTTTTACAAGCTTCTCTATTTACCCAGGGCTACAAATCTATCAGTGGGAAGCTTTTAAAATAAACTCTCTCCTAGCACTACCACTTCCTTTCTTCTATTTGCCACCATCCCCCCAAACACACACTCACACACACAGACACACATGCGCGCACACACACATCCCACCTCTTATGGGTTTCTTTAACCTTGGCTGTGGGCCCTGAGTCTGAAAGAGGAATTCCAAATCCCCACTCGTAAATACTTCCTGCTTTTTATTCTACTCCTCTCATTTACTCATGTTTCCAAATACACCCCAGTACAGCTCCCTAAACAGGGAAGTATCCTGCCCAAGAACACTGGCTACGTCTCATTCTTTCATTCCAGAAATTACTGGGTATCTTCTATGATGCGCCGCATCATTACCTCAAGATAACACTGTAAGTTGAGCGCAATACCCATTTTACAGATGAGGACACCGAGGCGCAGAAGTTAAGCAACTGGCACAGGTTACACCGTGAGTGGTGGCCCTAGTGGGGATTAGAACCCAGGCTGCTCTCCTTCCAAAGCCCTTGTTCTTTGCACCCTGGTTCCCCACTACCCTATATCTATCGGACACAAAAAGCAAAGTTGCTTCCTTTTTCAAAAAAAAAACCTACTCATTCTGGATCACTAACGGTTTTATTATTAAATCTTGAAAAGCTAAAGGCCATTTAACTAGTGCTTCAAAAGGGATCATGGAAAATACAGCCACCAGAAAAACATCTGGAAAGTGGAGCCCATGCTTCAACCCTGACAACGCCACTCAGACGGGTTCCTGGAGGCACAGCCATTTAGGCCAGCTTTCCCCAAGACAGGGAACACAAACAACTCGCCGCCATGTAACACTGACAGCTGGGCAGTCAGGGACCTGGAGTTAAGAGTCTCAACCTCTCACACCCCTTGGGATTTTGAGCAAGTTGCTTACCTTCTCGGATCCTCACTGTACAAGAAGCGAGGGCGGGGTGGCCTCCTGCAGTGGCTTCAGGTCCTCCAGATAAAATGAGCCATGTGTCTAGTGCCTTACAGCTTACAGAGCTGACCACTTCATGAACTCCCCAAGCTGAGGAGGAGGCAGGGAAGGCAGGATGGCCCTCTGGCAGACGACAGGTCCAGGCTGTGTCCTGGGCCTATGGCTGGAAGCAGCTCAGGTCTTCTCACCTCCAGTTCCAAGGCTGATTCTAACCCATATTCCAGTGTGGGCAGAAAAAGCAATGACATAGCATCCCCCAGAAAACCAAAATGAGAAGGACTTGCTCCATTTTCAAACCAGTCTACCCCATTCATCCTGAACTCTCTGGCTGGCTTTTTATACCTCTAAGTGCATTAACTGGTCCTACTTCTGATCCCATCTTCCTCCCCTGACCCATCCTCCCCAACAAGAAGCCTTTCTGGGCACCGTCCCCAGTGGCGACCTAACTGAATTCCCTCTTTCATGCCCATCAGCAACCCCCCAACGCCATCCACTCCTGCCCTGACCCTCCACACCTGGGTGGCGCCTTCACTCTCCACTTTCCTCGGCCATAAAGTAAAGGAAGCAAGAAGTTCATTCCATCTGTACCCCTCACTGGGTTGCCCCATGTATGAAAAATTTCTTTATAAAAAGCTTGGATATTATTATTCACATGGACTGGCACCACTGAGATTTCACCATCCTTCACACCCAGCGGTTTCCTCACTGGATTCTGTCTCCTGTTGCTTATCGCTTCCGAGGTATTGCTCAGAAAAACCCCTGGAGGCCAGAGACTAGAGGAGACCCTAAAAAAAGAATTCTGACTAACTCCTGCTGCTTGAAGTTGAAACCCAATCTCTCATTTAAAACAAAAACAAAGCTGTAAGATGCCATGCCATCCCTCCATCAAGAAAAGGAGGATTTCCGACAGACCCTTTCAACTACGCCCAATGTTTCCTCTAGACTAAAATTCCTCCTACTCTACAGAAGGGCCTTCTCGGATTATTTTCCTTCAAAAAAACATAATTTACACAGTGAGTGTCTTTACTTTCCAAACCACTCAGAATTAGGGAAAGGGGGGAAAAACACGTCTGTTTGTATTTGAAACTGTCAAAATTAGCATTCAGTAATTAAAAATCACACCCTTTCTCTTAATAACCTAACCAGCATGATACAATCAGGTTGTGCCAACTCTTTAATCTAATTGACTAATTACAGATTTTAATTTAGTCAGTTACTGAACAACTGTTGACAATTTGTTTTCATTAGGGACAGAACAGAATAAATATTTAGGCTTCCAGTCACAAAGACTCCTGCGATCGGCTCTCTACTGTGACCCCAACTTCAGAGCAAGCTCTGGCTCCATTGATATCCTCTAGACACAGGTACCCAGGCTGCTCTCACACCACTTCACCCAATAGCCTGGGCCCCACAAACCTTCCCACAAGTCCCCTCTGAAGGCAAAAACCTTCAGTACAAGCTGCGGCCTCCATTCCCAAAGTGCAGGCAATTCCCAAATTCACACACGTCACTCAAGAAGTGGTAAACACTTAAACATTGTGAAGAAAAATAAATTCAACGCTACATGTCACTGGCTTTTAAGCAACAAAATAAGTTAACAGTCAAAATAGGTTTATCCGCATTCATCTCACTGGGAAGCAACTGTCACTGACATCTTTTGTTTTTTTTTTACTAAGATACACATTTACAGGTTTCTATGGAAATGATCCAATTTTTTCAAAGTGTATCCCCACCCCCCCAAGGTGCCCATCTCCCAAAATAATCCAAAAGTTTGTCAAAATAACAGTATGGCTCAAAGGCTAGGAAGGGGGCCCAGGGTTCAAATCCAGGCTCCATTATTTAATATTTCATAACCATGGGCTAATGACGTCACTTCTCTGAGCCTCAGTCTCCTATCTAAGGAATGAGATAGTAACTACCACTGCCTTGTAGAGAGCTGTGAGGATTAAATATCAAATATCACGCTTATGACAGTGCCTGGCCCAGAGTAAATGTGCAATAAACGCTGGTCACCGTTGTTTCAGAAATCACTTTTGCATCCCTCATCGTCCCCATGCTATGAATTTGGAAACAGGGGCCCAGAAAAAAGACACTGATCAGTCTAAGGTTACACAGCTAGTAAGTGGGAAGCGTGATGGAGAAAAATGCTTTCTGGACTTGCTGTCCAGTGATTCATCTCCTCCACCCAGATGCCAGCTCAGGCCTTCACAGGCTTGTAGGGAACATGGGGCTCTGGAGCATATTCTGAAGACGGGAGCTTTCCATTTGGGCTCTTAACACCCCTTAGGCCTTCCACCCTCCAAGCTGTATCGCCAAGCTGTGTATCCCTAACAGGGAAGCTTTGCTGGAACTGCCTGGGAAGCGGAGGCCATAGCGGGGAGGGGTGACCTAGAGAGGGGCTCAATCATCCTGAAAGAGAACTCTGCATTCTGAACTTCTGACTCCCAGGGAAGAATGTGAAGGACTTCCCTCCATGGAACACATCCCTAAACAAAGTTAGAAGGAGCCACCAACACTGCTAGGTGGGTGGGGGGGAAGTACATATGTAAGTCAGCAGGTCTCAGCCTAATGATTCTAACGAGGTTTCAAAAACTACTAGGTACTACAAGGGAAGTCAGCACAACTAGACTAAACCAAAGCTAAAAGGTATCCTGAATACAACCAAACACTTTGAGGGACAGAGTAGCAGGGGTGGAGGTCTGGGGACCATGCTTTCAGGAGACTTCTAGGTCAACTGGCATAACAAAGTTTATTAAGAAGATGTTCTGCATCCTACTCTGGTGAGTGGTGTCTGGGGTCTTAAAAGCCAGCAAGCAGCCATCTAAGATGCCATCAACTGGTCTCAACCCACCTGGAGTAAAGAAGAATGAAGAACACCAAAGTCACAAGGAAAGCATTAGCCCAAGAGACAGAAAGGGCCACATAAACTGGAGACTGCAACAGCCTGAGACCAGAAGAGCTAGATGGTGCCCGGCTACCACCAATGACCGCCCTGATGGGGAACACAACAGAGAGTCCCTGTTGGAGCAGGAGAAAAGTGGGGTGCAGAAATCAAATTCTAGTGTAAAGACCAGACTTAATGGTCTGAGAATAGAGGAACCCCAGAGAGCATGGTCCCCAGGCACTATCAACCCAGCATTAAAACCGTTCGCGAGGCCAACTCTTCAGTCAAAGATTAGACTGGAGTATGGGACATAAAATGATACTCATGAAAAGTGTTCTTCTTGGCTCAGGTAGATACATGAGACTAAATGGGCAGCTCCTGTTCAGAGGTGAGATGGGAAGGCAGAGGGTCAGGAGCTGGCTGAATGGACACGGGAAATCAGGGGTGGAAAAGAGGAATGTGCTGTCACAGTATAAGAAGAGCAATTAGGGTCACATAACTATGTGTAAATTTTTGTATGAGAGACTAACTTGAATTGTAAACTTTTACTTAAAATACAATAAAAACAATTTAAAAAAAAACAAAACTACTAGGGACTCTTGAGGCACTGTCAATAATTTTTAAGCTCAACAAGAATCAGGTTTACCTCAAATGAAATGGAACCAAAATTCCTAACGGTTTCTTTTGACTAGAATTCTACCAACTTGGCTGATCGGTAACTCTTTATCAGCAACTATATATATAAAGTTTTTATTTTTCATATTTCTTAATTAAAATTAATGAAGACTCAACACATGCAATCTATCTGCAAACAAAATATTTTCAAGCATGGAGTTCACAGGGAGTGACAGGAGATTTGCACAAGGGGGCCTTGTAAGTGAAGAGATGGATAAACTTTTCTTTAAGGCGTATGGGCCCAGAGCAAGATGTCTTCCTCCTGGGTGAGGTCATTAAAAGCCAGCCCAATCCCTCTGCCCATGGAGAGGCACAGCACCAGTAAGGAACCATATGACCTACAGGAAGGGCTTCCACTTGCCTATCTCCCTCGGTTCTCACTCCCATCTAGTCCTGCCAGCCTCAGAATGGGCAGCGGGCCGTCCACTGATTAGGTATTAATTCTTAGAGAGGCAGTGTGGTATGGTCGTGAAGAGTCCTTTGGAAAAGGACAAACCTAAGTTTGACTCCCTGGGTGGTGCAAACGGTCAACACGTTCCGCTGCTAACTGCAAGGCTGGAGGTTTGAGTCCCCCCCCCACCCCGACCCCGAGGCACCTCAGAAGGCAGGCCTGGAAATCTACTTCTGAAAAAATCAGCCATTGAAAACCCTAAGGATCACAGTTCTACTGACACACATGGGGTCGCCATGAGTCAGAATCAACCTGACAGCAACTGGTTAAACTTAAGTTGAACATTACTGAATCCCTCTAGTGCCTCAGTTTCCTCATCTGTAAAACAGAATAAAAAGAGCACTTAACCCACAGGGCTGCTATTTTGAGTCCTGCGTGAGATAAAGCATAAAGCACTTAGAACAGTGCCTGGTATATTGTTAACACTCAATAATTGCGCACTATTGTCATCAGGTCTTCATTCATGAAATGGGAAGATGTCTTGTCCCCTACGTTGCCCAAATAAGGTGACAACTGAATAAGAACACGTTTTTAAGTCTTGGCCCACAGTGAGTGCTCAATACACCTAGTTTCCTTCATTCAACAAGGAATTAATTACTATTAAAGGGATTAATTACTATTAAACCAGAATGCTGACAGCCAGAATGCTCCTTAGAAGCGAGGATGGCAGGACTTCGTCTCACATACTTCAGACATGTTATCAGAAGGGCCAGTCCCTGGAGAAGGACATCATGCTTGGTAGAATAGAGGGTCAGCACAAAAGAGGAAGACCCTGAATGAAATGGACTGACACAATGGCTCTAACAATGGGCTCGTAATGATTGTGAGGATGGCACAGGACTGGGCAGTGTTACGTTCCATTGTACACAGGGTCACTATGAGCTGGAACCGACTCCATGGCACCTAGCAACAACAACAACATAACGCCATAATTTTCTAACTTACCCCTCACCACGAAACTACCGTCGTTACTCCCAACAGCTCAACCTGCCACAGAAGACAGTCACTCTCCAAAATCATAAGGGCCAGAGTCAAACATTCTGGTTTTTACCTAGTCTCTTCTCTTCGAATTCCCTTTAACAAGGATGCTGCTAGCAAAATAATGCCAAAGAAAGTATGCAGTGACCAAAAGAAACCTAACCCACTGCCGTGAAGTTGACTCCAACTCATAGCAACCCTACAAATCAGAGCAGAACTGCCCCATAGGGTTTCCAAGGCTGAATTCTCTATAGAAGCAGACCGCCACAACTTTCTTCCACAGAGTGGCTGGTGGGTTCGAACTGCCGACCTTTAGGTTAGCAGCTGGATGCTTAACCACTGCGCCCCCAGGGCTCCTACACAGCGAAAGTCAACTATATTTAAGTTCATTTCCTGTAGCTGGGGGTCAGAATCAACGAAAGCACTCTGAAATGATCCAGTTTTCTGCAATTCCCTATTCCGTGCATTAGCTTGCTGACAGAAATTCACTGTGGTATTTAAAGTGGCAGCCATCACAACTAACTCAAATTGTATTGCCTTCCTCGATGCTGAAATGCTCTGTTGAAACCATCAACTGGCCAATTCGGAGATAACGTGGTGGCTGAAATTCCGTCATGCTGTAAAATCCCCTTTGTGAAGCAGCTAACCAGCTCAGAAGATCCAGAGAAACCTGTGACCACAGCTCCAGGCCAGAACTGCCGTGTGTAATACGAGTGGGCTCACGGAGCGACACCTGACGGGCACAGGCAGGGCAGTAATGCCAAGAGGAAGGGCCCCCAGAGAGAGAGTAACATTTTCTACTGGAAGCCTTCTAAGAGACAGTGAGAAAAGAGCAGCAGCCTGCACACACCTGACACCAGGCCTGCCCACTGAGCCATCTGCTCCCTCAGCCTGGCCTGGATGGCAAAAGCCACGGTAAGCCCACGGCAGCCCCCAAAGTAAACTCAGCAAAACTCCTAAGGGATGGCAGGGACACACACAGGCTCCAACCTCTGAGGTGGAGGTTTTCTAAAGTCAGGGCCTCCCACGAGGCTCAGGAGCCCATCTTGCCACAGACTTGCTGTGTCACCACCACACTCCAGGCCTCAGTGATCCCATCTGTAAATCGGATAGTCCTTCTTGATAAACATTCTATGATTTGACTGTCAAAAAAATTTTTTCTAGTTTTATTTTGTTGTTGTTGTTGAGAATATACAGTCGAAATCTGGTCTCAAAAGGCAACCATGATTTACAAAGCATTTTCATATGCTCTCACCCAACTTCAAAAAAGCTGGAGAGGTAGAAAAGCCCAGCCCTATTTCACATTAGGAGCCCTGGTGGCGCAGCGGTTAAAGCACTTGACTGCTAACTGAAAGGTTAATTGTTCGAACCCACCACGTGCTCCGCGGAAAAAAGATGTGGCAATCTGCTTCCTTAAAGATTTACAGCCTTGGAAACTCTATGGGGCAGTTCTACTCTCCTACAGGGTCGCTATGAGTCGGAATCAACTTGACAGCAGTGGGTTTGTTTTTTTGGTATTTCACATTGGGAGTCAAAGGTCAGCAGTTCGAATCTACCAGCTACTCCTTGGAAACCCTATGAGGGCAGCTCTACTCTGTCTTACAGGGTCCCTGTAAGTCAGAATCGACTTGGGGCAACTGGTCTTTCACATTATTTTAGGTCACAGACAAACAAAACTAAGGCATGGTCAGAGAGGCTAAATGACCTACCCAAGGTCACCTGAAAGAATCAGAACTTGAACCCTGGCCCTCTAAATCTAAATTCCATGTGCTTTCTATGACACTGCTTCAGAGCTATCACCAACCCGCACAGCGTACAGAAGGCCCAGGAATCACTGCCGATTCACCAAATGCTACTCCAGTCCAGCCTGCAGAGCCACGCTTTGTCCACCCTAACAGCTCGCAGAGACAGACCTAGCATGCCAGGCATGGGGGAGGTCTGCCACCCCAGAGCTGACTCTCTCAAACAGGCCTTTTGTGACTGGGAAAGAAGGATCAGAGCAAAGCCTCAGACAGTGGCCCCAGGGAGCAGCCATGCTTCTTAAGGTCAGAGGACTGTGAAACAGAAGTGAAATGTCAGGCGCTTCACCCAAACACACAAAGAGCAGGGGATACAAAGCCTGCCTCAGGAGCTGTGCAAACAGCTGTCACCGGGAGGGGGACAGGGAATTTGGGAGGCTGGGCCAACCCTGGTCAGACAGGATGCCCTGCGACCTATTCTCAGGATTCTCACTGGACCCATGCCTGAGCCCTGCAGATGTTCAGACAACACACTCCACAGGGGATCAAGGACCCCGTCTCAATCACAAACAGGCGAGAGGAGCTGCCCATGGCCAGCCAGCAGGGACAAGCTGCAAACTTTGTAGGCCTTGCCTAGAAAGCCATCTGGATATTGATACTTTCGAAAAGCAAGAGTGTCCCCGTTGCCCTCTCAGGCCCTTGCTCCCCTGCCCACCCTGAGCGTGAACAGCCCTGGTTCAGCCCCTTCAAATGGGAGCTACTGCTTATTCAGCATACAAAGAACATTTATTGAACAACTTCTGTGTTCAATGTGCTCAAGAATACGGCAGCAAACACACACAAAGGTACAAAGGGCCTACCAGACACCATCCGGAAGTGAGGGAGGAATTTGCTAGAAAACAATTCTCCCAACAACTGAGTAGTAAAGAACAATTTCCTTCTCATTACAGACGAGGAAGCTGAGTCTCAGCAATTGCTTAGAGTAATCAATCTCAGCTCTCTCTGGGCTAGTGGCTTTCAAACTTTACACTGCGATCCGCAACAAGGCAAAATGTAAACTGCAAACCCAAGAAACATACGCACTTATACACATACATAAATGACTAAAAAATTTTCCCAATAAAATACTTATGTTTACTCTGTGTGATACAGTTTTTTTTTTTGTAATTGCCAGTCATGACCCATTAAGTTGATTTCACAATGCACTAATGGGTCACCACTCACAGTTTACAAAACTGCTTTCTCATGTGCCATTTGCCCATCTCCATTAAAACATGTATTTGACACGCTTGATCCTTGGGCAGGGATCAAATGCTTCTCACTTCTCAAGGCTCAGTGTCTTGCTCACGGACCTCAGGAGTTATCCAAGACTGTAATAGGCCCCAAAAATGGGGGTAGCAGAAAGGGGGGTGGGGGGGTGGGGTGAAGAAGATAAAGTTCCTGTCTTCAAAGAGCTTTCAATCCAGAAGGGGGGAGAAAGAGATATGACCTTGACTGAAACAGCTCTCCTTCCAGGAAGAGAGAAGTAAATGGATAAAAGTGTCACAGAGTTGCTAGACAATAAAGAGGAAAAAGAGGTGTCTTCCCGTGAGGGTGGTCCCAGCAGGCTTGGTGAAGACAGCCACATTCCAGGCTAGTATCCCTGGTGGTGCAAGGGTTAAGTGTCTGGCTGCTAACCAAAAGGTTGACAGTTCGAACACTGCTCTGCAGGAAAAAGACCTGGCGATCTGCTCTTGTAAAGATTAAACCAAAAAACCAAACCCATTGCCATCGAGTCAATTTCGACTCATAGTGACCCTATAGGACAGAGGAGAACTGCCCCATAGGGTTTCCAAGGAGTGCCTGGTGGATTCGAACTGCCAACCTTTTGGTTAGCAGCCGTAGGGCAGTTCTACTCTATCAAGTGTGGTTGCCATTAGTTAGAATCAACTCAATGGCACCCAAGAACAACAATCTGCCCTACAAAAGGTGCATCGGCAGGGCAGCAAATCACCTCCTTCTCTCAGGTGGTGTGGTACCAAGCGGAAACCAGCAGGCAGAGTCAGAGGGGGCTGGAGAGAGGGCTCCATTCCAGATTCCTGGAACAACAGAAGTGCCTAGAAGGAGAAGACGAACGATGGCTGAACAACCACATGCCCGGTGCTGGCCAGGAGAGTACATGCCTTGTCTCATTTAATCCTCACAGGTGCTGGGCTGCTTTAGGGGTTGTATAAGTTACTCCTACTCACCCAGGGGTGTTCAGGGAAGGTGGGTTCAAACCCAGGCTTCCAGAGAGATAACCAACACGTGAGCAAGCAAGTGATGGTTCATGTTTCACACACTACATAAGTCCCTCACACCAAGGCCATTCTGCTGCTGCCCCCACTTTTCCAATCACTGTGAACACTGGCCATCAGAAGGTCAGGATTTATACCAGGCATAGAAAGATAATAAAATGAGAGCATACATCTATATGGCACTTACGCTATGCCAGGAACCAGCGTGTGTAAGCTCATTTAATCCTCATGACCACCTTAGCAGGTTATTTTTGGCGTTAGCTGCCATCGAATCAGCCCGACTCATGGCGACTCCACGCACAACGGAACAAAACCCTGCCCAGTCCTCCTACACCCTCATGATCAGTTGCAGATCAGACCATCATTATCCAAAGGGTTTTCACTGGCTGATTTCAGAAGCAGATCACCAGGCCTTTCTTCCTAGTCTGTCTCAGTCTGGAAGCTCTGCTGAAACCCCTTCAGCATCATAGCAACACACAATCCACCCCTGATGGGTGATGGCTGAGCATAAGGTGCACTGAACAAGAATCAAACCTAGGTCTCTCACACGGAAGGCAAGAATTCTATCACTGAACCACTACTGCCCCCATCCTGAGGAGGCAGGTATACTTTATTACCACCTTTATCCACCTGAGGAAACTGAGGCACATAGAGGTTAAGGTGTCCAAGTTCACACAGCTTTTTAAGTACAACCAGGTAGCACAAGGGAAGGGAAAGAGTCCTGGACCCTGGTGACCTTGGGCAGAGCATCTTTCCTCTCTGGGCCTCAGTTTACCTACATGTGAGAAGTTCCCACATCTGCAATCTTGGTATCTATATATGTATTAAATACATACCCCAGCCACCACACAGGGGTCAAGAGGTCAAGATACCTTTGGCCTGAAGTCCCCACTAGAGAGCCCACCTCCCTTAGAAAACTAAAAGGACCTAAGGGACACTGCAGGTAGAGCTCAGTGTCTCCTGGCACCCTCCAAGTGTTTACATGCTGCTTCCCCATCCTGACTCTGTGCATCCCGGTCTCCGGATAAACAAGATCCTCCTGCACGAGGCTTTCTAGGCACTTACCACATCCTGGGCTGCGTCTTCAACTAGACAGTGAGCAGAGCAGACACTCAGGAACCTGGCCTAAATCAATATCTCTAAACTCCAGTGTCCTCTCCCTGGTCCCGGGGCTGGCTAAACAAGGCCTTGGCTCACCTCAGTTAAGCCCAAGAAAGAAGCTGATATCTAGAATAGCCCCCAGACCTGCAATGGCCAACACACTCCTTCACAAGCTCCCCTTCTTAAAGCTCCTTTTGGAGCTCTTTCATTCAATCAAAACATCAGGTCAGGAAGCTAACAAGACCCCGACTGAGGGGTTTCCCACCTTGCCCACCCCTAATAACACTGACAGCGCTTCAGAGAACCACTCTCCCTAGACATCTTTCTAGAAAAGTCCTTCCATGATGGCCAAAGCAAGGATGATCCTTGTCCCTATTTGAAAGTGGAGAAAACAGACCATGAGAAAGGAAGGCTCCACAGTTAACAAGCGATGGTGAGCTTAAATTTGAATACAGAGTTCTGCTGATGCCAAGCTACAAGCCCTCTGGGCCATACCATTCGGCTATGAAGCAGCCGCGTGGGACGACAGGACCACTGTCTGATACAGATAAGGGGTACAGACATCTCAGGGGAGGATTTATCAGGGCCAGCCTGTGGCAGGACCGCCAGCTCCGCCCCTTTCTGCAGGGAGACCAGGGTCATGGGGGGGGGGCTAAAGATAAGACTCAGTGGGGCAACACTGGGAAATTCAAGTTTCCAGTTCCCTTTCCTTAGGGTCAATTTCCTATCCCAGAAGAACGGGTCTGTCTTGGTCATCTAGTGTTGCTATATCAGAAATACCACAAGTGGATGGTTTTAATGAAGAGAAGTTTATTTCCTCACAGTCAAAGTAGGCTAAAAGTCCAAATTCAGGGCGTCAGCTCCAGGGGAAGCCTTTTTCTCTCTGTCGGCCTTCTCTTCGGTGTTCCCCCGGACTAGGAGCTTCTCTGCGCAGGGACCCCGGTCCAAAGGACGCGCTCTGCTCCCGGCACTGCTTTCTTGATGGTATGAGGTCCCCCTGTCTCATTGCTCACTTCTGTCTTTTATATCTCAAGAGATTGCCTCAGGACACAATCCAGTCTTGTAGATCCAGTCCTGCCTTACTAACACAACTGCCACCCATCCTTCCTCATTAACATCACAGAGGCAGAATTTACAACATATAGGAAAATCACACAGTACCAGGAATCATGGCCTAGCCAAACTAATATACATATTTTTTGGGGGGACGTAATTCAAACAATGACAGGGTCTTTGTCTCTCCATCATATTAAGAGGTTTTTTGGTTAGTTTTTTTTTTTTCGTTTTAAACTTTAGGGCTGTAAAGAGAAAGGAAACAAATTCACCAAGCACCAACCACACAGAATCAATTCTCTCACATATCTCATATTAGTCCTTTACGACCATGCAAAGGAATCACCATTTTCCCATTCCACAGATGGAGAAACAGAGATTCTGCAAGTCCACCCAGCCAGAGGACTGGAACGTACGTGCACATCCAAGCCACCAGTCAGAAGCCAGGCCCTTCAAAATCCTGAGTCTTCATGACCCAGGAAAAGAAAAGCATAACAAGGAGACACATTCCCAAAACTCATCTCACCAAGGCTACAGAAAACTCCATTACTCTGAACCAAAAACAAACAATCATGATTATCTATTTGCTGTAAGCGCCAAGCAACACGTATTAAAGACATTTATGTGAATCGGCTAATGCACTTGTGCCGTGGTCAGAATTATTACCAAGCTAAAAAAAGATTAATTTTTCTAAATACGCTAAATCCTCAGACACTATTAAAGGGCTACAGCGAGTGTAACACTTCTGTTATCTTGGCTGACAGGCCCTCAAGCACACACACCTCCCTTCCGCGTCACACACACACACGGGCAGTAAAGTTGAGGGAAGGGGTCATGGCACCTTTGACCAGAGGTCCCCACTAGAGAACCCACCTCCCTTAGAGAGTGGGGTGTCTCCCAGTGCCCTCTGAGTGTTGGCCAGCACAGAGCGAACTCTTGTCCAAGTTTGCAAATGCTTAGCTAACAAAGATAGCATTATGCAAAAGACTGGTACACACTGCTGGTCTTGGAGTTCAAATGAAGTGACCACTGCCAAAAACTTTGTTTGGGTTCCCACCACTCCCCCCGCCTTCAAATAAAGGACAAGGATTTGCAATTTGGGGTCTTGCCGCCACTTGAAACCCATTAAGGTAGCCGCATTGCCCAGCTTCTGGCAAAACGCAATTCCAGTTACTCATTTAGTGTTTAATTAGCTATCGAAAAAGGAGGCTGGCAGCTTCTGGGGATAAGAGGAACTGCAGAAAACAGGGTGGGAGCCCAAAGAGGGGACCCAACACTAAGTTCTGAGCTCTAAGGGGCACTGGGGGAAAAACAACTGTGTGTATGTTTTGTTTTTTTAATCTACCACACAAGGGTGCCAAGGGTCAGAGCCAATGGCAATGCTGTGAACTTGCCAGGACCTCTGGGAAGATAGCTGGGCTGGCTTATCGTGGAGAGAACACACTCCCAGCTACTGGAGTCCAACTGCAGGCCTTCTCCCCTATACCTGCCAGCACTGTACCTCCCGTCTCCTCTTCCCCTCAAAGAGTGCTGGCAGGCACAGCCACTCCCTGCCTCAGCACGTCCAAGGAGAGCCCTCTCAAATATCATTTTGCTATTTCAAACCCACCAAGGACGTTGGGCCTCTGCCACATAGCCACAAATACCTCAGCTCACGTCCATACCCATGCTTCTGTGGCACTTTCCTACTCTGACCCAGCCTCCTAAAGACAAAGTCTCACAGCTGGGGTCGGGGTGGGGGGCGAGGTCAGCAGAGTCCTGCTGGGTAAAAGCACAGGGGTAAGACAGGCAGCCTACTGAGTCAGAGGTTCAGAACAGCAGAGCTGAAAGGGACCTCAGGTCCTCAGATCAGGGAAACTGAGGCTCAAGACTCACTAAGGTCACGAGACTCCCTGCTCATGACGCTCCCCAAGTTCTTAACCTGGGATCACAGAAGGGCTTGGGACGTGGGCAGCAGAAATCATATACAAAGTCTCCTTTATGGGGACACATTCGTTTTCTGAAAGATAGGTCCACAGCTTTCATCACACCATTGCACCATAACATAACTCCCTTCCTGGAGTTCAGGCCTCACCTCCTCCAGTGACGCTGTCATTCATCTCTCAGAGACTTCAGTTTAACTCTGTGCTGAACTCACTTATTTCTTAAATACATATGGGGCACTGACCAGGTACCCGGCACACTTCAGGTCAGATGCAAATATTCTCCCTCTCTGTTTCACAGGGCTTGTTTCTCAAACAAGTGTGTCAAAAGCTGAGAGCTGGAAACTAAATGACAGAGGTCTAGTCCCAGCTCTACCACCTCCTGGCTACACGCCCTTGGACAAGCCATCTAAACTTCAGGCCTCAACTTCCTCATCTGTAAAATGGGAGTAATAACAAAACCTGACCAACAAGGCAGCTGTAAGTCAACATGGGCAGTGCAAAGAACAATCACTATTCTCTAGCACCTACAGCTCAAAAGCCACCTCAGGGCCTTAGCTACTCCACTCATTCCTGACACCAAAAGGAAAACACAAAATTAGCTATCACAAGGAGGAAAAGCATTGCTGGTAGTTTCAGAAGGCACAAAAGACCCTTCTATTAACCCCTCAAACCCTGGAGGAGATGGAAGTGGAGAAGGTGGCCAGGGCACTACTGGGCCCATGTAGGAGGCACTGATGTACCGGTGACACCAAATCTTAAATAAATCATTTATTGCTCCCAGAAGGAAGGGTCAGGGCTCATCTAGTTGGGACTGCCTATCTACAAAGGCCAGGACCCAGACAACAGTGTCTAACAGAACCCAAAGAGACCTCCAATGGGACCCCAAGGACTTTAGTCAACATTTCCATGGCCTGAAGAGAATAGCAAGGAAACCACAGCAGGGACCCTGTGGGCGGTCCTTCCAAGGCCACAGGGCCCTTCTGATGTAATGCAAACCAATTTCTCAGAAAAGTCCACCCTCAATACTGAATCCCCCCAATTTTCCACGTTATATGTGGTCAACAGCAGGGCTCTGGGGCTTACAAACAAGGAGCCAAGAACACTGAAGTTGCCAGGTGTGAGGGGGAAAATGGACTGTGACTCAGATAAAAACTCACCAATTCAAAGAAAACTAACTCTTCTCCTCTCCCGCTGAGTCACCTGGCTCATTCCAGGGCCCCACAACCCGGTGTTGACCTGGGAGGGGCTTCTGAAATCACCTGACCCAGCTACCTGGGAGGTGTGATGATGTGCCAGATCACAGAATCATCCTCTAATTTGAGAGAGGTGAGGACAGGCTCTGCTTTGGAAGTTCTTTTCAATCCCACAGGAGTCAAGGAATCCTCACTCCCCTACCCTTGTCAGCACTTATATCCGCCAAGGGCCGTGTCTGGTACCTGGGCTATACAGTCTTTCCCAGACCTGGAGAATCTTTGAATCTCCCTGATAGAAAACAGAAGGCCAGTTAATGCACATTTTTTATTCACACTCCACTTTGTTTTCTGAGGAGCCCTGGTGGTGCAGTGGTTAAGCACTTGGCTAACCTTTCAGCTAGCAGTCAAAAGTACTTAACTGTTTGTGCAACCCAGGGATCCCAAGGCAACTAGCTAAGCCACATTAAAGACACCTTGCTCAAGATCACCCAGCAAAAATTAAGTCACCAAAAGAGCATCTTCCAAAATTCCATGAGTTGTTCCAGCCCAGGTTACGCACTGACCCCAAATTACCTATTTTTTCTCACCCACAGTTCTTAACTCCTTCAATCAATTCGTGTTAGCGCCTACTATGTGCAAGGTATTATGGGAGCTACAGAGAAGAAGAGTGCATGGCCTCTGCCATGGAAAAAATTAATAAGCTGAGGTTAGGGTGGCTAGAAAAGACAGATTTGAATGAGAAGTTAGTATAGGTGCGAACAAATGATACTTGCCATGGACCTGTGGGGCTGAGTCACAGCTGTGTTAGGAGCTCAATTCTGAAGTCAGTCATGACTTGTATTTGGATCCTAACTCTACCACTTACCAGCTGTGAATTAACCTCTGTGCCTCAGTTTTGTCATCTGCAAAACGGAGTTAACAACGCGCCTACTCTCACAGGTAGAATAAATGATGGATGAAATGAGGTATTGAACTTAGCATAGTGGCCTGGCACATGCAAAGCCTCCAACAGATGCTTTGAATAGTGGTTTTTATAGACGTTGGGATGAAGCAGTGATTACAGTGTGCAGAAAACTAGAGAATCTGAATGAATGAGATATTAATGCACTGCAGGCAAGAGGAAGGGAGACCAGGAAGAGGCCACTGTATTAATTCTAGCAAGAAGGAATAAGGGCTAACTAAATAGTAGCCCAGGGAATGGAAAGAACAGATGAAGATTTAAGGACAAGAGAAAAGGTAGCTCCTTTTCCCAAGGGAAATACACCCTAATTTTCTAGTTGCTTCTCTGCTACCACCCCTCTGACTCCTTAACTCCCGTTGAACTCCTTCTCACCGCATTTATCCCTCGAACCCTCCTACCACATGACCTCACTCTCAGGCCACATGACACCAAGGAGATCTCAATCCAGGAAAGAAGGCTTGGGTCCCCAAACCTTTGAACCCTGGCCCTCGGTGTGACCTCATCTCTTGGTAGCACCTTCTAAATGTCAATACCAACCTCAGCAATTTCTACATAATCCTGCTGCCATTCCTTAACAAAATTACTGAAAACAAATCCATGTATAAACTTTCACTGCCACTGCATCATTTCAGGAGCCCTGGTGGTGCAGTGGTTAAGCATGTGGCTGCTAACCAAAAGGTGTGAATCTACCAGCCGCTTCTTGGAAACCCTATGGGGTAGTTCTACTCTGTATTATAGGGTCACTATGAGTTGGAATCGACTCAATGGCAACAGATTTGGTTTTCTGGATATTGTTTCAAGATGGCAGACCAAATCACAAATTGTCAAAGGGAGTCACATTGTTTACTAGAGCACCAAGCTTCGTTAAAACTCACTAACTTCTATGAAAGGTACCCTGGAAACAATACCAGATGTCCTATATCAAGACACTTACTTGAAAGAGACATGTCCACCCATCCCAGCCCTCTAAAATGAAACCATCTGCACAGTAGTAAAAGAATGACTATAAAGGAGTTGTCTGTTCATAGGTTTAAAAAAGAAAAGGATTTTTTAATAGATTAAAGTTCATATTAACCAACTATTTTTATTTGGCTAATATACCCCTTAGCCTCCCCCAACCTCTAGCTCTGGAAACCCTATGATTATCACCACCAGTTAGCTCCACGGGATGTTCCCAGAAGAACCACATCGCAAGTGAACAATCACCTCTGCCTTTTACTACTAAAAGTTTACCAGGCCATAAGTATCATTCACCAGCTTCTCCTTTTAAACCCTGGAGAGAGCACAAGAACTGGTCAACTTCCTCAGAATTCCACTCCAAAGGCATTAACTGTTCAGTCATAGCAAACTTTCATCACACCGAATATTCTTAAAACCAGTGAGCCTCCAGCTAAGTCTCTAATCCTTCGCATTACAGGAGTAACTCTCACCCCGAAGCTGTTCATGGTAATGGGATGTGACCACCTGTGAAACTAAACCAGATGGGTTCTGGACACCAAGGCTAGTTCCAAACTCTGCATGCAGGGGACACTTGTGGCCTGGCCGAGTGCGCTGGACCTGATGACATTCAAGTAACCAACTTCCATGCCTAGAGCATGAGTTTATTCCTACCCACCTCACGCACACAGCAAGACCAAATAGATCACCTCCTACGTGCACAAGGACACACACACATAAATAACCACGTACAGGGCCAACAAGAAGCAAGGACTGGACAGGGCCATGGAAAACCTTCAGACACATCCCTATCCATCTCTCTCAGACAGATCCTAACCTGCTTCATCAGCTCAAGTCTGACTGCAATCCCCAGCTAGACAAAACGAGGTTTGGAGTCCAATTTTTTTTTTTTTTTTTTTTCCCTAAGCAGGGGGGCAGGGAGTGGACCTACTGTGGGAAATGGGATAATAAAAGACAGGCATCTCTCTTGTAATCATTTATCAGTCTTAAGAAACTCACCAAGACAGAGTACGAAAGATAGGGCAGAAAGCACAATAATGAAATTAACTATCTTCACAAGAATATTTTGGGCATAACGTTATGGACCAGTCAAGGATCTCAAACTATATTGTCGTAGAGAACACAGCATGAGCCGCCTCTCTCCCATATGCCCACATTTTCCCCAACAAAACATAATTTGAAAGACTGATCCTCTCGGAAAGCAGAACAGAGTCCACTTCACCAAATTTTCACTCAACCTTCCTACTTCCAAACACGAGTTTCATATTTTGTTTTATTTTTTGGTTGTAGCCATTTTTTCTTAAACAAACCAACACCAAAGGGCTCCGTCTTCTCTCAGCTAACTGTCCACTCCTAACATAAACCTCACATGGTTCGGAGCCCTGCACAACGCCATTATAATCCTCCAGATAAATACCTGAACTCTTTTGCATAATTACAACCTTATGAAACACCGTTCACCAAGTTAGAACCCTGCTGGAGGAGGGCAATGGTGGCAAGGGCAGGGGGAGGCAGGCAGGAGAATAGAAAGAAAGGCAAGGAAAAAGATAAAGACCACTGCCAACTGGCTGTGTATTTACTTTGGGAACTAAACAAGTTAGAGATATGCAACCCTGCAATTATTGCCAGGATTAAAAATTTGTTACTCACGTAATCATGAAATGCTTTTGCTTCACTTGAATGTTCACAAGTGTCTCGCCTTTCAGGAGCTGCACAGTAAAGGTCCCAAAATACGCTGCAAGTCAAAAAATAAAATAAGATCAAGTTACTAATTATTGCTCGTGTACCCAACAGCAAATGCACAACGCACAGTGCTAATAGTACCAAGGTCTCCAAAGACTCCATCCCACCTTACCAGCCTTCGCTGGGCAAAGGCAGCCTAGAAAACAAAACCAATCCAACCTCTTCTGGCAAGCCAACCATTTGTAATAAGAGTAATAGGTCCTATCTATCAAGCACTTATTATGCACTAGATATCTCGCACCCATGATATTGATCATGACTGCCACGGTACTATAAGGAGCCCTGGTGGTACAGTGGTTAAGCACTCAGTTGCTCACAGAAAGGTCAGCGGTTCAAACCCACGAGGTGCTCCATGGGAGAAAGACGTGGCAGCCTGCTCTCATAAAGATGACAGCCTTGGAAACCCTCTGGGGCAGATCTACTCTGTCCTATAGGCTCACTAAGAGTCTAAATCAACTGAGGGGCAATAGATTTTGGTACTACAGTACCATAAGGTAGGTTATTTTATCCCCCACTTTACACATGGGGCACCTGAAGTTAGGAGAGCTTAAAATCCACTCGTGGTTACCCAGACTGGATGGTAGGGATCTGGATGAAAATCCATGCCTGTCTCATCCGTTTTCCTTTTACCATCCCAAACCAAAATGGCTGCACATCATAAAAAGGTTAAATTATCAAAGTCAAAACATGATTCATGTGCACAGCAACCTAGATGACTCTGGCAATAAAAGGAACTTACCCCACTACCCACGGCCATCGAGTCCATTCCGACTCAGAGAGATCCTATAGGACAGAAAAGAACTGCCCCACAGGATTTCCAAGATTGTAAATCTTTATGGAAAAAGACTGCCACATCTTTCTCCCACGGAGCGGCTGGTAGGTTCGAACTGCTGACCTTCTGGTTAGCAGCTGAGCGCTTTTAACCACTGTGACACCAGGGCCCCTTAAAAGGAACCTACAGGTTCTTAATCCCAGAGCCCACACCCCCATTCCCATCTCACCCCCACCCCCAACCGGACACACCTACAAAGTATTCTTATGCAAGAACCACTCCTTCCCCCATATACCCAAAGAGGAGTACCAATTAGCTAAAGGAGAGATTTTGGACAACTTTTCACACTGAAATAGAGAGCCCTCCTCAGAGAAACACCTGATCAGTCAAGAATAGGAGGGAGAAGGCTGGCCTAGAAATCCCTGTCTAGTCTCCCTCCACAATTCTGTACAGTCACTCCAACACTTTGCATTAAATGAGGACAGACATCCAAGTCTTCTGTCAACTTGTAAAGCCCTGTACAAACACGGAGTAGTCGTTGGTATTAACAAAAGGCCTTAGACATCGTCTTCTCCAACCCCTTCATTTTAAAGATCAGGAACCTAAGGTCCGGGGAGGCGAACCGGCTTGACGTGAAGGGTAAAGCAAGAACCAGAACCAAGGTCTGACTCACAGTCCAGTGCTCCTGGTCCCATCACAATCAGCACAGAAGAAATCATCTCAACTGCCAGCTCTGCTAGTCATCAGGCAAGCGTCTCACGCAAGGTGTGGAAATACTGCAGCTTGCCCTCTGTATCAGCTCCACTGCTTCCTCCCACTCCAGAAAGCAGTGGTCATTTGCTCAGCGTTAAATCGCACAAGGTAACTTCTAACAGGACCACAGTAACAGTCACTCAGAGCCACCACTGCCTGAACCCAGCAAAACAGACTTTCTCGATACCTGGGACCGAGACAAGGATGGAGAAATGTTGGCGGATTAAATATATAACAGAAAAATCGAGGACCTCTACTAGCTGGAGAAGCGAGCTAAAGGACGTTCCTTTCTGCCTTCCGAAGCTGTATACATTCGATGAACTCCTCCACACAAAAAAAATTTAATACTACAAACTCCTCAGCCCCTTCTAAGTAACTTTTACTCATAAGTCTAAGTTTCTCCAAGAGCCATGATCGTCAGACCTCCCCCCTCAACTTCATCCACACACTCCTCTCCAAAACAAAAAACAAAACCACATGAAAACCTATCACCCATTCCTACAGGTAGAACCTCACACCATACCAAATGCCTCCAACACTGGCAGTTCAGAGGTTGGCAGAAGTAATTAAAAACTCATTTTCGCTGCACAAGTTAGAACAGACACTTCATCCTCCTGCTGTTCAGAGACTTGAAACAGTAACCTGAACTGGCAGTCAGGTAAACGTTCTAAGATCCCAAAGACACAACGCTCCGTTTTCCTGAACTCCACTGAAATATCAAAAGCCACTCTGCTTTCTTTTCCTTTTCAAAAGGATGTCAAAGGCTCCACCAATCGATCCCACAACTACCCAGGTCATACACTCGTGGCAGATCGTTCCGCTGACCCAGGGCCCCCCTCCTGCCTGCCACAAACCCCACACCGAGACTAGACTGGTGGTGGTCCCACACCCACAGGACCCAGGAGCCTGATCAGAGTCACAAATGAAGAAAGTGCCCCTAACTACAAACTACAGGCACTCTGCAAGGTCTACTCTGACCAGTTAAGGCTCTCGGTAAAATGAAGCTTTGTGGTTTCAGTGATGCTTTGCGGCAGGGGAGGGGAAGAAGGGCTCACGGGAAAGGAAGGTCCAGTCAGTCTGAATCAGAATCTTTAAAGGAAGTGGCAGCCCCTTCTTGCTTTTCCTCAGGGTGCTTGGAAAAGGTCCCCAGGACATTCTCTCTCTTAAGGTTGTGAGCTCACAGAAGAAAAAAAAAGGGACAGGCCAGTTATAAAACAGACCTGGTATCCACCCCACCCCACCCTCTCTAATTAAAGCAGCATGCAAAATTGACAAAAATCCTTCAAGGTTTTTTCAAGCCCCCTGCCTAGTGGGCCAGAGTGAGACGAAAAAGTAAGGAGTTTCTCCCAAACACGAGGCACAATGTAGTCAGTTTTCAGTCAGACAGCAAAGGAGAGAAGACCAAAACTTTAGGCACCAGCCTCTTCTATCCTTTTTCCTCCTTCACCAATCCTGGTCTGAGAATCCTGGGCTGTGCAAAGCGGAGGATTAAGGGGTGGGGGGCAAGCTCCAAGCCTTCTGTCTTTGTTCCCTGAGACTCAGGGCTCAGAACGAAACACACACACACAAAACTATCACACAAACTTACCACCACCACGAGTGCAAAAACCCTGGCGGTTCTCCCAATGTGATGTTTTTTTCCCATCGAATCTGTAAAGGAGAGAGCAGAAGCAGCTTAGAGGAGAAGAGAAGAGGGGTGGGCTGGGGGCTTCCCGGAGCTAAAAGGCTGTGAAGACCAACTAACAATAAATGCCAAAAGGTGATAAAAATTCAAAATGGTGGCCACAGTGGCTGCTCCTGAAAACAAAGGCTCTAAGAATAGTGGGGAGGGAGGTGTGTCAAGAAATTGGATGCTGGGGGGAGTTCCACTCACCTCCGACAAGAAGGTCTGTGCAGATTTCTGTGCTCCTACGTGCAGTAAATATTCGTAGACATATAAAGCTAATCTGGAAAGTGGGCAGGGGAGGAAGAGAGAGGGAAGGCGTCAGATCACTCGGGCTCTTGCTCTCGGACCCTGCCAGCCAGCTTTGAGCCCTATCCCCGATGTCCCATTGTGGCCCCGACCCGAGGTAGGCAGCTCGGCCCTGCCTGGGGTGGCGGGGTCTGAATAGTTAGGGGGTGAATACAGGGAACGCGTTTCCTCAAACTGTAGGAGCTGGACAGTACCCCCAAACTTGAACTCCTAAGTGGCATTAGAAGTAAACCCATCTAGGTCTCTCAAACTCACAAGCCACCCGACCCCACAGCCACCCTCCTTTTCTATACCCACTCCTCGCCACCCTCTCCCCAGCTTTGGGGGTCCGGGGGACTTAGCCCTGAACTCTGGGTGCTCAGCGAGCTCTGGAGGGGGCAGCAAAGCACCACCCTCACCACCTCCCCCCAAAACAATTGTCCCTAAGCCTAGGGCCAAACTGGCGCCGCCGTCCCTGCTCAGCGCGGTGCCCCAGAGAGCTAGGGGCCGGCGGCGAGACCGAAGGCAGGGAAGGGAAAGCGCTCCCGCCCGAACAAAGCCCCGGCACGCACTCTTCATGCCGCGGGCGGACAAAAGGAGCCGTCGGGGCTGCAGAAGCCACGCGCCCCCTGCCCGCGCCCGGTGGGCAAAGTACGGCCACTGCGCCTAGCGCCGGGGCTGCGACCCGCGCCTAGGCGCGCGGGACCTCGCCCACCCCTCACCCCGGGGCCCCGCGCGCGGCCCGCCCCGCGACCACCAAGTGCCCCCTCAGCGGCGGCGCCCCC